>NC_080860.1:10563901-10875106 GCF_030435755.1 Ochotona princeps | reverse complement strand
ATTGTGGCCATTTGGGGAGTGAAGCAGTCAATGGAAGATCAGTCTGTCTCTCCTTCCCTATGTAATTCTGCATTTTTCAATAAAAATAAATGTTTAAAACAAAAATACACCTCCTGGAACTTTTTCATCTCATATGGTGTCATGGTGTGAGTCCCAGCTTTGTTCTCTGTTCCAGCTTCTTACTAATGCATACCTTGGGAGGCAGCAGGTGATGGCTCAGTGCTTGGGTTCCTGCCAACCTGTGAGAGAGTCAGGTTCAGTTCTTGTCTCTTGGTTTTCGCTTGATCCAGTTCTGGCTGTTGCATGTATTTGGAGGAGTGAACCAATAGATGAAATATCTGTTTTTTTTTTTTTTTTTTTCTGATTCTGTTTTTTGTTTCTTTTTGCCTTTCAAGTGAACAACAAGAAAAAAAATAAAGATTTATTTATTTTTATTGCAAAGCCAGATTTACAGAGAGAAGGAGAGACAAAGAGAAAGTTCCTCCTTCTACTGGTTTACTCCCCAAGTGACCGCAACAACCAGAGCTGAGCCAATTCAAAGCCAGGAGCCTTCGCTAGGTCTCCCACACAGGTGCAGGGTTTCAAAGCTTTGGGCCATCTTCTACTGCCTTCCCAGGCCACAGACAGGGAGTTGGATGGGAAGTAGAACGGCCAGGATATGAACCAGTGGCCATATGGTTTTGGTAAATGCAAGGCAAGGATTTTAGTCACTGAGCCATCGCACTGGCACCCCCATCCTGCATTTTTTTAAGTCTTTGAGAAACACTGTCAAAAACATTTTCCAAAAGGGCTATGTACGTTATATATTTAAATGTCTTGACAGTAACCCAAGGGAGTATATATTATTATCACTATCACTTGTAGATGAAGAAATTGAGGCACAGAAGGGTAGGAAGATTTACCCAAAGACTTAGCTGGGATGCAGTCAAAGCAGGGTTCAAATTCAGTACTCAAGAGTGGAATCTGTGTACTTGACCCTACACTGCCTAACAGGCTTCTGAGAAGCCGCAGGAATTCAGTGCAGGGCAGGTAGAGGTATGAGGGATGCATGTCCTTAGGGCGTCACACCTCCACACACATGCGTGCTCACTGTGCACTTGACTGCATGGGCGCATGCATATGTTAGTACGTCCTCTGCTGATATGGCAGCAACTGGCCTGGGACATGAGGATGCTCTTGTGCACAGGTTGATTTCCCCACTCAGGTTCCCACAGGTCTCATATCTCCAGTTTTTTCTCTTTCCCCTTAGTGCTGGGGATGCTTCAGAGCATCTGTGGAGAAGCGAATGATTAGCCGTAAGGTGCAAGTGAAAATGACTTCATCCCATATGGAAGAGCCCGGGTCCACTTTCCAGCTCTGGCTCCCGACTCCAGCTTCTACCTAAAGCAGGCCCTGGGAGGCAGCAGTGATGGCTCAGGTGACTGAGCTCCTGCCACTCAAGTAGGAGACCTGGGGTGAACTCCTGGCTCCTGGCTTCAGCTGGCAGTTCCAGCAGTTGTGGGCAGTTGAAGAGTGAAGCAGCAGATGGGAGCTGTGTCACTTAGCTTCTCACAGAAATGACTTTTTGAAAGTTTGTGAGAATATGAGATCAGAAAATATGTTTCGGAGGGCAGCATTTTTCTGAGACTTATTTATTTGAGAGAGAGAGAAAGATCGTCAATCTGCTGGTTCACTCCCCAAATGTCTGAAATGTCCAGGGCTGGGCCAGGCCAAAGGCAGGAACACAGGAACCCCATCTGGGTCTCCTGCGTGAGTAGCAGACACACCAAGTACCTGGGCCATCTTCCACCGCTTTCCCAAGGAGCGTCAGTAGGGAGCTGGAGTAGAAGTAAAGCAGGTGGGACTGACACTGGCACTCTAATATGAGATGCTGTCATCACAAGTGGTGGTTCAACGTGCTGAGCATAGCCACTGGTGCAAAACATACCAGCATGCACAGGAACTGGGGCTAGAGGCAGGCCTGTTGGGAGTTTATGGAGGTTGCTTTGACTAGGCCGAAATTCCCGCCGGTGTGTTTGAGGGCCGGGTGTGTGGTGGGCAGGGATGGGCTGGGCTGCAACATGCATTGGTTTGTGTATGAAATGGGGCTGGGGACAGAACTGACCAGGAAACTGCAGCCACCAGTGTGTGTGTGGACTGATGTGGGTGACAGACTGAGCCAGACCCCACACTGGCTGGCAAACTCAGGAGTCATCTCTGGCAACGTTTTTTAGGGGAACCCCCAAAAACTGTACCACTGGACTCAAAACTCTGAACATGGGAAAAAAAATCATAGGATCTGTTGTGTAGAAATCATGTATCAGAATTTGGTCTCCTCAGTTGCTGAAGCCTGTGCAGTGGATGGCATGCCCAGGTGCACACTGGCGACATGACAGATCATTGAGGCCTACAGAGAACATCTAGTACCATGGCAGAGGGTGGAGGGCAGAACAAATTAGACAACTCTCCCTTCCAAGCTTTGACAGCAACTCACTGGGCAAGTGGAGACTCTAAGGTGGACTATGTCAGCCAATGGACCTTAAAAGGATTTCCTCAATCTTGGAGCAATAAAATCAACAGCATTTCAGAACTATTGAAACCACTTAAGCAGTACCCTCTGAGCGAGCATGCTCCACATTAGGGACCCTAGGATGACGTTAAATGGCTGTCCCCAGGCCCAACGCGGCGTGGCCTAATAGCTAAAGTCCTCGCCTTGAATGCATAAGGATCCCATGTGGGCACTGGTTCTAATCCCGGCAGTTCCGCCTCCCATCCCAGTCCCTGCTTGTGGCCTGGGAGAGCAGTTGAGGACGGCCCAGAGCTTTGGGACCCTGCACCCACGTAGATCAGGAAGAAGCTCCTGGCTCCTGGCTTCAGATCGGATCGGCTCCGGCCATTGCGGTCACCTGGGGAGTGAATCATTGGATGGAATATCTTCCTCTCTAACTCTCCTCCTCTCTGTATATCTGACTTTGTAATAAAAATAAATAAATCTTAAAAAAAATGGCTGTCCCCCAGTCCTGGGTACTGATGCAGTTAGGCTGCTGGGAGCAGCCCTCTCCCTTTATCTGCTCCCAGATACAGGAAGAAAAAAAGTTGAGAGCAATTGTTTCATCCACTTTCTCCAAGTCCTCACGCTAATCAGTGGTCTACATGGGCATACATCCATCTCGACTGTGTAAACATCATTAAAAATACACATTAAATTTGTTAAATTTAAAGATCCAAGTATATATATATATATATATTTTTTTTTTTTTTTTTTGCATACTATACATTTTCCATGAGCCTTTTGTTTATTTCTTTTCATTTTATTTGATAGGCACAGAGACCGAGAAGATCAAGATCTCCCATCTGTTGCTTTACTCCTTAAATGCCTGCAGCAGCCAGGGCTGGGTCAGGCTGAAGCCAGGAGCCTGGAGCTGAATCCAGCTCTCCCACATGGATCCAGGGATCCAACGGCTGGAGCCTTCCACTGTGCACATCAGCAGAAAACTGAATCAGAAGCAGAGGAGCTGGGACTTGAACCAGGCACTGCAGCATGAGATGTGCATGCCCCCAGCAGTGACTTAACTGCTGTGCCTGATTCCTGCCCTTTTATGAACCCTTTGAAGATCCTTCCACATGTCCAGGAGACACCAGGATTTGGAGTCCAAAGGCAAGCTGTTATTTCTTCATTCCCACCATGCCTCCCAAGAGTAAGTCAAATCTGGATTTTGGGGACCTCAAGCTGTCTGTGGAGAATTGGCAGGAACAAAATTGGCAAGAGAGCCAGCGGGTCAGAAGGCAATGTGGCTTCGCCCAGAGGTCAGAAACCCCAGGCTTTGGTCACTGTATGGCAGAAGTTGAGTTGTGGGGCAGGTGTTGGGAAAGTCCAGGTTGGGGTGGATGATGATGCCTCTCATGGTGGAGGCCATACAGTTATAGGTAAGAGAACACTGTGGAGTGAAATTGTTAGGTTCAAGACCTAGTTTTGCCTCTTTGCTAAGTGTGATTTCTGCAACCTGCTTACCCTCTCTCATCACCCACTTCCTTGGCTATATAAAGTACCATAATAGTACAATGTGAAACTGTAGGTTGTAAAGCTGAATATCTCTCAAGATGCTGCCTCGCTCTTGTAAAGACTCAGCACGTGTTGGTTTTATTATGGTTTTGACTCATGCCAGGCCAATAAAGGGCAGAGAAATGTGCTTTTCCAGAGGGAAATGCTTTCGTTAGATGGTTGCATTATTCAGCTTTGCATTATCTGCCCATTTTATGGATGAGGGAACTGAGGCTCAACAAGAGGAAGGAATTTGCTCTAGGTCCCACAGCAAGCAGTGCCACAAGCAAATTTCAGATGTTGAGTCCAACTCCAATTCCACTCAGCTACCTTCCCGATTGGTTTCAGAATGTTCCTTATCCTGCAAACTCCATTCTGTGCAGATATTTCCTGCCTACATGTTTGCCTCTCCTGTTGTCTACTTACAAAAGAATGCACAGGGATTTGCAGGTGGTCAGATTTTTTAGGGGAAAAAATAGACATTTCTCTTTGTGCAGAAAGAAAAGCTTCCGAGAGAGTCGAGCAGTACACTCTTAGAGAAAACAGGAGGTTCAAAAGGCAATTAATGCCTCTGTCTGAAATTGTAAACAGATAGTTACCGCCTCTGACACCATGGCAGACAGAAGCAGGGCACCACAAGGAAGCCGGGAGAGACTACGCCCAGGTGGAAATTAAATGTTCTCCAGAGAGCAGAAAGGAAAACCATGGTTAAAGCCACGCCTTGACTCTAGGTCTTGACTCCTTGACAGCATACGTTTAGTGGGTAAAGGCCCTTAATTTACCCGGATGTTGTGACTCTTAAGGTCTTACTTGGTGTTCTCTGTTGACCTATGTTTGTAAAACAAAAGTAATCATTAGATGTGAATCTTCAACATACACTGTCATTTTAATGAAATATATATGTATCTCATTTATAAAATTCGGACATATGTGAATGTAAACGTGTGTGTGTGTGTGTGTGTGTGTGTGTTGAGAGATCGAGAACCAACATCACCGACCTATTGGAACTCTTGGAAGGAAGTGACAGGAAATTCAACCTGCTGTAGATAAGAGTTGATAACAGGAACATTGATTGTGACTGACTCACCACGGAATCCAGGCATTCAAAGGTTTTCAAGGAGTATCCCTGCCACATCTTGGCTCCACTTACTTCTGTGACTTCAGTCTTAGATAGGCCCTCTCCTCCCACTGGGTGGAAGGAAACTCCGCACATACAATCTCCTGGTGGAAAAGAATGTCTCTCTCCCGCAAAAATTTTTGTGGTTCCCTCCATTTGGTGCTCATTGGGTCATGTGTAATTCTTGAATCAGTCCTGTAGCTGGACAGGGTCACAGGTCATCCTCTGGATTCAGGGATGCTGTAAGCTCCATCCCAGTGTTTCAGGATTGATGTTGGAATGAGGGGATCTTCCAGTTCAGGACAAACTGTAGTGCTGATTCCAGAAGAAGACACCTGTTCACTACTCAATAATTCCTGCCTCTCTATTGAGCCAGCTTTCAGGAAGGTTGTCATCAGGACTAACAACAACTAATAATGATAATTATAATGACAGCAGCTTTGAGCATTCACTGTGTGATGCACATTGTTTAACAGGTTGTCTTTTTTACTTATTTGGAAAGCAGAGTTACAGAGAAAGAAGAGACAGATGATGTTTCATCCACTGGTTCACTCCCCAAAGTGGCCTACAGCTTGTTGAGGATGCCCTGAGCTCCCTGAAGGGCTCGTGGGCAAGGTCAAGCCCTGTGGGATGACAGAGGTCATCTGATCACTCAGGAATCTGAGGTCTTGTCCCGGAGCTTGGGCCACAGGAAAGATGGGAAACGAAGGTGCCACAGAGAGCTATGGTAGAATTAAGCCTCTGTTTGGCCCCTCATCACCTGTATGTGTCCTCAAACAAACTCCCTTAAGGTCTTTGATCCTCCAACTTCCAAATCCGTAAAATGAGCACAAATAGCACCTTCCTCACAGGAGTGTGAGACTTCTTCAAACACTGCAGAAGGGGCAGGTGTTGTGCACCATGTTTAAGATGCCATTTGGGACTCTCACACCCCAAGTCCAAGTGCCACATGGAAGCTCTGCTTCAGTTCCAGCTTCCTGCTGGTGTGCAGCAGGTGCTGGCTCAGGTGTTTGGGTCCCTGCCACCCATGTAGAACACCTAGGTTGAGTTCTGTGTTCCCAGCTTCAACCTGGCTCAGCTCAAAATGTTGTGAGCATTTGGGGAGCGAAGCAGCAAACAGAACGTCTCTGTCTTTCACTCTCTCTGCCTTTAAAGGAAATGAATAAAATTTAAAACATTTAAAAAAAATCACTCCAGGCAAAGTAATGCCTGTTTCTCACCTAGCTGGTACTGCTCCATGATGTTCTTGCTCTGCTTGCGATATTAGCCCCCTACCCACCTCAGAGATTTAGCAAGGGCAAGGCCAGGAGAAACAAAGCACCTTTTTCTTTTCCCAGTTCCTCCCCTCCTTCCTTCTTTCTCCTCCTCCCTCCTCTTTGCCCTCTCCCTCCCTCCACGGCTTCCTCCCTCTGCTCCACATCTACAGCCCCAATGAACACTAAACGTCATGTTCCTGGGTTAGAATCCCAGCTCAGCTCTCCTCTTCCTGGTCTTGTGACCTTGGGTAGGTCCCTGTCCATGCGGTTAGCTGAAGAACAGGCTGATGAAGTCTCCCTCAGCCAACGTACCTGGCATGTAGTGGCAGAGCTGGGGCAGAGTTTGGGGCAGAGCTGAGGTGTGCCAGGCAGTGCAGCGGAGATCTCCACTGTACTTTCCATATTCTGAATAATTCACAGCTGACAAAACGGCTGGGCAGCCCTGGGGCCCTCCCTGCTCCAAGAACAGTTTCTAATTACAGATCCGGCAGCCAGGCTCCCTGGGGCCCCTGGGCGCTGCACACAGGGGGTATTTATGGGAAGATCCAGCAGGGGGAGGGGCTCGGTCCCAGCCCCTTTCCCGAAGGAACTCAACCCTTTTGAAATTGTAGCCTTGGCCTGCCAAAGCACAGGGAGAGACTGGAGGAGGAAACAGACTCACTCAGCAGGAGTAGAAAACCCTGTGAAGGAATCAGAGAGACGTTTCCAGGGGAAAAAAAAAAAAAGCCAGGTGGAGTGTGGCAAGGGTGTGGGGAGGGGAGACCTGGCAAAGAGAAGGCACAGGAACACACTTTCCAAAGTGCCCTGGAGACCATGGCAAAGCTGGGCATCCAGAGAGAGAGCCCTGATTCCAAAACTATGGCCTCAGGCGCAGCAGTGAAGTGCCAGTTGATCCACTTCCTGCTAGTAACACCTGGAAAAGCAGTGGGAGATGCCCCAGGGTTTGGGCCCTTGCCACCTACATGGGAGACCCGGAAGAAGCTTCACAGACTGTTGTGGCCATTTGGAGAGTGAACCCCCTGCTAATTCTGCCTTTCAAATAAACAAATACATCTTGAGGAACAAACAACAACAGAGCCACAGGCTTGCAGCTCTGTTAGAACTTACTGAACTGTAAAATGGGGAGAAGCCCAGTATTTACTTAGCAGTGTCCTTAGGGGCCATCATTGTGGCACATTGGGTTAAGCTGCTTCTTGGGCTATTCAGTCTCAGGGGGTGCTTGGGTTGAGTTCCAACTCACTTCTAGATTCCAGCTTCCTGCTCATGTGCACCCTGGAAGGCAGCAGGTGAAGGCTCAAGTGTTTAGGTCACTGCTTATCCGTGTGAGATGTGGCTTGAGTTCCATGCTCCTGGCCTTCACCTGGCCCAGTTCTGTCTTGTGGGCACTGAGGGAATGAATCAAAGATAGAAGAGCTGCCCAAATGGGTGCATCGGTGGCAGGATCCTAAGTACTTGGACAATTAACTGCTGTCTCTCAGGTGCATTAGCAGGAAGCTTGATCAGAAACATGGAGGAGCCAGGCACTCTGTGTGGAATGCAGGCATTCCAAGTGGCACTTTAACTTTCTATGCCACAATGCCTATCTCTGAATTCAAATTTAAAGAGAGAAAGGTGCTAATGCAATGATTCAGTTGGCTATTCTTCCCCCTACAAGCATTGGCATCCCAAATGGACACCGATTTGTGTCCTGGCTACTCCACTTCCCATTTAGCTCCCTGCTTGTGGCCTCAGAAAGCACTAGAGGATGGCCCAAAACCATGGGACCCTGCACCTGTGTGGGAGACCCAGAAGAAGCTCCTGGCTCCTGGCTTTTGATTGACTCAGCTCCAACCATTATGGCCATTTGGGGAGGGAACTAGCAGATGGAAGAACTTTCTGTCTCTCCTCCTTGTAAATCTGCCTTCCCAATAAAACATAATAAATCTTTAAAAATAAATAAACAAATAGAAGTAAAAACTCTAGGACTAGGCTGCCTGGGTTCAAATCCCAACTCTGTTGCCTACTAGCTGTGTGATCTTGGGCAAGTTGTTCAACATCTCTGAGCCTCCAGTTGACCATCTATAATAAACAGTAGCCATTGCCGTTAGTGGAGAGTGGTGCACAGAGCAGACAAGGTCACAATCCTTATAGAGACCACAGTCTAGCAAGGTCACACTTACCCGAGGCACTTACGGTTTACCGCCCTTGCCCAGAGTCTGTGCAGGCTGCACTCATGCTCTGAACAGTCTCACAGCATCCACTCCTGTGTGATTAACAGAAAAGCCAGGAGCAGAGAAAGGGTTTGAAACCCAAAAGTCACTCCACAGTGCACGGAATCTCTAAACCAGCACACTGAATAGAAAACAAAAGCCAGGCATCAACAAATACACATCGTAGAATTTCATATAAATGAAATTCTAGCAAATGTGATCTAACGGATGGTGGCAGAAAGCAGATCAGGGGCTGCCTGGGAACAGGGAGGGACAGACATCAACTGCAAGGGGCAAGAGGGACCCTTATTGGGAAACAGGAACATGTACTGACACTGAAGCAGGTTCATGGGCATGTGTGTTTGTCAGTGCTCAGTGAACTGGATGCTTAATATGGCTACGTTTTCTTGCATGTGAATTTTACCTCCACAAAGCTGAATTTCCTGAAGGGGCATAAGAGAACTGCATACCACATGACAGAGTCCCACAACCCTTTTTGGATTTTTTTTTTCTCAGTGTCTGATTTCAGGTTTTACTTGTGGGCAGTAACTTTAGCAAGGTTCATCTTCAGAAACCTTCCCTCACTTCCCATTCTCAGGATCTAATGGTCTTCAACCTGACAGGACAGCTCAACAGACATAAGATAAACACCATCTTTGTGCTAGATGCCAGGGTCACAGGACAATCAATCCAGGAAGGAAAACAGGAAAAAATACAGTACAGTGTGGACATGCTGTGATGGAGGCAGAGCCTGGAACTTGGGGTGTCAAAGGTGCCAGACCCTGGGATCAATGGCTTGGAGATCCAATCCTCCACCCTGGCATCTTGTCAGCCATGAGATGTCAGGTTACCACCTCAGCCTGTTAGCCCTCAGGGTCCACTTATGCCAAGTGCAGCTCCTAGTAGCAGCTCTCACCTGGAAGGCTGCTGCATGAATGAAAACAGGGAGTCAGTGTCCAGTGCTCAGCACAGCAGGCGGAATAAGTGCTCGATAATTATGAGCTCCTTCTGTTGTCATCACACAGTGCCTGAGTTGGAGAGCAGCACAGACAACAAGGGAAACGGGCCCCTTACCCAAGCTGGGCTGGGAGAGGGCTCAGGGTCGGTTTCCCAGAGAGGGGAGACTTGGAGGAACTGGCCAGTTCAAGTGGCCGTGGGGGTGAGAGAGAGTGGAAACAGCTTGGAGCAAAGGCTCAATAAATATTTGCTCAATAAACAAAAAATCAGAGCCTGGGCGAGGCCTGCCTGTAACCAGGGGGACACGGGGTGCTGCAGGCCAGGGCAGACTGGGGGATCTCGAGGAGGGGTGGCGTTCCACTGGCTGGCCCCTGACAGAGGCTGGACACCCCAAGACCTGAGGTCTGGAGTCCACGGAGGGGGAGAGGAGGGGAGGGTGGGCGAGCCGGGGGTCCCTGCAGCTCTTCTCTGCCTAAGGAGAGAGAGAGAGAGGGAGAACACGGCGAGGCGCCTCCAGTGCCCCGTTGTCACAAAGGCTGGGGATCAATGGAAGGCGGAGCGGCTGAGGGGCCTCCCCTTTGTATGGTTGTCTCGGGCCTGTTTGCGCCGCCGTCTCCGCGCCCCCATTGATCAGGCATGTGGAAAGATTCCGCCTCCCGGGCTCCCTTTGTGGCCGCGTTGCCAGGCTGCGCCCAGCGTGACCGTGGCACGCGGGGTACTCTCGACTGGTGGGCACTGGCCTGGGCCTGCGAGACCGGGCAGGGTGCCGGGAGAGCAGGGCCGCCAGAGTTAGCAAATAAAAACCCAGGATGCCCACACACAGACTGACGTCCTTGTAGCCTCAGTCACAGCCATACATTTATTGCTTATGAAGTCCAAATCCGTCTCAAACATGGCACAGGGCATACTCGCACTGCAGAAATATGTGTGGTTTATCTGAAATTCAGGCTAGGCTGCAAGTCCTGCTCTCTCTCTTACGTCCATCCTAGGAGAATGCGGCGGGGAACTCTCCTGGGCAGCGCTTAAGTCATGGTACTTCAAAATGTTGGTGGAAAAACAGAGTTGAAAGACTAAGTGTATATTCTGGGGCAAGAAAATTTGAAATTTGCTCCTGTCAGGAGGTCTTCAAAATCTTGATGAGTATCATGAAAAAGCTATGAATGGATTTTAAGTGCATTTTACACCAGAATAAATGTATCCTTAAAAAATCTGTTTTCCATGAACTTTTTAAAGTATGTTTCATTAACTTAAAGTTGTGTGTTTGAGAGGCTGGGGTTGTGGCATAGCATGCTGGCTAAACCTCCACCTGTACTACTAGCATCCCATATAGGCACTTGTTTGAATCCTGGTTGTTCCTCTTCCTCCTCTTCTTCATCTTCTTTTTAATTAATTAATTTTTTTTTTTGTAAAGTCAGATATACAGAGAGAAGGAGAGACAGAGAGGAAGATCTTCTGTCCAATAATTCACTCCCCAAGCAATGGCTGGAGCTGAGCTGATCCGAAGCCAGGAGCCAGGAGCTTCTTCCAGGTCTCCCACACGGGTGCAGGGTCTCAAGGCTTTGGGCCATCCTCGACTACTTTCTCAGGCCACAAACAGGGAGCTGGGTGGGAAGCGGGGCTGCTGGGATTAGAACCGGCGCCCATATGGGACCCTTATGCGTTCAAGGTGAGGATTTTAGCCGCTAGGCCACCGAGCCATACTGGCTGCTCCGCTTCTGATCCAGCTCCCTGCTAATGTGCCTGGGAAAGCAATGGAAGGTGAACCAAGTGCTTGGTCCCCTGCACCCTCGTGGCAGATCCAGAAGCAGCTTTGGATTCCTGGCTTCACAGCCTCGCCTAGCCTTTGTTGTTGTGCCATTTGAGGAGTGAACCAGTGGATGGAAGATTCTAATTCTCCTTCTCTTTGTAATTCTACCTTTCAAATAAATAAAAGACTAAATTTTAAAAAAATGTATTTGAAAGGTAGTATGACAGAGAGGGAGAAAGAAAAACAGATTGATCTTCCATTAACTGTGTCATGTCAAAGCCAGGAAATTTTAACTTTTTTAAGATTTATTTATTTTTATTGGAAATGAAGATTTACAGAGAGAAGGAGAGACGGAAAGAAAGATCTTCCATCTGCTGGTTTACTCACCAAGTGACTGCCAAAGAGATTCTTCCAGGTCTCCTAGGTGGGTGCAGGGACCCAAGGACTTGGGCCTTTCTCTGCAGTTTTTCCAGGCCATAAGCAGGAGCTGGATCAGAAATGGAGCAGCAGGGACATGAATCAGTGCCTATATGGGCTGTGGGCACTTCAGGTGAAAGATTAGCTTGTTATACCATGGCACTGGTTCCCGCATAAAGATATTTTATAGGACCCAGTGTCTAAGTCCTCACCTTACTTGCACTGGGATCCCATATATATGGGCACCAGTTTGTGGCTTGGTTGCTTCCCTTCCCTTCCAGCTTCCTGCTTGTGGTCTGGGAAAGCAGTCAAGGATGGGACCTTGCACCTATGTAGGAAACCTGGAAGAGGCTCCTGGCTCCTGGCTTTGGATTGGTTCAACTCTGGCCATTGCAGCCACATGGGGAGTGAACCAGGGGAGGGCAGATTTTTCTCAGTTTATTCTTCTCTGTAAATCTGACTTTCCAATAAAAATAAATAAATCTTTAACAAAATCTTTTATTAGATGAATAAATGAAGTTCCCACACATGTTCCTTCCCCCTCCCCCACCTCAGAAGATTCCTTTGATTGCTTAGTGGTTTCCTTCTGCATTGGGATACACTCTTCTGGCTTCCATTACCATTGATTCACTGTAGTTGTTCTTGAACTTCCTATAAATGGAGTCATAAAGTATGTGTTCTCTTGAGGCTGGTTGTTCTCACACCACATTCTGTTGCTGAGACTTGGCTCTGTCATTAGCTGGATCAACTGTTCCATTCCTCTGTGGGCTGAGTGCTGTCCCCTTGCAAGGCTGTACCATGGCTTCTTTGCCCAGTCTCTGACTGAGGCATGTTGCAGCTGATTCCAGCATTCAGCCACTCGTAGTAAAGCTGCTCTGACCATTCTGCCACTTGTCGCTGTCTGGACTTAAGTCAGATGGGTAGTGTATTTGACATCCACCATGCTGCCCTCTCTGCACCATCTATGGTCATTTGCCAAACTGCAGAACGGAGTTAGGAGAGCAAGCAAGCTTGGGATGCATGCCAACCAAGTGAGTTAGCCCTTTGGGATCCAGTTTCTTCAACCGTAAGATGGGGGTGGTGGGGACCAGCATTGTGGATCAGTGAATGAAATTGCCGCCTGCAACACTAGCTGTTGAGGATCCAGGATGCTCAGCTTCCCATTCAGCTTCCAGCTAATGTGCCTGAGGAGACAGCCAAGAATAGCCCAAGTGCTTGACTCCCTGCCACCCATGTGGGACACTTGGATGGAGTTCCTGGCTCCTGGCTTCAGACTTGCCCAGTTCTGACTGTCATAACCACTTCACTTGTGGAGTGATTCAGCAAATCAGTTATTTATTTATTTGCCTCTTCTCTCTGTCATTCTTTCAAAGAATTAAAAAAAATTAATGGGGGGTGCTGATAATGCTAGTTATATCCCATGATGATTAAAAAAATAGGAACAAGTCTTTATAAGAACTCACAGTACAGAGCTGCGGCACCGCAGTTTTACCTGGAAACTGTTCTCAGTAGCAGGTGTGTTATATACCGGCTCTCACTCTGTCCTCAACCCATTTTACAGATGAGGATTCTGGGAGGCAAAGTCACTGGCCTACGATGGCATCATCAGTAAGTGGGAAAAGCACCTCCTAGTGTGGTTTCCAAAACTGGGTGGCAGGAGGGCCAGGTGAAGTCTCCTGAAAGGGTGGGTGGTGAGGGGCCAGGACCTCTCCTGTTCTCCCTTAGCACCCACCCCCAAAGCTAGCAGCTTTCTTCTCGGAGGAGTGTGGCATGAGCCTGGCTAGACACTTCTAGGAGTGGCTAAGCTTCCCATCCAATGGGCAGGTGGGAGGACAGGCAGAGCCAGCCTGACCAAGTAAGAGGCAGACAGAGGAAACAGGAAGCAGACAGCAGCAGCAGGCAAAGCCAGGTGGCTCAGCTACCAGCCACCTGAAGGGCACCAGAACTGCTGATCTCGGAAGATTAGCATGACAATCCCCGGTCTCCTCCAAGGGCCCCAAAGCTGGGACCTCACAATCCCTTTTGCTGCCAGCTCTTTTTTTAGCTGGCTCATTAGGGAGCTGTGGGGGCTGGGGAGGGCACAACCTTCTTAAAGGATCCCCTCACTCTGGGCCCAGGAGAGGGTGTGAGGATACCTGCAGCCCTGGCACAACGTGAGTGCCGTCCCAGTGCCCTGTCCCAGGTCAGAGTCAGCCCTCTGTCCCCACCAGAGGCTGACCTGGCATTCTGTTTCCACTCTGCTTAAGCCCTATACTGCACAATTGTGGCATGGATGTGCGCTTTTCAGATGCGTATCCCAGGGTTTGGCACAGCATCGAGGCTCAAATCTGACTTTAAAAAGAACTCATTGCCAGGATCCATATGGGTCCCAGTTTGTATCCCTGCTACTCCACTTCATTTCCAGCTCCCTTCTTGGGGCCTGGGAAATTGGTAAAGGATGGTCCAAAGCCTCCGGACCCTGCACTCACGTGGGAGACCTGGCTCCTGGCTTTGGATTGGCTCAGCTCCAGCCATTGTGACCACTTGGGGAGTGAACCAGCAGATGAAAGATGTTTCTCTCTGTAAATCTGACTTTCCAATAAGATAAAGAAATCTTGGGCCCGGCGGTGTGGCCTAGCGTCGAAAGTCCTTGTCTTGAATGAGCCAGGATCCCATATGGGCGCCGGTTCTAATCCCGGCAGCTCCACTTCCCATCCAGCTCCCTGCTTGTGGCCTGGGAAAGCAGTCGAGGATGGCCCAAAGCTTTGGGACCCTGCACCTGCGTGGGAGACCCGGAGGAGGTTCCTGGTTCCGGCTTTGGATCAGCGCGCATCGACCCGTTGCGGCTTGCTTGGGGAGTGAATCATCGGATGGAAGATCTTCCTCTCTGTCTCTCCTCCTCTCTGTATATCCGGCTTTCCAATAATAATAATAAAATCTTAAAAAAAAAAAAAAAGATAAAGAAATCTTAAAAAGAAGAGGAGAAGGAAGTCACAGAACCCGTGTCCAGAATGCAAGACTCTATGTGCCATTATAACAGGTCCCAGGCTGGGTGTGAATGCAGGGCATGGAGGCAGCCGCACCTGGGCAGATAGATCCCTCAGGGTCTTCCTTCTGTCTGTTCTCACCCTTGGGACCCTGAACAACTACACACACACACACAATTTCCCTTTAGCTTCCATGTGCCAGAAGGCAAAAAGAGGGACTTGGGTTGGAGTGGGCAGACACTTGCTTTGGCTCAAGACACAGCTGGATTCAGACTTCAGTTAGTGGGGACAACCAAAACCTATCTCCAGAGTGCTTTACAAGCACTTGTTAAAATAACCATAGATAGGGCTGAAGGTCAGTAATGGGGGATTCCTCCCTCCCAGCGTCCTTCCCCCACTGCCATCCCCACCCCTCACCCCGGCCATAGAAGCATTTCCTGCTCATCGCCGACAGGTTATTTTTCAAGTGTCCATCATATTCCAGTCCCTGCTTAGCGCTTTTTTCCTCCTAAGGTTCTGTGAGGTAGGAGTCTGTGTGTTTTAAGTTTTATTTATTTATTTGAGAGACAGAATCACAAAGAGAGAAGTCCTTTCTGCTAGTTCCTTGCTCCCTACCCCCTAGTCCCCGCAGGACCCCAGCAGATCCTTGGTCAAGGACCAAGCCAGTAGCAAGAACCCAAGGGCTTGAGCCATCCCTGTTGCCTCCCAGGGCCTGCATTACTAGAAAGCCGGAGTCAGGAGCCCAAGCTGAGCATGGAGTCCATGGAACCCTGGGTATTTTCGTTATTGACCTCTTGACTGCTATGCTAAAGCCCACCCCCAAGGGGTTCCGTACTTTTTGAAGAAAAGTAAAATGAACTAGGAAAAGGAAAGTGACTTGTTCACGACCTCACAGCTAGGATGCCTCAAAGGGCAGCAGGAGCCCAGCTGATGCCACTAACTGTGGTGTCCGTGGCTAGGGAGGGATGGCTAGGCCTTCCCACTCAGCTGGCCAGGCTGCCCCGGGGGACCTTTGACCTCCAGCTGTTTGTAAACATGATACTGAGCCCAGGGTCAAAGCTGAACATCACATAGACAATGTATCATCCCATTTTCCTGGCATTGAGAGTCTCCCAAGAGTCAAGTCATTAATTGAATGGTAAGCACCAGAAAAGCAGCAAACAGGGGACAGGTGTGGCATAACGCTTATGGCCCACCCCTGGTTCCAGTTCTAGTTTCCTGTTGCTGTGCTCCCTGGGAGGCAGTGGGGTATATGAGGGCTTAGTTAGCTGGGTCCCTGTCATACTTTGGGGAGATCTGTATGGAGTTCATGTGTGTGTGGGCACTTGGTGAGTGATTCCGTGAATGGAGAGAGTCTCTTTCTTTCCCTTAAAAGAAGGGAAAGCCCAGTGCTATGGCTCAGTGATTAAATCCTCGCCTTGCATCCGCTGGAATTCCATATGGGTTCCAGCTGCTCCACTTCCCATCCAGATCCTTGCTTGTAGCCTGGGAAAGTAGTAGAGGATGGCCCAAACCCTTGGACCCTGTACCCATGTGGGAGACCCGGAAAAAGCTCCTGACTCCTGGCTTTGGATAGGCTCAGCCCCAGCTGTGGCAGCCACTTGGGAAGTGAACCAGTGGATGGAAGATCTTTCTTTCTGTAAATCTATCTTTCCAGTAAAAAAATAAATAAATAAATCTTAAAAAGAGAGAGAGGAAAGGAGAGAATGAAAAAGAGGGAGAAAGGAAGGGATAAAAGAAAAAGAGGAAGGAAGAAGGAAAGAGAGAAAGAAAGAAAGAAGGAAGGAAGGAAAGAGAAAGAAAAAGTGAAAGCAAGCAGGGTGATGAGCTGGAGCACTGTGGATCCAGGAAGAAGTGATAGCTGAACTGCAGGAGGGCTGCGGGACCAGGGGTGTGGGTGGTTGAGAAACTGCCAGGTAATTAGGGGAGGATGTGCAAAGATCCTGAGGCAGGATCCAGTTTGAGGTATGGAGGAACTGAAGGACAATTAGTGCTTAACAAGGCAGGGCCTGGGACCTTTCCATCTCACTCCTACCCTTTTGCTCCTTCCTTCCTTCTCCTTCCTCTCTTCCTCCTTCACTCTCTTCCCTGCTTCTTTCCTTTCAACCATGCCTTTTTCCAGGCACTGGACCAGGGGCTGCCACCCCCTCCCTCTTCTGCCTCTCTGCCTATCCCTTTCCCCTCCCCTTTTCTTCAAAACAGCTGCTCCACCCCCACTAGTCCAACTCTCCCCACTCCCTCCCACCCACTCTCTCCCCTCCGACAATGAGGAGGAACCCTGGGACCAGCTTCCCCAGGGTATTGTCTCTTTAAGGAATCCCTAAATCCAGACGTCCCTCTCCTCCCCCACCTGAGAACCAATTAGGGTTCCCGAATTCAAGTGGAGGCTTTTGTGTGTCACGTGTTTGGGGAACAAAGCCCTCTGCGGCAGGAATAAAAGCTTCTATTCAGCAGCCAGTTTGTTCTCATTCTAATCGTTTCCACTCCAGCCTCAGCCTCCTTCCCGTGTTCCCAGGGCCGCCCAGCTCGGCCTCACCTTCCCGCTTCAGTGCCCAGCTGGCAATCCTGTCTGAACCCAAACTAGGTGGCTCTGCCCACCTCATCTTCCAAAGGGGTCATGTGATACCCACCAACCCTGAGCTGGGCTTTGTGCGCAATGCCTTTGGTGCTGTTAATGTCAGGAAACCAGAGACTCAGGGGGCCATTAGAACACGTGTCTGAAGTTGTGCCACCAGGGTAGGAGAGCAAGTGGACCTTCAGCTGGTCCTGGAATAGGAGAAGGTGAGGAAAAAGTCACAATTTTATGGATCCCATGGGGCCAAGCACCTGCTCAACATTACAGTCTCTGCACAGTGGCAAGCAAAGAAGCAGTGATTGAGATCCAAGTCACAGACCAGTCCGGAATTGGAAGGGAGCTGGGACTCAGAACTAAGAGCGAGATGGCAGAGGCCTCAGTTCTGAGGGACATTGCTGTAAGGCGGAAGTATGGATGTGGTGGAGTAACTGGTATTTGGCCAACAAATAGGCCATGTGCTGAGTGTGAAGGAAAAGAAAGCTGTGCACCCCCACACAGATACTCTTGTGCATTTCTATCTATACATTAAAAAAATGTGGGGAACACATACATCACAGAGTTCACACTTATTGCCTTTGACAAGAAAGAATGAAGAATGGAGAAAGGGTCTCGGTACCATTCTGTACAGTTTGTTGTAAGAGGTTTTTTTTTTTTTTTCATTGGAAACTCAGATTTCCAGACAGAAGGGGAGACAGAGAAAGATCTTCTGTCTGCTGGTTCACTTTCCAAGCAGCCACAATGGCCGGAGCTGAGCCAGTCAGGAACCAGGAGCTCTTCCGGGTCTTCCATGCTGATGTAGGGTCCCAAGGCTTTGGGCCGTCCTCGACTGCTTTCCCAGACCACAAGCAGGAAGCTGGATGGGAAGCAGGGCCACTGGAATTAGAACTGGCACCCATATGGGATCCCAGCACATACAAGGTGAGGACTTTGGCTGCTAGGTTACCACACCAGATCCCCAACCCCTTTTTTGTCACTAGCAATTTCTCCATTTGTAATGTTTCATGTATGCAGGCTTGTCTGACATGTGGCATTTTTTGTATGGCAAAAAACATCCATGTTTACTTCAGCATAAAATTTTTTTAAAGATTTATTTTTTTATTGGAAAGTCAGATATACACAGAGGAGGAGAGACAAAGAGGAAAGATCTTCCATCCACTGATTCACTCCCCAAGTGGCTGCAACAACCAAAGTTGAGCCGATCCAAAGCCAGGAGCCAGGAACCTGGAGCCTCTTCCTGGTCTCCCACATGGGTGCAGGATCCCAAGGCTTTGAGCTGTCCTCAGCTGCTTTCCCAGGCCACAAAGATCTAGATGGGAAGTGGAGCAGCCAGGACACGAACTGGTGCCCATATGGGATCCTGGCACATGCAAGGCAAGGTCTTTCGCTGCTAGGCTACCTTGCTGGCCTCTCAGTATGACAGTTTTAAAGCTCATCTCTGCTGTAGCATGTACCTGAACATCCTCTCTTGTTCATGGCTGAATTATATCCTGCCATAAAATACCATATTTTGCTTAATTGTTCATCATTTGAGGGACATTTTGATTGTTTCAA
Organism: Ochotona princeps; assembly: GCF_030435755.1. Lineage (NCBI taxonomy): Eukaryota > Metazoa > Chordata > Mammalia > Lagomorpha > Ochotonidae > Ochotona > Ochotona princeps. Next base: position 10,856,310 of record NC_080860.1, on the reverse strand, counting down.
TCTTTTGGCACTTGTGAAGAGTGCTTTGGAGATCATGCATGGAAAAGTTTTCTTAAAGATTTCTTAATTTCAAATATTTTTTTTAAAATGTTGTTTTCTTTATTTGATCCCAGCTGTAGACAACGGCTTAGGTTGCCGTGTTCCTAGGCAAGTGTTACATTGCTGGGAGAAAAGCAGCCAATAGCTGGTGGGCATTCTGGGCCTGGTTAATGCAAAAGTTGTGTTAACTATACAGGTGTGCCAGCATAGTTAACTATTCTTTTTTTAAAATTTTTAAAAAAGATTTATTTATTTTTATTGGAAAGGCGGATATACAGAGAGGAAGAGAGATAGAGAGGAAGATCTTCCGTCCGATGATTCACTCTCTAAGTGATCACAACGGCCGGTGCTGTGCTGATCCAGAGCCAGGAGCAAGGAACTTCCTCCAGGTCTCCCTCATGGGTGCAGGATCCCAAAGCTTTGGGCCATCCTCAGCTGCTTTCCCAGGCCACCAGCAGGGAGCTGGATGGGAAGTGGGGCTGCGGGATTAGAACCGGTGCCCACATGGGATCCCGGGGGGTTCAAGGCAAGGACTTTAGCTGCTAGGCCACGTTGCCCCCCCTTTTTTTTAACAAAAAGATACATGTGGAAGGGGGAGATTCTAGGGATGGGCTCCCCAAACTAGCTTCCAGGCAGTGTGGCTTCAGATTGCCCAGGGAAAGAGATCTAGGGGCATATTGTAGTAGGAGCAAATGAGGGCATGTTTGACAGGGGAGGAATGACTTCTGGGGCTTCCACGGACTGGGCCACTATGCTCGTAGGTAGGCAAGGGAGCTGAGAGAGAGTGGTTAAATGGGGGAATTCGGAAGGCATGTCTGAGTCAGGTCAAGGCACCCACCCATGTGGGGGGCCTATGCTAAATAGCTGCCACCCACTGGCTCATGCAAAATCTGGGGCTGGGGAGTGGAGCATGCCTGACTGGGCTAGAGCTGGGGTTGGTGAAAGGCTGAACCAGGCTGCACGTTGGATCTCACTCCTGGAAACTAGGGCCGGAAAGGGGCCTGGCTGGGCCAGTGTGCAGCACCCACTGGCACATGTGAAGGCCAAGACTGAGGAAAGACCATGCCAATTAGGGCCATTGCACCCACCAGCACCTGCAAGACCTTGGGCTGGGAGTGGGTCTGGTAGAGGAGCTGTGGGCATTCCCCTGGGGGCTCCTGCTGGTGAGCCTGAGAGCCAGGGCTTGGAGCAGGCCAGGTTGGTCAAGGCAGCAGCACCCATCAGCATATATGTGGGTCAGGTCTGGGGGCAGGTAGGACTGAGCTAAGCTGCAGCACCCATCAGTGTCCACAAGAGCCGTGTGAGATGTGGGATGAACTGGGCTAGGCTGCAGTACATGCCTGCACATGCAAAAACCAGGGCTCAGGGTGAGCCTGGTGGGGGTTATTGGGAGTTGCCCCAACTAGACCTCAGCACCTGCTGATGTGCGTGGTGCTGTGATGTGCTAAGATGGGCCTGGGGGCAGAACTGACCAAGCAGCTGTATTCACCGATGTGTACATTGGCTAGTGCACGTGATAGGCCAAAACTGACCCTACACTGGTTGGCACACACAAGAGTCAAGTCTGTAGTCACCTCAGGTGAGGTTTCTTGGGGAACTTTCCAACTAGATGGTTAAACTCAAAGTCTGGGCACAGGGAAAACCACAATGTATTTGGTCCAACCTTGAGGTACCTGTATCTGGACTGGGTTTCCTCAGTTGCTGATACCTATGCAGTGGTCAGCGTGCCCAGACTAAACAGGGAACATGACAACCAGCTCATGCAGGCCAGCAGAGGATGAGTGCCTCATCACAGGATGGAAAGCAGAGCAGACTGGACCACTCTCCTAGTCAAGCTTTGTAGCATGTTCCTGGGCCTGTGGATGCACTAAGGTGGATTTGGTCAACCTATAATAGACCTTGGAAAGATTTTCTCAACCCTGGTGCAACTGAAGCCAACAATGTCTCAGAAATATCGAAACCACTCAAGTAACACCCTTGGAACACTCTTCCCCATATCAGGGTCTCTGTCATCAAATGACTGTCCTTCTTCCCTGGGTGCTGATGTAGTTAAACAGCTAGAAGTGGTCCCTTCCTCCTCTGAACACAGGCAAAAAAAAAAATTGAAACATTTGTCCTACCTACCTTCCTCCATACTTGAGTCTGCCCACCCTAACTGGAGATCCACATGGGTGTGCATGCCTCTCAACTATGTAAACAATATTAAAAATAAAAGCAAAAAATGGGGGGGGGGCTGGTACCTAGCAGTTGAAGTCCTCACCTTGCACACACCAGAATCCCTTATGGGTGCCGGTTCTAATCCCAGTGGCAGCCCCACTTTTGATCCAGCTCCCTGCTTGTGGCCTGGGAAAGCAGTCGAGGATGGTCCAAAGACTTGGGACCCTGTACCCGCGCGGGAGACCCAGAAAAGAATCTAGGCTCCTGGTTTTGGATCGGCACAGCTGCAGCCGTTGAGGCAGCTTTGGGAGTGAATCAGCGGACAGAAGTTCTTCCTCTCTGTCTCCCCTCCTCTCTGTATATCTGATTTTCCAATAAAAAATAAATCTTTAAAAAAAATTTATATGGGATATACCCATATTCCATGTTGTAGTGTCTGGGATATATAAATATATGGGATATTCAGCTGGGACTGAGACAAACCAAAGCCAGGAGCCAGAAGCTTCTTCCAAGACTCTTTCAGGGGTCACAGGGACTTAAGGGTTTAGGCATCTTCTGCTGAAGTTGCCAGGAGTGGCTTAGCACACTGCGCCACACTAGTGGCTCCACATGAATCAGATTTTGTCTGAACACCTGTTTTTGACTCTTTAGGCTGCACACCTGGGAGCTAGGTAATACGGTAATTCAATTTTGTTTGCTTTTTTGAGAAACCACCAAACTGTTTTTCACAGTGCCATGCCATTTTGCATTCCCATAAGCAATGTGCAGAAGGCTCTAACTGCTCCACAGTCCTGCCAACACTTGTTATTTTCCACTTATTTGTTTGCTTAATTACAGCTGTGGCTATAGGTGTGGAGTGGTGTCTGGTTCGTTGTGGCTTTGGTTTGCATCTTCCCAATGGTGAGTGATGCTGCACATCTTTTATGTGCTCATTATCCAGTTGTGTGTCTTTGGAGAAATATCTATTTAAGTCTTTTGGGTTTTTTTTTTTTATATTTTAGTTATGTATTTGATAGACACACAGAGTGAGAGAGTAATTGCTTAATTTTAATTTGGATTATCTTTCTTTTCTTATTTTAGTTCTTTTATTTGAAAGGTAGAGAGACAGCCCGATCTGTTTTATGTGCTGGTTTACTCCCCAGATGCCTGCAATAGCCTGAGCTGGCCCAGGCTGAAGCCAAGAAATCAGAACTCAGTTCAGGTCTCCTGTGTAAGCAGCAAGCACCCAAGGGCTTGAGCCATCCAGCATGTACTGCCTTCCAGAGTGTGTGTTAGCAGGAAGCTGGGTTGTAAGCGGAGTAGCTGGGACTTTAACCAGACACTACAACAATGGGATATGGGTATCCCATGCTGTGGACTAACTTCTGTGCCAAATCCCACCCCTCTTTAATTTTTTTTTTTAATTTGAAAGGCAGAGAATCAGAGATAGATGGAGAGAGATAGAGAGTGATTTTCTATCTGTTGCTTCACTCCCCACTACAGCCACTACAACCAGGGCTAGGGTAGGCTGAAGTCAGGGGCCAAGAATTTGATCCAGGTCCCACATGGGTGTCAGGAGCTCAAGGGTTTGAGATAGCACCTGCTTGTCACCCAAGGTATGCATTAGAAGGAAGCTACAGTAGCATCCAGAATTGAGACTTGAAACTAGAAACTCCTTTCTAGATTGTAAGTGTCCCAAATGGAAATTTAGCTCTCATGTCAATACCTGCCTCCAGGCTGCTATTTAAAAAAACTATTTACTTATTTTTATTTGAAATTTAGATTTTATAGAGAGATAAGTTAAGACAGAGAGTGCTTTTCCATATTCTGGTTCACTCCACAAATGGCCACAATGTCTGGGGCTGAGCTGATCTGAAGCCACTCCCCAAATGGCAACCAGGAGCTTTCTGCAGCTTCCACCTCTCCCACATGGGTACAGGGGCCAAAGAACCTGAGCCATCCTCTTCTGTCTTCCAAGTTCATAAGCAGGCAGTTGGATTGGAAGTGGAACAGCTGGAACACAAACCAGTGCTCCTATGGGATGCTGGCACCACCGACACAGGATCAGCCTGCTGTTACACAACTGCGTTGGCCCCAAGCTGTCTTTATTATCGAGTTTTAGGAGTTCTTTGTATATTCTAGATGCTAGAAGCTTATCAAATACATGATTTTAACCCATTCTATACATAGTTTTAAATTGTTTTGCATTGGGCCCAGTGAGGTGGCCTAGCGTCAAAAATCCTTGCCTTTAAAGTGCCAGAATCCCATATGGGCACCGGTTCTAATCCTGGCTGCTCCACTTCCCATCCAGCTCCCTGCTTGTGGCCTGGGAAAGCAGTCGAGAACGACCCACATCCTTGGGACCCTGCACCTGCATGGGAGACCTGGAAGAAGTTCCTGGCTCCTGGCTTCTGATCAGTTCAGCTCTGGCTGTTGTGGTCACTTAGGGAGTGAATCATCAGACAGAATATCTTCCACTCTGTCTCTCCTTCTCTGTTATCTGACTTTGCAATAATAAATAAATAATTTTTAAAAATTTGCATCAAAAATACTAATTTGGTGAATTTGTTTTTTTTTCTTTTATCATTTGTGCTGTTGATGACATAACTAAGAATCCATTGCGGGCCCGGCGCAGTGGCCTAGCGGCTAAAGTCCTCGCCTTGAAAGCCCCGGGATCCCATATGGGTGCTGGTTCTAATCCCGGCAGCTCCACTTCCCATCCAGCTCCCTGCTTGTGGCCTGGGAAAGCAGTTGAGGACGGCCCAATGCATTGGAACCCTGCACCCGCGTGGGAGACCTGGAAGAGGTTCCAGGTTCCCGGCTTTGGATCGGCGCGCATCGGCCCGTTGCGGCTCACTTGGGGAATGAATCATTGGACGGAAGATCTTCTTCTCTGTCTCTCCTCCTCTGTGTATATCTGGCTGTAATAAAATGAATAAATCTTTAAAAAAAAAAAAAAAGAAAAAAAAAGAATCCATTGCCAAATTGAAAGTCATGAAGATTTACCCCTGTGTTTTTCTTCCAGGCCATTTATTTATAGCTTTAGGTTTTTAACCTATTTTGAGATAACTTTTGTAAATGATGTAAGGTAGGGACTCAGCTTCATGCTTTTATATGCAGCTAGAACAATTGAATAATTTTTTTGAAGATTTATTTTGTGTATTTTTTTTTATTGGAAAGACAAATATACAGAAGGAAAGAGAGACAGAGGGAAATAAGGAGAGACAGGAAGTTCTTCAGTCCACTGGTTCAGTCTGCTGGTTCACTCTTCAAGTGGCTGCAAGAAGAGCTGGAAGAAGGTCCTGGGTTTAAATCAGCTCATCTTTCTCTGATCATTAGGCCATTTGGGGGAGTGAACCAGTGGATGGAAGACCTCTATCTCTACTTCTCACTGTAACTCTTTTTCAAATAAAAATAAATAAATCTTTTAAAAATAGATAAAGTTTTTAAATAACGCAAACAAAGAGTGAGCTATTTCATAAATCTATTCCACCAGCACTGAGGGTCCCCAGGACTAGATACACACATGCAGATAAGAGGAGTGTTTGGCCAGAGATATGTTGCCACTTAGGGATACCTACATCCTGTATCCAGAGTATCTGGGTTCACATGAGTGCATGGTTCCAAGTCTTTGGGCTGTTCCTGACTGCTTTCCCAGGCCACAAGTAGGAAAAGAGCTGAATGGGAAGTGGAGCAGCAAAGATGCAAACTGGTGCCCATATGGGATCCTGTTGCGTATAAGGCAAGCATTTTGCCACTGAACCATTGTGCCAGGTCAGATGCTTGAGTCTTATACTAACTGTCTGCAACTCTGCCCTCTGCACCTGATATGTTTATTATACACACACACATATTTAAACATAGCAGTATTAGTAGTCCCTGCAATCGTCATGTATCACATGCTTACGATGTTCAAGGAGGTTTTCCTAGGCAATTGACGTTAGTTGCCTTATTTAGTCTTCTCCCTCACTTCAATTTTTTTTTTTTTAAATTAAGGTTGATGGCAAGTTTCATGACTTTTTCTTGATCTTTATTTTTTTTTTAAAGATTTTTTTTTTATTATTATTGGAAAGCCGGATATACATAGAGGAGGAGAGACAGAGAGGAAGATCTTCCATCCGATGGTTCACTCCCCAAGCGGCCACAACAGCGGAGCTGAGCCAATCCGAAGCCAGGAGCCAGGATCTCTTCCAGGTCTCCCACGTGGGTGCAGGGTCCCAAGGCTTTGAGCTGTCCTTGATTGCCTTCCCAAGCCACAAGCAGGGAGCTGGGTGGGAAGTGGAGCTGCCGGGATTAGAACCGGCGCCCATATGGGATCCCGGGGCTTTCAAGGCGAGGACTTTAGCCGCTAGGCCACGCCGCCGGGCCCCCTCACTTCAATTTTTAAGAAACAATTTATTTATTTATTTAAAAGTTGTGAGGGACGGAGTGGAAGAGGTAAAGAGATTTTTCTCATCCACTGGTTCACTCTCTAAATGGCTATCATGATCCAGGCTAAGCCAGGCCAAAGCTCAGCGCCTGGAACTCCATCCAGGTCTTCCATGTGGATAGCAGGGGTCCAAGTACGTGGACCATCATCCCAGGTACGATAGCAGGGATTGGAAACAAAGCAGCTGGGACCCAATCCAATGCTTCAATATAGGATGCTGGCATCGCCAGCAATGATTTCACCTGCTGCATCACACTGCCCACCCCGTCACTCCATTTATTGATGAACAAATTCTCTCCTAAGGCAGTCAATAAGCACTGTTTGAGTCAAATACACCATGGCAGACTCTAGAGGTGCCAACTGGATAGAGGAAATATGAAAGTTGGCCAGGCTGTGTTGGGGTGGGGGCTCACAGGCTTTCCTTTGGGAATTGCTTCCCCCAACTCTGCCTTTCTGGGGAAGACTCACACCATCTTCCCTGTTCTCCCCAACCTGTTGGGCCCACTTGCTTTGCTTTGTGTAATTTGTCCCCTCTTAGCTGGTAAACACCTCAAGAACTGGCAGCCAGTATTGGTGGGAAAGATTTACTGGTTTATCCCAAGACGAGAGAAAACATAAGGACAGAACGCCCCAAAGGCAGGCTGTGTGACCTTAGGCAAGATGCTTCCTTGGCCCTCAAAGCTATCTGTAGAGCAAGAAGAGGAAATTAGAGCTGTTCCATGCAGCTGTTCTCTGCTTTTGAAGTCGGGGCACTCCTGATGAATGACTTTTCCATGTGAGGCACATCTCCTTGGGCATTCAGATAAGAGAGTCCCAAGTTCTGTGTAGCCTCAGCTTGTCTTTCCTCCTCGGGAGAGCATGCATGAAGGTTTTTTTTTTTTTAATATTTATTTTTTTTTTTATTACAAAGTCAGCTATACAGAGCAAAGGAAAGACCAAGAGGAAGATCTTCCATCCGATGGTTCACTCCCCAAGTGAACGCAACAGCTGGAGCTGAGCTAATCCGAAGCCAGGAGCCTCATCCAATAGTGGAAGCCGGATCTCCCAAGTGGGTGAAGGGTCCCAAGGCTTTGGGCCATCCTCAACTGCTTTCCCAGGCCACAAGCAGGGATTTGGATGGGAGGCAGAACTGCCGGGATTAGAACTGGCGCCCACATGGGATCCTTATGCTTTCAAGGCGAGGACTTTAGCTGCTACGCCACCGCACTGGGCCCATGAGGGAAGCATTTTAAATGCTTCATTAGAAGTTGTGGTTAAGAAAACCAGACCACGAGTAGGAAGAGCTGCCTTTAAATCATTCCCTCTGCCACTGCTGAGTGGGATATCCTTGGTTGGGCTCCTGAGCTTCGGTTTTCCTGTCTGTAAAACGCGAGGCTCTTAGCAGCACCAACCTGCAAAGGTTGTAGGGAGGATTGAGCAAGATCATGTACCATCCTGCATGCAGGGCAAGGGCTGGGTGTGTTTGTCAATTTCTACTCTTTCTTTCTTTCTTTCTTTTTTTTTTTTCATTATCTACTCCTTAATTGTGAGCAGCCAACACAGGACACACTCAAAAATCTGGCTACAGTGCTGAAGGATGTAAAAGAAGTGTCCATCGGTTTCTCACAGATTTGATCTTTTATTAAAAATTATTTACTTTTTAAAATTTGAAACAGAGAGAGAATCTTCTAGGACCAATAGTTGTAAGTCAATGATTTGAGTTTACAGATTGGCATGGATTTAAGTCCTGCCTTCTCCATTTCCAATCTAGTTCCCTACTAGTGCTCCTGGGAAGATAGCAGAAGCTGGCTCAAGTGCTTGGGCCCATGCCACCCACATGAATGACCTGGATGGAATTCATGCCCTCAGATTTCAGCCTGACCCAGCACCAGCCTTCCTGGTATTTAGGGAGTGAACCAACAATGAAAAAAATCTCTCTTGTGCCTCCTCTTTATAATTCTGCCTTTCAAACAAATGAATAAATTAACTTCTTTTTATTTTTTTAAAGACTTATTCATTTTATCACAGCCAGATATACACAGAGGAGGAGAGACAGAGAGGAAGATCTTCCGTCCAATGATTCATTCCCCAAGTGAGCCGCAACGGCCGGTGCGCGCTGAAACGAAGCCGGGAACCTGGAACCTCTTCCAGGTCTCCCACGCGGGTGCAGGGTCCCAAGGCATCAGGCCGTCCTCAACTGCTTTCCCAGGCCACAAGCAGGGAGCTGGATGGGAAGTGGAGCTGCCGGGATTAGAACCGGCGCCCATATGGGATCCCAGAGCTTTCAAGGCGAGGACTTTAGCCGCTAGGCCATGCCACCGGGCCCTAAATTAACTTCTAAAAATCAAAGGCTGGCACAATAGTCCAGTTGGCTAATCCTTTGAGTGTCAAGTACCAACATGTCATATGGGTGCCGGTTCATGTCCCAGATGCTGCACTTCTCATTCAGATCCCTGATTATGGCCTGGAAGGCAGCAGAGGATGGCCCAAAGCCTTGGGACTCTGCATCCGCATGGCAGGTCTCGAGGAAGCCCCTGGCTTCTGGCTTCAGATCACTTCAGCTCTGGCCAATGTGGCCACTTGCTGGATGAATCAGTGGATGAAGCATCTTCTTTTCTGTATCTCTTTCTCTATAAATCTGCCTTTACAATAAAAATAAATAAGTCTTAAGGAAAGAAAAAAGAGAAAAGAGAGAGATCTTCTATATGCTAACACAATTTTCAAGTGCTTATAACAGCTAGAGCTGGGCCAGGCTGGAGCCGTGAGTCAGGAACCTCAGCCAGCTACTTGGACCGTCATGTCCTGCCTCCCAGAGTCTGCTCTAGCAGGAAACTGGATTGACAGTAAAGCTGGGACTTGAACCCCGATACTCTGGATACAGGATGTAGGTATCCCTAAGTGGCGACGTATCTCTGGTCAAACACTCCTCTTATCTGCATGTGTGTATCTAGTCCTGGGGACCCTCAGTGCTGGTGGAATAGATTTATAAACTAGCTCACTCTTTGTTTGCCTTATTTAAAAATTTTTATCTATTTTTAAAAGATTTATTTATTTTTATTTGAAAAAGAGTTACAGAGAGAAGGAGAGATGGAGGTCTTCCATCCACTGGTTCACTCCCCCAAATGGCCTAATGATCAGAGAGAGATGAGCTGATTCAAACCCAGGACCTTCTTCCAGCTCTTCTATGTGGGTACAGGTTGCTAAGGCCTTGGGTTATCCTCCTCTGCCTTTCCATGCCACAAGCAGAGAGCTGGATAGAAAATGGAATAGCTGGGACATGTATGCCAGCAGCCCAAATAGAATGCTGCTATGCAGCCAGAGGATTAGCTTGCTAGCCCCTGTTTTAGTTGTTCTATGGCCACTCTTATCCCTTTTAAACCCCTGTTTTGGGGGGGGCGGTTTCTAGAAAAGTGTCACTCTCTTTTATAGTGAGGCAGGATTTGTATAAGACAAACTGCACAAATTCTAAGTGTGTTGGCTGATAATTTTCATGTACAGCTACAACCAAATTAATTGTATTTATTTATTTAAGAGGCTGAGAGATAGATAAGCCTCTATCTGCTGATTTACTCCCTCTGCTCCAAGGTACCCAAAAAGCTGGGAACTCTATCCAGGTTTCTCATGTGGATGGGGAGACACAATCACTTGAGCCATTTCTGCTGCCTCCTAAGGTCCACATTAGTAGAAAACTGGAGACAGGATCCAAGATCCTAACCCAAGTATTCCAGTATGGGAAGCAAGTGTCCTAACGGATGGATCAGCACCCACCCAGATGAAAACAATGACCATGGTAGTGACCCCGGCTACATGAAACATGGCTGCCCCACATTGAGTTCTATAAGAGCAAAATATACACTGAACATAAAAAAGTAAAGTATGTAATGAACAAGTTTTACATTGATAATGTTGAAAAAGAATGTTTTGAAGATATTATTAAAATGATTTTTAGCTGGGGAGGGCATTGTGATACAGCCAGTTAAGCATCCGTTTCAGAAGCCCAGCTCTTCCGCTTCTGATCCAGCTCCTTGCTGGATCATGTTACAGGGCACTTATCATCCAAACAGTCTGTGACTGGCATAAATATAGACACATGGAGCAGTGGAAGAGATTAGAGATCCCAGAAATTAATCCATACATTTACAATCAATTAACATCTGGCAAATGAACCTGGAGAGAATAGACGGTCTCTTCAGCAAATGGTATTGGGAAAATTAAGATTCTGCATGCAAGAGTGTGAAACACACACACACACAAAAAGCAATGCAGGTTGGATCATGGATCCACATCTAAGAGTTGAAACCAAACTGGTAGAGGAAAACGCAGGAGAAATTCTGCAAGGCAAGTTAAGTCCCTATAAGCACAAACAATAAAGAAAAAAAGGGGGATTACATCAAGCTAAGAAGCTTCTGCCCTGCAGAGGTACAGAGGAAGCTAACAGAATGGGAGAAATATTTGCAAACTGTACACCTGCCAAAGGATTAATATTCAGACATATAAAGAGCTCAAGAAACTCAACAACAACAAAACATGCAATCCAGTTAAGAAATGAGCTAAGGGGCCTGGTGCAGTAGCATAGTGGCTTTGTATCACTAGGATCCCATGTGGGAACAGGTTGTATTCCAGTTGCACCACTTCCCTTCTAGCTCCCTGCGTATGACCTGAGGAGGCAGTCAAGGACACCCCAAGGCCTTGGGATCTGCGCCTGCATGGGAGATCCGGAAGAAGCTCCTGGCTCCTGGCTTCAGATCAGCTCAGTTTTGTTGCAGCCACTTGGGGAGTGAACCAGCAGACGAAGGATCTTTCTCTCTCTCTTTGTTTCTTTCTCTCTGTAAATCTGACTTTCTAAAGAAAAATAAAGATAAATCTTAAAAAAAGAGAGAAATGAGCTAAGGAGATAAATAGGTATTTTTCAAATGAAAAGATGCTCAGCTCTCTAAACATCAGGGAAATGCAAATAATGTCCATGGGCCTCTACATGAATAAATTTTTTTTTAAGGATTTATTTTATTTTTATTACAGAGGAAGTGGAGCTGCCGGGATTAGAACCAGCGGCCATATGGGATCAAGGCGAAGACCTTAGCCACTAGGCCACGCTGCCAAGCCCATGAATAAAATTTTTTAGGGCCCAGTGGCATGGCCTAGCGGCTAAAGTCCTCGCCTTGAACGCCCCGGGATCCCATATGGGCGCCGGTTCTAATCCCGGCAGCTCCACTTCCCATCCAGCTCCCTGCTTGTGGCCTGGGAAAGCAGTTGAGGACGGCCCAAACCTTTGGGACCCTGCACCCGCGTGGGAGACCCAGAGGAGGTTCCGGGTTCCCGGCTTCGGATCGGCGTGCACCGGCCGTTGCGGCTCACTTGGGGAATGAATCATTGGACGGAAGATCTTCCTCTCTGTCTCTCCTCCTCTGTGTATATCTGGCTGTAATAAAATAAATAAATCTTAAAAAAAAGAAAATGAAATTTTTTAAAGGAAATTAATTTTATTGTTTCCTTTCATACCTTTTTAACCTTTTAGAAAATTTAGTTACTTACATGGTTCACAGCTGTGGGTTGCATGTTATTTCCATTGGACGGGGCTGGTAAGAGAATATTTCCCTCTAGCAGAAAACTCTCTCCTGCCTTGAAGTCCATATCTACTTCTGCCAAAGATCGGCACCATTAAGAATTCTCTTCCCATAGGCTAGTTTTGTCCATTTCAGAATTTGCTATAAATGGGATTTTGTGTCTATGGCTTCTTTTGCTTAATATGCTTTCATTTAAAAAAAGATTTATTTATTTTTATTGGAAAGTCAGATGTTTCAGAATGAAGGAGAGACAGAGAGAAAGAGCTCCCATCCGCTGGTTCTGAAGTCAAGAGCTTCTTTTGGGTCTCCTATTTGGTGCAGGGTCCCAAGGCTTTGGGCCATCCTGTACTGATCTTCCAGAGTACAAGTAGAGAGCTGGGAAAGAAGTAGAGCAGCCAGGATATGAACTAGGGCCCATACGGAATCCCGGGCATGCAAAGCGAGGACTTCAGTCACAAGGCTACTGTGCCAGGCCTTGAATATGCTTTTTTAAAAGCAGTTTCCTGGGGTTATCCAAAGCCAGCAGCCAGAGCTTCCTCTGAGTCACCCAAATGGGTACAGGGGCCCAGGGCTTTGAGCCATTTTCTACTGTTTTCCCAGGTCATAAGCAGGGAGCTGGATTAGAAGTGGAGTAACCAGAACACAAACCGGCACCCATATGGGAAGCAAGCGCTGCAGACAGAGGATTAGCTTGCTAAGCCACTGCGCTAGCCCCTGCTTCGATATGTTGTTTCTGAAATGTATCTGTATTGTTATGCATACTTGTCTTTTGTTCCTTTGTACTTTCGTGTCACATTCCATTGTATGGATGCATCTTGGCTTCTCTGTTCTCTTGATGGTGGACATTTGGATTGTTTTCAACGTCTGGCTATTCTAACCTTTGGTTCACTCCCTCAGATGACTGCAATAGTTGGGACTGGGCCAGCTCCAAGCTGGGCGCATGAAACTCCATCCAGATCTCACATGTGGATGGCAGGGGCCCGAAAACCTGGGCTATCTTCTGTTGCTTTTCCAGGCACATTAACAGAGAAGTGAATTGAAAGTAGAACATCTGGGATTCAAACTGGCGCGCGTATGGAAAGAATGTCAGAGTTTCAAGAGGTGTTTTAACCCACTGTGCCACAATGCTGGTTCCCATGAATAATTTTTAAATAGTTAAACAATCTTAGGTATGTCTTGTTATCCACAGAAATACATTCTTACCATTCTTACAGAAAAGAATCTATATCCATAGTAACACAAAATACATCTCTCCCCATTTTAATTTTTGCTGTAAGTAGTTTATAGCTTGATGTAAATGCTTCCAGATTCTTTTTCTCCACACATAGACTCCTGTCTTAACACTGTCAATAAAATGATCAATTTGGTGATTTCTGCTTTGGCTGCCTGGCTCCTGGGGTTGCTGCCTGGCTCTTGATCCTTGTTCTTCTTTTTTTAATTTATTCATTAATTACATTGTATTATGTGACACAGTTTCATAGGTACTGGGATTCTCCCCACCCCTCCCCAAGCCCTCTCCCCATGGTGGATTCCTCCACCTTGTTGCATAACCACAGTTCAAGTACAGTTGAGATTCCCTCATTGCAAGCATATACCAAACATAGAGTCCAGCATCTTATTGTCCAGTCAAGTTCAATGGCTTCTTAGGTAGACCCTCTCTGGTTTGAAGACAGAGCCAGCAGAGTATCATCCCGATCAATTAAAAGCTCCAATATACCATCAGCAACAATTTACATCATTATGGAATTAGTTGACATAGTAATGAGTAACCAATATGTTAAAAATAAATGTGAGTTCTTAGCCACAATCCTTATTCTTCTTGTTCTAAAGTATATATGGCACCAAAACCGGAAAAGATGTACAGATCATTTCTTCCCATCTTGCTGTGTGGGGAAAGGAAATGCAATTGTCCCTTGGCATTTACTGGAAATTGGTGTCAGGCCCCTCCAAGGACAGTAAAATCTCAGATCGCTCCAGTCCCTTATAGATACAGCAGCATACTATTTGTGTAAACCCTAAACAGATGTCTACATTACCAACAAACTTACTACAATGCCAGTGCTATGTAAACAGTGGTTATAATGTAGTGTTTAGGAAATAATGACAAGGGGAAAAGTCTATTGCTTTGGTGCAGAAGCAATTTTTTTTCAACTATTTTTGATCCTTGGGCTGTTTGAAATCTGTGCATCCCAAACCTGTGGAAGGAAAAGGCCAGCCAACACCACGCACCTCCCACTATCCTGTGACTGCCTGCATCTGTGGCAGACATTGCTAATCAATCAAAGATTTCGATCCTTACCCAGCACCATCCACTACTAATCTGGGGTGGAAGGGTTGGGGGGAGTTGAGGGCTGGGGGTGGGGGGAGGGCGGGTATTGGGGAGGAAAGAAAGAAACCAATTTTCCATCTCTGGAATCATCTGGCCACTTTCCATTTTGCACATGAATAAACCAGGCCTCAGAGTCTGGGAGAGCCTGCTTCAAGGTCAGAGAGACAGGAGAGAGCCCCAGGCTCCAGGCTCCCTTTATAATGCTTTTTCCACTCTATTCACTGGCTCCAAAAGCGATTTCTCTGGGATTGCTGAAAACCTGGTGAAAAGGTTGTGGACATTGGTTTCCTAAAACACAGGGCTCCGAGCAGGGATCCTGTTCCACAATCAGCCCCACCTGAGTAGAACGGAAACCTCTGCCAGGAGCCTTGGCACGCCCTCCTCCTCACGGTCACCAGTGACAGACCTGTGTTTTCAGTTTTCCAGGTCTTGCAGTTTCAGTTTCCCAAAATAAACATTAAATAAATAAATAAAGCATGCATGCTCTCAGCGTCTTTGTCTTTAGCCCCTAACATCATGGGACTATACATTGACCAGACTAAATCAAACAGTTCATTACAGCTGAGAGGTGACTTCTGATGCCAAAAATCTTAAAACTCCGAGTAGCATGCACCTTTCACCAACGCATCAAACCGGCTCTGGCTGTCATTGGAAGCGACAGTGAGAAAGTGGGAGAGTCAGCAGGTTCAGACAGACTGTGGGTGTTCTCCGCTGGGCCAGCAGAATAGTTTATTTAATTCCCTCCCTGCCAGGGCAAAGGTGGGGGTTAGGCGGGGCGGGGGGAGTCAGGGGGCAGTTACTAGAGACAGAAAAGAACCTAACACTTGAGCCAGATGTGCCTGGGCTCTTAGACTAGTGGCCAGCTGTGTGACCTTGAGCACAAGACCTCAGGCGTGAGTCTCTGTTCATGCAGAAGACAGACATCTCTCTCTTTAATGTTTGTTTCTTTTGGAAGACAGAAAGAGGAAACTCCCCATCTGCCAGTATACTCCCCAAGTACTAGGAATGACCAGGGCTGGAACAGGGCCAGAACCAGCAGCCAGAAATTCAGCCCAAGTCTCCTAAGTGAGTGTCAGGAACCCAATTACCTGAGCTGTCATCACCATCATCCAAAGTCTGAGTTAGCAGGAGGTAAAGTCAGAAGCCTGCATCAAGCCTGGGTACTCTGGGACATGGGTGTATACATCACTAGGCTAAAATGTCTAGTCTGTACAACACAGGCATGTTAACAGAATGACTGCAGTGATTTAAAATGACCTGGTTCTTCCTATTAGGAAGAACATAAAAATTCTTGTTACTTTGAGCTCCCTCCTGCCCCCTCCCCGTTGTGGCTCTGTGAGTTAAGCAGCCACCTGCAATGCCAGCATTGCAAATGATTACCGGTTCAAGCTCTCCTGAGCTGCTCCTCTCCCAATCCAGCTCCTAATGAGCTTGGGAAAGCAGCAGGTGCTTGGCCCAAGTGTATGGGACCCTGCCACCCACACAGGACATCTGGATAGATTTTCCCAACTCCTGGCTTTGGTCTGGCTCAGGTCTGACTATTTAGAAGCTAAAAAAAAAAAAAAAAAAATCCCTTTAAATAAATCTTGTCCCTAAGTTGTGAGTTATGGGAGAGTAAGGATGGTTATCTTTCTCATTCTCCAACCACACTACAGCAGCAGCTTCTAGGCAAGTCTTTAGTAAGCAACTATGGAGTACTTCAAGTAAGATACAGTCGTGGGGGGCCTGGTGCGATAACGTAGTGGTTAAAGTCCTTGCATTGCATGTACTGGGATCCCATATATGGACGCCGGTTGTAATCCCTGCAGCCCCACTTCCCACCCAGCTCCCTGCTTGTGGCTTGGGAAGGCAATCAAGGACAGCTCAAAGCCTTCGGACCCTGCACCCACGTGGGAGACCTGGAAGAGATCCTGGCTCCTGGCTTCGGATTGGCTCAGCTCCGCTGTTGTGGCCGCTTGGGGAGTGAACCATCGGATGGAAGATCTTCCTCTCTCTCCCTCCTCCTCTCTGTATATCTGCCTTTCCAATAAAAATAAATAAATCTTGGGCCCGGCGGCATGGCCTAGCGGCTGAAGTCCTTGCCTTGAATGCGCCGGGATCCCATGTGGGTGCTGGTTCTAATCCCGGCAGCTCCACTTCCCATCCAGCTCCCTGCTTGTGGCCTGGGAAAGCAGTCGAGGATGGTCCAAAGACTTGGGACCCTGCACCTGCGTGGGAGACCTGGAAGAGGTTCTGGGTTCCAGGCTTTGCGCTCACTTGGGGAGTGAAGCATCTGAGGGAGGATCTTCCTCTCTGTCTCTCTGCCTCTCTGTATATCCAACTTTGTAATAGAGATAAATAAATCTTTTAAAAAAATACGTCTTAAAAAAAAATAAGATACAGTCGTGGGAATACCTGGCACCCAGTAATTGCCCAGTACATCTTAGCCATTACTTCATCATTTACTACATGACTTTAGATGAATCGCTTAATTTCTCTGAAACATGCTTCCTTGGTCAGTAATATAAACATGAAATAGAAGACTTCACTTTGTAGAAGTTCTGTGAGAACGAAATAGGAAAAGCCCCAAAAAGCATTTAGCATGCTGTTTCGTATATGGAAAGTACTTTATAATTTCTATATAATCATAACAATAAAAAACGAAAGCAAAGTGCTACAGGATAAAATGATAAATTCATTTTTGAGCCAGTGACAAAGAAATCTTTTTAAATATATATATATATATTTGACAACAATCTTATTGAGATATAATTCATATACCATTCAGTTTATAGTATACATGTATATGAAACTTTTAAAAGTATGTTCATAGAATTGTGTAACCATCACTATATAATCAATTGTGTAATATTTTAATCAGTTTAAAAAGATGACTCGAGTACAGGTATGTAGCATAGCAATTAACTCAATTCTAGGGACACCTGTATCCCATATTCATATCAGAGTAGTTCAATTCCTAGTTCTACCTCAAAGGTAGCTTTTTTAAAAAAAAAAAAATAACAGTTCATCTATTTATTTGAAAGGTTGGTTTACGGGGGATGAGGTGCAGCTTGGGAAGAGAGAGAACCATCTTAAAACCAAATGGTTCATCTACCAAATAGCCATAAAGGCCAGCACTGAGCTAATCCTAACGCAGGAGCCAGGAAATCCTTCTGAGTTTTCCACACATGTGCAGGGGCCCAAGAACTTGAGCCATCCTCTGCTGTTTTCCTAAACACATTACTAGGGAGAGGGATCAGAAGTGGAACAACTAGGAGTCAACCCAGTGCCGATACGGGATGCTGCGCTGGAGGTGGCAGCTTCACTGGCTATGCCACAGTGCCAGGTCCCTGGTGATGCTGTCTTGCTAAAGCGTACCCTGGGAAGCACAGGTGAGGGCTCAAGTGCTTACGTTGCTGCCACTTGCAAGATCCAGGCTCCTGGCTTCAGCCAGACTCAGCCTTAGCTGTTGTAGCAATCTGGGAAGTAAGCTGGTAGATATATGGAAGATTTCTCTCTCTCTCTGCCTTTCAAGTAGAGGAAAATAAATCTTTGCATGAATAGATTTTAAAAAGAAAACTGTACTTAGTAACAGCCACTTCTTAGTTGTCCCTAAGTTTTGTACCTAGTCTCCCAGGTCTAGACAACTATCAGATTATTTTATGTTTTTCTTGTTACTATATCTCATATAAATGAAATAAAAAACATGTGGCCTTTCATTCCTGGCTTGTTTTACTTAGCATAATATTTTCTTTTTGTTTGTTTCTTGAAAGTTTAAAAATTTCATTGGGAAGGCAGCTCTACGGAGAGAGAGACAGACAAAAAAGATCTTGTGTCCACTGGTTCATTCCTCAAGGGGCCGCAACGGCTGCAGCTGAGCTCATCTGAAGCCAGGAACCTCTTCTAGGTCTGCCACGTGGGTACAGGATCCCCAAGGCTTTACGCCATCCTCTACTGATTTCCCAGGCCACAAACAAGGAGCTGGATGGGAAGTAGAGCAGCTGGGACACGAACCAGAGCCCATATGGGATCCCAGCAGTTGCAAGACAAGTGTTTAGCTACTGAGCCATTGCGCCAGGCCTGCAAAATATTTTCAGGGTTCATCTGTTACGTTGCATGTATCAGAACTTCATTCCTTTAAGAAAATAATTACTTATTTGTTTATTTTAAAGGCAGAGCGGTTAAAGAGAAAGAGAGAAAAAAAGAACGATAAATCTTCCATTGCTGATTAATTCCCCAATGACTACAATACTCAGGTATTGGTCAGGTTGAAGCCAGGAGCCAGGAACTCCATCAGGTTCTCCCATGTGGGTGGCAGGGATCCAATCCCTTGGGCTGACGCACCACAGAGGGATGCTGATGCTGCAGGGGATGGCTTAACTCATTGCACCACATCACCCAGTACTACAATCCTTTTTGTGGCTAAAAAATAGTCTAGTGTATGGAGCTGTGAACACTGGGCTTGTTTGTACTTTTGGCTATTATGAGTAATGCTGCTGCGTCCTTTCCTGTCCAACCTTTTGCATGGCTATCTGTTTTTGTATCACTGAGGTCCATACCTACACAGAGAATTGCTGGATCATGTGGGAACTCCCCGTAACCTCTTGGGGAGCTGCCAGGCTGTTTCCCATAGCGCCGTAGCATTTTGCATTCCCACCAGCAACGTCTGGAGGCTCTAATTTCTCTGAATCCCTACCTACACCAGTAATTATCCATCTTTTGGATTATAGCCATGCTGGTAGTTATGAAGGGTATCTCACTGTGATTTTGACTTGCTTTTCCCTGATGGCTAATGATATCAAACATTATTCTATGTGCATATTGGCTATTTTTAGATCCTTTCATGAGAAATATCTATTTAGATCCTTTGATCAATGTTAATAAAGTTCCTTATCTTTTTGTTACTGAGAGGTATGACTTCGACATATATAGCAGATGTCTTTGGGACCAGCTTGATACAGGTTGATCCTCTGCCTGGGATGCAGGCATTCTGTATGTGCACTGGTTCTAGTCCTAGCTGCTCTGCTTCTGATCCAGTTCCCTGCTGATGGCTTAGAAAAGCAACGGAGTCAGATCCTTGGCTGGGTCAGATCCTTGGGCTCCTGTGCCCATAGGGGAGATCTGAAAGAAGCTCCTGGCTCCTGGCTTTGGTTTAACAGAATCCCAGCTCTGCTAGCCATATGAGGAATGAGCCAGCGAGTGGAAGATATTTTTGTCTCTCCTCTCTCTGTAACTCTGGCTTTCCCATGAACATAAATACACCTTTTTTTATTTTTTATTATTACTATTTTTAAAAATATTTTATTTTGCTTGGAAAGTCAGATATACAGAGAGAAAAAGCGACAGAAAGATCTTCCATTTGTTGATTCACTCCTCAAGTGGCTGCAATGGCCAGAGTTGAGCCAATCTGAAGCCAGGAGCCAGGAGCCTCATCTGAGTCTCCCACTTGAGTGTAGGGTCCCAAAGCATTGAGCCATCCTCTACTGCTTTCCCAGGCCACAAGCAGGGAGCTGGATGGGAAGTAGAGCAGCTGGGACACAAACCGGCACCAATATGGAATGCTGGGACATGCAAGGCGAGGATTTTAGCCATTAGACTACCGCACTGGGCCCATCTTTTTCTTTCTATAGTTTAGACCCTTATGTGAAGGTCTGAGATCCACTTTTAGCTTTGTTATATGATGTGGGGTGGGAGTGCAGCTTCATTCTTATGCATTTCAATATCCAGCTCCGAGCACCAGTTGTTGAAGAGACTGTTGTCTCCCCATAGTCATAGTCTTGGAACCATTGTCAAAATCAATCAAATAAATGAGAGGTTTTATTTCTGGACTACCCTATTGATCTACATAGCTATCTGTTTGCTAGTACAACACAGCCTTGGAGGTAACTGAATTTGAGCTGCACCACACTAACTGGATTAAGAAGTGCAGATCTAGAATGCTCCAGAATGCTTTAGGATTTTTAAGGTGCTTTCATGTACATGATCTCACTGAGAGTCAATGGAAGCTCAGAAACCCTAGTAGAGGACTTGGAGCAGTAGCCCAGTGGCCAAAGGTGTCGCCTTGCAGGGGGATCCCGAATGGCACTGGTTGGGACCCTGCACCCACGTGGGGGACCCGGAAGGAGCTCCTGGCTTCTGGCTTCGGATCCACATGGCTCTGGCTGTTGCAGTTACTTAGTGAATCACTGAATGGAAGATCTTCCTCTCTGTCTCTCATGCTCTCTATATATCTGACTTTGCAATCATAGAAAAAAATAAATCTTAAAAAAAAAGAAAGAAAAAGAAGCCCAAGTAGTGTACCCCTAAACGTACCCAACCAAAAACTGTGGTGATCCCAGGACCAACTTGTTGATGTTTAGTTCAATCCAGGGCTCTCATTATCCTGTTTGATGACATCCTGGGTGAGTCAAGAAGTGTAAGAGAAGGAAAAAACATAGAGGAAAGTTTGGGCAAATGTACTTGGGGCGTGGGGAAGTGCCGAACACTATGTCCACACAAGAATTTGTGAAAAAGGTGTTTTAGTCGCTTTATTCTCAATTGCCAAAACGTTACAACAGCGAGCACATCTTACCTTAGGTAAATAGATCAACTGCATACACCCATAAAATGCAATATTACTCAGCACTAAAAAGAAATTGGTTCTGAAGGTATGAAAAGACACGAGGGTAATATAAATGCATATCAACAAGTGAAAGAAGTCAATGTGAACAGGCTGTATACTGCATGAGTCCAACCATATGACATTCTACAAAGGCAAAAGTATGGAACCAGTAAAATGATTATTGCTTCCCGGTGCTTGTGGGGGGTGGAGAGAAGAATGAGTAGGTAGAGCATAAAGGATTTTTAAGGCTGGGAAAAATACTAAAAACTACATATGATACTGTAATGATGGATATATATCATTATATGTTTGTCCAAACCCAAGAATGTATGACACCAAGAGTGAATCGTAACACAAAATATGGACTTGGAGTGACAATGATGTGTCAGATGTCAATAGAATCAATAATAGTAACAAATGGACCACTCTGGTGTGGGATGTTGGTAATAGGGGCAGCTATGCATGGGTAGAGGAAGGCAGAATATGGGAAGTCTGTGTGCTTTATAATCAATTTCGCTGTGAACCCCAAACTGCTCTAAAAATGGGATTTTTTTTTTTAAGGTGGAGGGAGGTTATGAATGGGCTGATTACAACTGAATGGCTCCTAATCAGCTTACAATCAACTTTTCCTTCTCTTGTATGGACAGGAAACAGGAGGTTCAGGTCATTCAGGGCTTTGCTGAAGTATTGCATTTTCAGAGGATGAGGAGAACTCAGTGAAATTCCCTAAGCATGAAAACCAAATGTACTGAACCCACTCTCTTGTTTTGTTGTTGTGATCCTTTTCTAAGGCTCTTCTGAAATTTGGGGGCTGCGTTTCTGCAAGAACGATCCATGGAAAACCTCAGTTACCAGTCCTGTCTGATAGAGATAGTTATTTTCAAAAAACAGTTTTCACACTGCCAACTCTCCCTCAGTCTCCTGGAAATTAAGGGTGACTTTTTTTTAAAAAAAGATTTTTTTTTTTTTTAATTGCAAAGTCAGATATACAGAGAGAAGAGACAAAGAAGAAGCACTTCCATCTGCTGGTTCACTCCCTAAGCGGCCGCAATGACTGGAGTTGAACCAATCCAAAGCCAGGAGCCAGGAGGAGCCTCATCTGGGTCTCCCACATGGGTGCAGGGTCCCGAGGCTTTGGGCCGTCCTCAGCTGCTTTCCCAAACCACAAGCAGAGAGCTAGAAGGGAAGTGGAGCAGCTGGGATGCGAACTGGTGCCCTTATGGGATCTGGGCGCATGCAAGGTAAGGACTTTAGCCACTAGGTTACTGCACCAGGCCCACAGGGTGACTTTTAGGCATTGTAAGCCTTGGGAACCCTTATTTCAGAGCAATGAAAAGTCAAATTGTGAATATCAATTATCAGTGCCGTCTAGAGACGTGAGCATTCTGTCGAAGTCAGAGTTCTAGACAACATGTTAGATTCATGTATTCATCTGCTTCAAACCTTTGCTCAAACATTGTCTTCCAGACAAAAACTTATTTATACATTTGCCTGGCCCCAGATCTCAGAAATTAACCTTTACAAAGGTAGATGCTGGGATTATAGCAGCCAGGACAGTTCCTGGTATGTAGAAGATGTTCAATCAGTATTTCTTCCAAGTCAAATCCTAGTGCTTGGCCATAATGTCATCTGTCCACTGTCTTTCTAGAAAGGATTTAAGGGGAAAAATGGCAAAAAAAAAAAAATTATTTTCTTTTCTGAGCAAAGTGGGCGTGTGTAATAAGAGAATGAACTGGAATCCCGTTTTCTAATCTTCCAATTCTGGAGTCCGGGTGTGTTTCTCTAAAGATCATCTTCCTTTAATGCCACTGAGATCCTCAATTTACTATGAGATTCATGCATCCACAGTGCCTGGGTTCTGGGAGAGCTACCTGCCCATTGACTCCCTGCCCCTACTGTGAGCAAAGCAGCCTTGAAGCTGCAAGGCTGTGAGGAGCCTGCGGTAGGAAGGGGCTTCCCTCAGCCCACTTGACATTATGGGCCTGGAGAACAGATACTGGCTTCTCCAGACTTCCTGGATGAGGGCGTCAATAAATGGATCCTATTGCAAGCTACATTCTACACAGCCTTGGTTGGGCTAAACAGGTGTCCCTTGCCTACTTCTATTCTGCCCAGAAGCACTGGCACATAAATCAACGCTCGTGGACACTTGGGGCATCCCACTGCCTGCACCCCTCTGCTGACCTGGTCTTATACCTGAGGAACCCAGAGTCACTTCCTTAATATGGCGCATACGTGTGTGTGCATGGGGCAGGAAAGGGGGGTGCTTCCTGCGGACCCTCCTATGTCTCTCCCAGGACACACCTCCTGTGGCAGTCTCTGCCGAAGTGGCAAGACATGCCCTGTGGGTGAGCAAGTCAGAGGAGACAAACAGGAAGAAGCAAGTTCCATACTCGCGTTACACACCCCCGGGGAGGCAGGATCTGCCTGCTGAGGCTGCCCAGGAGGTCCCCAAGGAAACCGTTAAGATACGTCTCTCACGTTCTTATACCTGTGGTGGTTGGGGGAGGGGGCGGCGGAGAGGAGAGGAGGTGAGAGAACGTGTGCCGAGAGGAGAGGGATGGGTGCTTTCTCCAGGGGTCAAGGTTCTGCCGCCCAGCAGGTGGATGTAGAGGTGAGTGGTAGCAAAGTGCGTGTCACTAGAGGGCTGTCACTGGTCTACACTGGGTGAATTGAAGGTAGGCAGGTGAGGTGAGGGAGGGGCTTAAGTGGCATTGATACAACCTCCCTCCCAACCCCAACCAGCCAACTCGTGGGTGAGGATGGCTGTTACCTGCCTCAGCAGCCTGCTTTGATGTTTCCTGAGCTGGTTTCAGCGGAGAAAGTGCGAGGTCCTTAAATAGGGATAAAGAGAGGGAGGGACAAGGAGAGGGGCCTCCTCCCACTCCCAAGGCGGTCCAGATGGACTTTGTGAGAGCCGTCCACAGGCTAGCTGGAGGGAACTTCTAAGGTTGAGGCGAGGGAGGGAGGTGACGGCTCCCAGGACCCTTCCAGAGACCCGGAATATGGCCAAAGTAAGGGGGACCGAGGGAAGAACACCAGAGGCGGCTGGGCTGGGCGCTGAGGTCTTCCCGTCGGATACAGCGGAGCTGCGCTTTGCAAAAGAAGGGGTCATTCGCAAGGGACAGCGCACAGCTGCGGCCCCGGGATCCTAACCTGGTGATGCGAGGCTCCACGAGGCACTGACTTCTCCCCCAGCCTCGGTGGGGAGCGTCTGGAGCGAGTTTTCCCCCTATCGGACAGGAAGGAGGCTGAGGACACTGACCCGAGTGAGCCAGGCAGGGAAGAGGCAGCGGGACTCCCCGGGAAAAGGCTAAGGGGGTCGGCAGACCTGGATTCCGGGCTCCGGCGGAGGGGTTTTCTCAGCCGATCACTGAGTCTACAGCTGAAGGGACCCGCGGGAACCCTGAGTAGAAGGGTTCTCACGCCGGGTGAGAAGGACTGGGGAGGGACCGGGGCCATCGAGGATGCGGGTTCTATTGGGCAGCTGCGGGAGCCCACTCCCACCTCCCCGACTCGGGACGAGAAAGGGGTCCACCAAATGGGATCTGGCACCCTAGGAGTGAGTGGGCCGATGACCTCTGGAGTGAGGGGACTTTAAATGAGGTCCGGAAGAAATTAGGGACTCCGAGGGCATCTTCTCGCTCCGACCAGGGACACAGAGGGGACTCTAGCTATTCGGAAAGGGTGGGATTTGGGGGGTCTAGGCCACCTCCCTCCCGACCCTCCTAAATCCTGGATAGCGGGGACCCGCGAAGGAGGACGCGGGGTCCCCAGTCCGGAACCGAGCTACCTTGAAGGCACCAGCAAGCGCTTCATTCCGGGAGGGCGTTCCCGCGGCCCGGCCCCACCGCCGGGGTGGGTGGGGGGCTGCGACCGCGCCCGTGCCCCGGACCGCACCGGGATTAGGGGTCTCCCTTGCCCCCGGGAAGCCTGGAGTCTGGCGGGAGGGGGTCCCGGCGCCCCCGCCTCCGCGGGCGCCCGGGCGCGCGGGCGAGAGCGGGGCTTTATGCAAGCAGGGCGGCGGGGGGAGGAGCCGGCAGGTCGGCCCACGGCGGGCCCTCCCCTCGGCCGTCCCCGCCCGCCCGCCCGAGCGGGGTCGGGGGAGGGGGCAGCATGGCCTGTCCGTCCGGCCCCCTTCGCCGCGCTCCTCATCTGCCCCGCGCCGAGCGCCACCGCCGCCGCCGCCGCCGCCGCTCCGCTGCCCGCGCCGCCCGCGGCTCCCGATGGAGACTGACGCGCCCCAGCCCGGCCTCGCCTCCCCGGACTCGCCGCACGACCCCTGGTACGGCCCGGCCCGGCCCGGCCCGGCCTGCCTGGCCCTCGCCTGCCCCGGCCCCGCCAACATGGCCGATCCGGGTCGGGCCGGGCCTCCCCCGGGCCCGGGCCCGCGCCCCCTGCGCCCTGGCGCCCGGCGCTCACGCGGGCCCTTTGTGTCTCTCCTCCTCCCGCAGCAAGATGTTCATCGGGGGACTCAGTTGGCAGACTACGCAGGGTGAGCCAGCCCAGGGACGCCCACCGGCCCGGCAGGGCCCCCCAGATCCCCTCAGCACCCTGAACCCGGACCCCCCAGCCCGGCCCTGCGCCCTGCTGACCCCTGGTGCCCTCGTGCCCTCTTTCGCGCCCCGCCCGGGGTCCCCGCGGGCGCAGGACGATCGGCAAGCGGGCACGGCCCAGCGGGTGGAGGGCAGCAGATGAGGACTTCAGGGGGCATTGAGGGGGTGGGCTGGGCCCCCGGGACCCGCCGGCGGCAGCGCCAACTCCGCTCGCACCTGCGGCTCAAACTTTTGTGAGGCGGCTCCCGGAGCGGCGGGAACCCGGCCAGAGCCGTCCCCCCTACCCTCCAGCCCAGGTCGACCCCCGGGTTCCCGGAGCCCGGGGTGGGCTTCTGGAGGCTGGGCCGGGGCCGGGAGGAGGCGGGGGAGGGGGTGTGGAGGCGCAGCGGGGAGCGCGCGGGCTGCCTGGCGCGGGGGCGGCCGGGCCGCGCGGGGTCACCGGGGGCAAAGGACGCGGGAGAGGAGGGGGAGGCCCGGGGCCCGGGCCAGTGCGAAGGCGGGGTGTGTGGTTGCAGAAGGGCTGCGTGAATACTTCGGCCAGTTCGGGGAGGTGAAGGAGTGTCTGGTGATGCGTGACCCCCTGACCAAGAGATCCAGGTGAGCCCCCTCACCCGCCGCGCCTGCTCCAGGCTCGCCCCTCCACCGCTGCCACTCGCTGCCGGGTAACCATCTGCCTCTCCCTCACCGCGCCGCGCAGGGGTTTCGGCTTCGTCACTTTCGTGGACCAGGCGGGGGTGGATAAAGTGCTGGCGCAGTCGCGGCACGAGCTCGACTCCAAAACAGTGAGTGACCCTCGGGGCTTCGGGGGTCCTTTGGGAATGGGAGGCTGCCTGAGGAAAAAGGATCAAGATCCCTTCTGGGGAACTCTTGGATAAGATCTCTTTTAGGGGACAGAGCGAGGTGTGTGTGTGTTTCTGAGCAAAAGGGCTGCCATGCTGTGAAACTTTGCCACCGGACTTAGGGGTGAAAGGGTTGTGGAGAGGAAGGAGAAAGATCCCAGGCCTGTATGGGGAGATGCTTCCCCACCCACTACCCCAGAACTGGTGAGGCTAGAACCGTCCCCCCTACACACACACACACACACACACACACACACAGAGAGTACTGTAAGTGCTAATCTTGGTGCCTCCTAGAAGAGCCTGGGGTGGGGCTGGGGCCCTTCTCTGACCCAAACTGGATGAGTCAGGACTGTAGCGACTCCCCCTGTGCCTCCTCTGAACTCTAACTAGTATTTGGCCCTGAGACACCCTCCACACACACACACACTGGCCCCCTCCATCGCAGACCAATGGCAATACACTCTAGAGACTCGATCCTTCTTCCCTCCTCCCCTGACTTTTGGTCAATGAGATCCTTGCTTTGTGTGGAAGACGTGAACCTGCCTGGCCCAGAAAGGGGGTTTCTGAGAAGGCATCCAGCTTCCCTGGCAACAGGAGCACTAGATCACAGGAGAGGCTGCTGCTGGCTGGCCAGGCAAGCTCAGGCAACTCCTCCCCCAGGGTCTTGGACCCTGCAGGGGGCGCTGGCCAAAGCTGGCTCAGGGTGGGGGAGAGGGGAGATGGACAGTCAAGAGGAGGGATTGCTCTGGGATGACCGGGTGTCTGCTTGCCGGATTGGGGCCGGGGTGGCCTGGACAGTGTGCTGTTCTCTGGGCACACTCCCCTGCACTGCCCCAGCCCTGGGCCTCCCTGCTTAGGTCAGTCGCTGGCTTCTGTTTACCTGCAACAATAGCTGGCTGTGCCCAAGAATTTGTTAAATTACCGCCTGTCCTGTTATCTCTGCCCAGTGGCTCCCAGCTCTCCGCTCTTGCAGTAATGAGCAAATGAGGCCAGGCCCTCAACTTTGCCGGACTCTGAAAGGCTCTTCTTGGCGCAGGCTGAGTGGCCCAGGCTGGGAGTGGAGGGACAGTGGCCTATTGTTAGTGTGTGTGTGTGTGTGTGTGTGTGTGTGTGATTATCTGCCATCAGGCTGCCTGCTCTCCTACCATTCCCTGTCCTCAGAATGCACTGATGGCTTCTACCACACTCAGGAAGCTGAGATTTAGGGGCTGAGGGGTGGAGGGGGAAGGTGGAGGAGTGAAGAAGGAGGAAGAGAGAGGGTGAGGAAGGAAGGCTAGATGAGTATCCTTAGGAGACTTGGGGAGGGCAAAGGCTTTGTCTGGGTTTGGCATCTCTAGACTGGGGAAGGGGGCGGGCTTGAGGTTTACTGTGGTGAGTCTATTTTGGGTTCCGACTTTCACCTTTTATTTACTTGTTGGGTTTTTATTTATGTTGCCAGCCGGTGTGAGTCAGACGTGGAGGTGGGGCGTGTCAGGGAGTAGATAATGTGTGTGGGTCTGGGGGCATGTGGCTTAAGGATTGTGTCCCGCTCAGGGTCTGGACAGGGAGTACTGTTTGGATGAGATGGCAGGGTGAAACGTCCTTAGAGAGACAAAATCAGAACCTTAGGGAGGGGAAGTGGGTGGCCGTGACTCCCCCTAGAGCCCAAGGTGTTAGTTAGCCTGGCGTGGATTTGAGGAGGTCCGTCTTCGTGGGCAGGTTCCAGTGGGAGTCTGGCTCCTGTTTTGTGTGCCAGTCAGGCAGAGAGAAGCCGGAGCCATTGGCTGAGAGTGAGGCTCAGTTGTGAACAGAAGGAACTTTGGGAAAAGACAGATCTTTCCTGCGATTGGCTGGTGAACTTGTGAATGATGACCACTCATGTGAGTGGCAAGAAACGGCCACAGCTCTGCCTTCCCAACTCCACGTGTATGCATCTCCGTGTCTGGTGCCCTGTCTCTTGCTTTTTGTCAGGGGAAGGCTGGGACACCCAAGAGTTACCAGCTGCATCTTGCATTCTCCCTTTGGTTGTTGGCAGCCGGGGGCAAAGGTGGCTCGGCGGTAACAGCACCTTTGTTTGTGCAGTGCAGGGGCAGTTTACAAAGGACCGCTTTCACCAATGTTATCTCGCTTTGACTCCCCGCAACCACCCCTGGGAAAAGTGGGTGTGATCGTCCCCACTTTGCAGATGAGTGGACTGAGGCTGAGAGGCTATAGCGGGTTACCTAGATCACAGGCCTGGCAAGAGACCCAAAGGCCCCAGTCCTTTGGCCTTTCATGTCACCAAAACCCAAATGAACTCTGCCTCACCCTGAGCCTGGCTGCACTGCTGGAAGCTGTTGGCATTGCAGGCCCAGGGAAAGGCTGTTGTTGAGTGTTGAAAGTTCAAGGCGTCTTCAAAAAGTTTGTGGAAAATGCATAGAATGCTTCTAAAATTATTTGTGCCCAAAGAGCCTCTGAATTGCATTTCCCATGAACTTTTTAAAGCCTCCTCATATCGAGGAGATTTAGAACTGAGTTTATTTACTCAGGGTGGGCTTTATGAGCTCTCATCTGGTAACCCTTTCCATACCAGAAGTATTTCTATATGTAGGGGTGGCCATAGCTTGAAGAGCGTGTGATAGCTGGACACGTCCCCTGTACAGTCAGTTCAGTGAGGAAAGTCCTCTATTTGCCTGATGCTTAAAGGAGTAAGACCGGCTCACTATTTTATTGTTGTTCTTGTTCTTGCTAGGAGCTAGACATATTATGCCAGGTACTTTGGATGTCTGATCTTAAAGAATTTACACATGACCCAAGGAGATGGGCATTAGTATTATTTGCCCTCTCTGCAGGCGAGCTTGACCCTAAGGCTCAGAGAGGTTAAATAACTTGTGCAAGGTCCCACAGCTTGGTGGGTGTGGCAGGGGGCAGTGGTGGGAGAGCAGTGGAGGTGTGGTTGGAACCCAGAAGCTTGAGTTCAGGACCTAAAGATTTCAACGCAGTGCCTGGCTGCTCGGGATGCAGTTTGAATTTTAGCACTATCATGTGTCAGGGCTGAGGGCCGGATGGTCCCCCACGAGAAGTGTGACCAACGAGACCCCTTGCCCCTCTCCCTTGCTTTTCAGATTGATCCCAAGGTAGCCTTTCCGCGAAGAGCCCAGCCCAAGGTAGGTGTGTCCGTGTCTGGGGGCGTTGGGGGGGGTGGCCTCTGTCATCTCTGGCAACTCCAGGCAGTGATTTTCCCTGCATTCCCTCCCAGGGCAGAGGTTGTTTCTGGAATGTCTGAGGTGTTTCAGGAATGGGTTGGGGCAGGAAGAAGGTATTCTGTGTGCCCTGGCTCTCCGGAACGAAGGCATGCACGCATCTTCTCCACTTGTGCTCTGGGGTGCACTGCAAAGGGAAGGAGGGGAACTGCTCCGGGACAGGGGCACTTGGTCCTAGAAGACCCCGTCTTTGGCCCCCTGGGTGTCCTTCTGACCTCTTAGATCCCAGTCCCTGAGTCCAGGGCCTCTGGGGGGGTCAAACACAGGGCAGGCTTACCCCCTCCTGAGGCTGACCCAGATCCTGGGCCCAGGAGCTCCCTCTGGCTCCCCAACCCTCCTCCTCCTCCCTCTGCGGTGTGAGATGAGTTGGGTTTGCAAAGGGGGAGGGGACAATGAGGTCTGTCATCTGTTGTCCTTCAACTTAGGCCTGTAACTTTTCCCTAAAGCACATTCTTTAGCTTGAGCAGGTTCTTCTGGGGAGAGGTAGAGGGGGTTTAGGAAGCTGAATGTTGAGCCATTGAATAATACAATACTCAACGTGTGTCACAGGGCACAGACCTAAAGTTCCATGCCAGGCCTCCAGGGTACCTGCCCAGATCTTCATTTCTAAGCGATGGGATACAGGGGACATGAGAAAAGGCTGACCGTAATGCAGGCTGACTGATCACATGGCCTAAAACTAGGTCCTTCCCAGTGAATTCCAGTTGTCGTCTTTGCAAAGGTGCTGGTAGGAGCTGGAGGGTGGGGGTGAGGTGTCTGAGATTCTGGGTGCCCCAGCTCCTGCAAGACTGAAAGGAGAGGGATAGTTTCAGGAGACAGGAAAGGGGACATCTCTGGCAGGGACCCAGGCCAGGGCCTGAAAGAAATTACGGAGCAGGTATTGGAAGGAAGCCGCACCAGGGAGCACATGGTCGGAATTGGGTTAATTCCATTAAGCAGTTTGGTGACAGAAGGTGCTTTAGTGTTAGGATGGGGCTGGGAATTGCCGCGGATTAGCCATGCGCTCCTGGGGTAATTAGGACCATGTGTTCTTCCTAAAACAGGGCTGGGGCCACTGGGCTGCCAGAGGTTGGGTTGGGAGGAGGTTGATGAGGAAAATGTCGGCCCGGCATGGAGTTCGGGGAGACCCTGTGAAGGCCCTGAGGTCTCCCAGGAGAGCCAACAGGGCCTGTAAGTTAGGCTACAGGGTCTGGGTGGACTCACCTGCTGCCTCCCCCACCCCACCCCGTGTTGCGAGTCCTTGGGGAAGACATTTTCCAGGTGCAGCACACCCCAGTGCCTGGAGACAGCAGGAGTGTGCATGGGAGCCATCCAGAGTGCAGAGTGCACAGCTGTCCAGGACAGGCCTAGAGGCAGGGGTCCAAGGAGGAGCTGGGGGATGAGAGGTGCTTCAGAGAGGCTGGGGCCACAGAGAGCTTGTCAGCTGGCATCCTGGCAGGGGGGCTCAAGCCCCTGCTGGTGACCACAGGCCACAGCACTCAGATGCCCACTTTCTCATTCCCTCCCCGGAACAGATGGTGACTCGAACCAAGAAGATCTTTGTAGGGGGTCTCTCGGTGAACACCACGGTGGAGGACGTGAA
Source organism: Ochotona princeps (assembly GCF_030435755.1). Classification (NCBI taxonomy): domain Eukaryota; kingdom Metazoa; phylum Chordata; class Mammalia; order Lagomorpha; family Ochotonidae; genus Ochotona; species Ochotona princeps. The sequence continues at coordinate 10,825,056 of NC_080860.1, read as the reverse complement.
GCAGTATTTTGAACAGTTCGGGAAGGTGAGTCCTAACCCAGAATGTGCGTGTTGGGGGCGGGAATGGAGGGAGGAGTTTGCTAGAGCGGCAAGGCCGCTGGAGGGGGAGTCGGAAGCAAGCAGGAGACCTGCCAGGTCATCCCGGGTTCTGCCGAGCTGGGCTGTGTCCTCCTGCGGGTGAGGCCAGGCCTCAGGCCCATCTCTGGGCCTCAGGCCCTGGGTGTCCCCAGGGAAGGGTAAGCAGCACAGAAGCGCCCCTGTTGTTGCCTGTCCTTTGTATTTTTCTCTTCTACTTATCTTCATTCTCCCAAGGGAGGCTGTGCTCCCTCCCGGAGCCAGTTCAATCCAGTCACTCCTCCTCAGCCTCCTGGGAGTTTGCACCTGTCCAGACCACGGGGTTGTTGTACCTCACCCACGAACCACCACTCCTTCCTGGTGAGGATGATAAGGAAGCAATAAATACACCTCCCAGTTGCACTCTGCAGCCTGCCTGCATGGGCCAAGAAAGCTTGGAGTAGGAGCTGGGGGGCTGCTGATCCCCTGCATAGGTAATGGGGAACAGAAGGGATCACCTCGAATTCCAAATCTGGCCCAGAGGACTGGCTGTCAGCCCTGAGATGCACAGAGCTTAAAATTCTGGGCCTACATAGGAAGAGATAGGCTATGGAAATGTAGGTGTGGTGGTGATGTCAGACAATAGGATGTCCCCAGAAAAGTGAGCACCCCATAGGAAGTTGGCCAAGAGGAGCCCTAGGTGTGAAGCTTATGTGCAGCAGGGCTGCCCTGCTGCTAGGGGCTGGCAGCCCTGGTCTCTCTGGTGACCCAGGTAGGAGGCTCTATTTTTCCCCATCAAGACCCGGTGGAGTTCCCGGGATTGCCAGAGGTGGCTGGGGAAATGCGCCGAGCGCTGGGGCGCTAGCTGGCGGGCCGGCTGGGGTAGGCGGAGGGTGCCCTGGGCGGCAGCGGATGCCGAGGTGTGAGAGCCAGAGGCCGGGGCGCAGGCGCCTCGGTGGGGACCTGGGTCGGGCGGCCCTGGGCCCCCGGAGGGAAGGGTGCTCCTGGGAAGCAGCAGGCCGGGCTCGGCTCCGGCGGGGTGTCTTTTGTGTCTGAGCGCCGAGCATTAGAGCTCGCACTAATCTGATCCAGCAGCTGTGATTGGAGGCCGCCTGCCCCCGGGGCCGGCGTTGCCATGGCGACCGGGCCCCAGGAGAAGCCGTCAGCGGCCGTGTCTTTTGTTCGGGCCTAAATCGGCGGTTGGCATGTGAAACCGGCCCGGGGAGGCCAGGGGGAGCCGCAGAATAGGCTGCCAGGGAGCGCGGGGGACAGCCGGGAATGCCAAGGGCCCTGCGGCGGGGGGCCCCCCGCCCGGATCGAGGGGCCGCCGCCGAGGGGGGAACAATGGTCAGCCGCCATGGCTGCCACTCAGGCTTAGCGGCCGCCGAACTTGGCGGCTCCCACTGGTCAGCAGGCCCCGGTCGTCTCCCCCTCCCCCGCTCCCACCGCGCGAGCCCCCCGCCTCTGGGTTCCCATGGCGACCAAAGCCTATTAAGGACACTGGGCTCCCTCCCCTCGGCTGGCCCCAGGAGGGGACTCCAATGGAGGGTACCCTGGACAGCCCCCCCTTTCCCTTGGACCCACTCTCCTCGTCTTCTGGTCCTGACTTCCACCGTGCTGTCCCCGGAAGGGAAGTCTCTGTCCAGGCCAGAAGCCCAGGTGAAAAAGTGTGAAGAGGACCACAGGGATGTTGGGCTCGGGAACAGGCTGGTAGGACCTTGGCTTTGGCCTGAATCTGTGGGTCAGGCAAGAAGTCAGAGCTTCCGGATTAGGGAGGGAAGAGGGTGTGGTTCCCCGCAGTCACTCAGTCCATCCCAACCTTGATTGAGTCAAGGTGCTGGGTGGGTAGGATGCTGGTGGCTTCCTCCTGGCAGCTCAAGCCAGTGCTGTGGGCTGCTCCCGCTCTAGCTTTGCACACTCCCTAAGGGGAACATGCACCCTTGTTTATTAAGCACTTACTACATCCCAGGTGCTTCAAGTTCAGTGTTTCATGCCAGATCTCATTTAACTGTCCCCCTCTGAGGTTAAGCGCTGTATGTCCATTTTCCCGATGAAGAACCCACATCACACATGGAGCCCCTTGGCACAGCCCCACCCAACCAGCAAGAGCAGGACCCGAGATTCCAGTGCAGGACAGACTGTGCCTTATGCATGGTCGTCTGTCTGGGTTTCCTTTGACCATCAGTTAAGCCCGGAGTGTGGGGGCTCAGGGAAGAGGAGTAGGCACATGTCTGGCACTTGAAGTGTGGGCAGTCTAGCTGATTTGAGGTTGGGATGTCAAACGGGTCTCCAAGATTACAAAGGAGTGAGGAACACAAGGCAGGAAGAGCAGTCTCATTCTCTCCTGGAGCCTACTGCCCCCTAACACTGTGGGGTCTGGGATCTGCCAGGAGGAGGCAGCCCCCGCCCAACGCCTCCCACCCTACCATGTAGCTTGATGCCTAAGGAGAGCTGCAGGACCACTCTAGTTCAAGGTGTGCCCTTTCTGCTTGCCTGACACAAGGGAGGCCCCTTAGAAGGCACGTGGCAGACCTGGACCTAGAAGGGAGACAGGGGTGGGGGAGAACCCCAGAACCTGAGACATTTTCCCTTTCTCCTTTGGCTGTCTGACCGCCATAGGGGTGGGGTGGGGGCTGACCTGAGATGGGGAGGAGCCCTTGGAAGCAGCCCGAAGGTGAGCCAGGCGTCAGAGAGCAAGGAAGAGGCACTGGCAAGACTCAGGCAAGGAGAAGGAGGTGGGACGTGGGCAGAGAAGCCAAGGTTTGGGGCCCATACAGGTCCCTACGGGGATGTGTTGAGGGAACAAGAAGAGGGAGGATCCCTGAAGCTGGTGCAGAGGTCAGCCCTCCTCGGCCCTGAGTCCCTTTCCCCTCCCCCAGTTGGTGGGAGGCAGGCAGCACAGGCACTGAACTCCACTTGGTTTAATTACAGCCTCTAGCAAAAGGAAACCTCAATTAGAGGAACAGAGCTGTACCAGAAGAGGGGAGTTGAGTCTAGCTGCTGTCCTCCTGGCCTTTGCATAAAGGGAAGAAGCGTTTGCTTCCCTGTTTCATATTTCTTTCTCTCTAGCACCCTCCCTCCCCCACTGCTCTCTGCTGCTTCCTCCTCCCCAGCTGGGTCTGGAACTTGCTGTGTGACTTTGAGCAGGCGGCTTCACCTCTCTGAGCCCATTCCCTTCGCTATATAGTGGGACTCTAACCCTGCAGAGGAAGGAAAATAGGGCCTAGTGCCAAGCATACGTTTGGACCTTAACACATGCAGGCTAAGCCCAGCTGAGGGTCTGCTGGTTTCTGTGGCATATCAAAGCCCAGAGTGGACCAGAGGGGAGGGCAGCAGGTTGGGAGAACCCCTGTTCACTGGCTATGGTGGGTCCTTCACCCTACACCACCCGCTCTCCTCACCCACTGTGTCCACGGGCTCTCATGGCAGGCTCTGTTTCAGGTGGACGACGCCATGCTGATGTTCGACAAAACCACCAACCGGCACCGAGGTGAGGGTTCCCCCCCACCTCCTTCCCAGGCTGGCCCCGGGGGTGGGTAGGGGGTCTGTGGTCAGCCAGGGGGCCGCAGGTCACAGCTACCCTTTCATCTTGCCTCCTGACATCCTATCCCTGAAGATCTGCATCCTCTCCCCGGCCTGGCCTTACAGAAGCCTTTTGTCCGGCCGTTTCCTGTGCGAGAAACTTGCCCGACTGCAGACACCCGAGAGGGGCAGAGGAGCAGCCCTGCCGCCCCCTCCCTCACTGGGGTCTGCTTCTCCCCGGGGCTCACCTTGTCCCTGGTAACCAGAGCTTGGACCAGGCAGCTCCAGGGTCAGGCCAGCCCTACAGCCTCAGCCGCCCAGCCCCCTGTCTCCACAGTGGTGGGGCATCTGGGCCACACCGTGGCTCTGCCTACATGGCTTTCTCCCAAGGGCCCTGCCTTCTGATCCCAGCCCAGCCCCTGCGCAGCACACCCAGGAGGGAGGCAGGGCTGTTTCAGGGCTCAGGGGAGCTTCTTGGGTCCTCTGGAAGTGAGGGTGTAATTTGTGTTTCTGTCCATGTGCGTGACTGTGACCAGGTCCAAAAGCAAGGATGTTTTAAAACATTCATAGGAAATGAGAGTGGAAAAAAAGGATTGCATTTTTTGTGCTCCCCCAGCACCAAAAAAAATTTTTTTTTAAATCCCTGCATCATATTTTCCTCTGTGTACTTTTTGAAGGTGCCTGATATTTGTGTGTGTGTGTGTGTGTGTGTGTGTGTGTGTGTGTGTGGCGTGTCAAGGTCAGGATGCATGTGTACAGCACCAGTCGTGTCTGTGTGACATAGGAGTGTGTGTTTGTCCCTGCAGTCCACCTGCTTGCCATGGGATGCAGGTGTCTCTGGAGAGATGTTTGTTTGGGTCCCCCTCTGTGTAGGTTTGACTGAGCGTTCCTGGGGATCTTTCTGTCCTATTTGGAAAGCACCAGACAGAGAGAAGAAAAGCCCAAGGAAGGCACCATCCCCTCTGTCTGTAGGCTGCACATGCACAGACTCAATCCGCCTTGGCTGGAAAAGACTCACTCATCAGTGACGCCTGCGCTCGATAGGAAGCCTTTTTCCTTGTCATGGCTCCTTGCACAACCCCCTCTCACAGCGGCTCACAGAGCATTCATGCTGTATTAGCTATAAGAAGCCATCTAGAGGTGATTTCACTTATAGGAGTTGTGTGTAGGTTCTGTGCTGGAAATATGACATTTTATTTTTTATGAAAGATTTGTTTAATTATTTGAAAGGCAGAGCAACAGAGAGGGAAGGAGAAACAAAAAGAAAGAGATCTTCCATCCACTGGTTCGTTTCCTAAATGGCTACAACTGCTTGGAGTAGGTTAGGCTAGAGACAGGAGCCAGGAGCTCCATCAGATTTTCCTCCTTGGGTGGCAGGTGTCCAAGTACCTGGGCCATCTTTTTGCTGCCTCCCAAGAGCATTAGCAAGGGAGCTAAATTAGAAGCACAACAGCGAGGACTGGAACTGACAATCTGACATGGGATGCCAGCATCACACGTGGCGGCTTAACCCTCCGTGCCACAACACAGGCCTCTGCTAAGCCATTTTCTATCAGGGACTTGAACATGCCCAGCTGTAGGGCTTCCTGGAACCAATCCCCTAGGACACTAAGAGGCGACTATGTCTTCATTGCTACTCACCACCTTCTGACTTGCTGTGTGACCTTGGGCAAGTTCCCTCACTTCCCTGGGCCCTGGCTTTCTCATCCTTGTGTAATTTAGAACTTGAAACCCTGTCTCAGCAGGTGGTTGAGACACTCCTGGCTGTGGGCAGAGCCTTTCATTAACTCTCAGACACTCGTCCGCAAGAGAGAGGAGCTGCGGTTATTTGGTATTCCTGTGACCCAGAGCTGGAGTTTAACCCTGAACCCGGCTTCTGACCCTGCCTTTGCGCTTTGTCTAACCTCTAGGGTTCGGGTTTGTCACGTTTGAGAGCGAGGACATCGTGGAGAAAGTGTGTGAAATCCACTTCCATGAAATCAACAACAAAATGGTGAGCTGGGGGTAGAAGCAGAGACAGAGAAAATGGGCTTCTGTGAAGTTCTGGGGTTCCGGAGGCAGGTGGAAGGGCCTCCTGGGGAGTGGGACACCCGCTGAGAATACAGACAGGGACGGACCTGACGTCTCATGGTGCTTCCTCAGGCCAATGACTTCCCATCTCTGGGCCTCAGTTTCCTTATCTGTAACCCAGGAGACACACCAGCACCCCATCACAGGGTGGATGTGAACAGCCCATGAACCGCTGCTTGCAAAGCTATGTCCACCGTGTTGGGCCCCTAGTGAATGCCCCCTTAAGTGATACAAGTAGAAAACCTGTTGGGGTCCATGAGGGACGTTGACCCGAGGTCTGGAAGGAGGACTGACCACCAGGTCTCTCTGCAGGTGGAATGTAAGAAAGCCCAGCCAAAGGAGGTGATGTCGCCCACTGGCTCAGCCCGGGGAAGGTCTCGAGTCATGCCCTACGGAATGGACGCTTTCATGCTGGGCATCGGCATGCTGGGTACGTCCCGGGCCTGCAGCTGGGGCTCCTCCCTGCCTGGAACTGCTTGTCGGGATTACCAGGAGCTGCGTGGGTGTTTCATCTCATCAGTGGTCTGCCCTTGGCTCTGAATCACTGGGCAGGAGCCCCTGACCAGGGATCTCAAGTCTGACCGTCCTACCCCACGTTGGGGTGGTTTGGTTGTGGGGTGCTGCCCTCTGGTGGTAGTCACGAGAATGATCCATCTACCCTGTATTCATCGGTTTTCTGTCCATCTCTCCATCTGGTCAATAGCTATTAAGCACCTGTGTATACCAGGGCACTATTCCAGACTGTAACAATGACTTCCCTGAGCTTTATGGTGTGGAAGGATAATTCGGAAAACAAACAGATTTACGATGGAGTATAGGTTGCCAAGGGAGTGTGGCCATAGGAAACTTGATTTAGACTTGGAGAGGCAGGATGATAAATCACATTTTTTTTTGATAAGTAACATTTTTTTAAGATTTATTTATTTTTATTGGAAAGTCATATTTACAGAGAGAAGGAAAGAGAGAGAGAAAGATATTCTACCTGCTGATTCACTCTCCAAGAACTGGGCCATCCTCTACTGCTTTCCCAGGCCACAAGCAGGGAGCTAGAAGGGAAGTAGAGCAGCCAGGATGTGAACCGGCACCCATATGGGATCCCGGCACACGCAAGGCAAGACTTTAGCCACTTGGGCTTTCATGCTGAGCCTGATAAGTAACATTTAAGCTGATCCTGCAGCTTGAGTATGAGCCAGCTATGGGAGAGCGGGGGAACAGGGAAAGTGTTCTAGGGAGAGGAATTGACAGGTTCAAAGGACCATTGGAAAAGCAAAATAAGAGGGCTGCCTCTTCTTATTCATTCAGTTAGCAACACCTGAGAGGCAAGACACGCCCTCAGGTGGCTGCCCTTCAAGGGGTAGACCAGACTGGTGGGCAGCTGTCCCCACAGAGTGCAAGAGGCTGGGAAGGCGAAAACTATCACAAGCCTCGGATGTTGAGCTGTATCTGGAACCCAGGAGAGAGGGTGGGGACATCTGTACTTAGCCCAGGCAGCTTAGCCTTCCCTGGAAGGAACAAGTACAGGGTGGGTCTTCCTGCTGGACACAGAGCAGCAGGGCTCATGGACAGGCCCTCTGGGACTTCCCAGAGCAGCAGGGCAGGGGGTGAGCTGGAGGGTCAGGCCAGGAAGAGGTCGGGGAGGTGGGCATTTGCAGGTGGGGCACAGGCTTCCCTTGAAGTCTGGTTGTATGGGTTTTTTTTTTTTTTTTCAGATTTCTTTTGTTTGAAATACAGAGTTACAGAGAGTAAGAGAGACAGAGAGCTCTTTCATCTGCTAGTTCACTCCCCGAAGGTCTGCAGTGGCTGCTGCTAGGCTGGTCCTAATCTAGGAAGCTGGAGTTTCTTCCAGGTCTCCCACATGGCTGCAGAGGCTAAGAAGTTAAATGTAAAAGCTAAAATGCTTTTGCTGCATTTCCAGACACATTAGCAGGGAGCTGGATCAGAAGTTGGGCAACCAGGACTTGAATCCCATATGGGAAGTTGGCACCACAGCGCTGGTCCATTGTTGTTGCTTCTTTTTTTTTTTAATTATTTATTATTTAACTTCAGTAATTACATTGTATTATGTGACACAGTTACATAGATACTTGGGTTCTCCCCACCCCTCCCCAAACCCTCCCACCATGGTGGATTCCTCCACCTTGTTGCATAACCACAGCTCAAGTTCAGTTGAGATTTCCCCATTGCAAGCGTATGCTTCTTAACTCTCTCTCTTTCTCTCTTTAAGATTTTTTATTGGAAGCATAGCTTTACAGAGAAAAGGAGAGACAAAGATCTTTCATCCACTGGTTCACTCCCCAAGTAGCCACAATGGTCTGAACTGAGCCAATCCAAAGCCAGGAGGCAGGAGCTTCTTTTGGGTCTCCCATGCGGGTGCAGGGTCCTAAGGCTTTGGGCCATCCTCTGTTGCTTTCCCAGGCCATAAGCAGGGAGGTAGAAGGGAAGTGGAACAGCCTGGACACAAATCAGCACCCATATGGGATGCCAGCTCCACGAGGTAGAGGATTAGCCCACTTATACCACTGCATCAACGCTCTTAACTATTAGAAAGCAATTCTAACCACTCGAAAGAGTGGCAAAAGTTGGACAGCGCAAAAAACTAAAAAGTTTTTTTTTGTTTTGTTTTCAAGATTTATTTTTATTTGAAAAGCAAAGAAACAAGCAAAGACATACAGAGAAAGAGCTCCCATCTTGCTGGTTCAGTTTCCAAATGCCTGCAATAGCTGGGCTGGGCCAGGCCAAAGCCAGGAGCCCAGAACTCCACCCAGGTCTCCTGTGTGAGTGGCAAGGACCTGTATCAGTACCCAGGCACTCTGGGATGGGAGGTGGGATCCCAACCTAGCAAACGACCACATCACGTGCCCATCATCTACCCCTTTTTATCAGATTCACCTGCTGGTTACAGTTTACTCTATTGGCCTCAGCATTTTCACCGTGTGTGTGTGCATCTGTGTACTTGTGCTTGCACACACTGGAAATTTCTAGTAAATCACCGGCGGGGAAATAAGGTTTATTGCATTATTTGCCCTGGGTCTCTAAGATCAGGGTTTTCCTTTCCTGCAGCCGTAGCATAGTCAACTTCTTAAAGCCATATTGATAGGTTATCATCTAATCTGTTTTTGAGTTTTTCAGGTTTATCAATTAACCTGATAATGTGCTTCTGGCATATGGTTGCTCTCCAAAGATGGAGGCTAAAACCAGATCTTACTTGTCCTGTCTCTTTAAATCCCTTTGGTAAAGAAGCTTCCTTTTTTTTCCCCACCTTTTCTTTTTTTTTTTTTAAGATTTATTTATTTTTATTACAAAGTCAGATATACAGAGAGGAGGAGAGACAGAGAGGAAGATCTTCCATCCTATGATTCACTCCTTAAGTGACCGCAATGGCCAGCACTGTGCCGATCCGAAGCCTGGAACCAGGAACCTCTTCCAAGTCTCCCATGCGGGTGCAGGGTCCCAAGGCATTGGGCCGTCCTCGACTGCTTTCCCAGGCCACCAGCAGGGAGCTGGATGGGAAGTGGAGCTGCCGGGATTAGAACCGGTGCCCATATGGGATCCTGGCACGTGCAAGGCGAGGACTTTAGCCATTAGGCCATGGCGCCGGGCCCTCCCCACCTTTTCTTAAAGGTGATTTGTGAGCTGGCTTCACTTCCATTTCAAAGACAAAAAAAAAAAGAAGAAGAAGAAGAAGAAAAGAGAATCTTGACTAAGTAGTGAAATCAGTGGTCCAGGGCCTGGAACCAGCCAGGTCTGAATTTGAATCCCTTTTGGCAATCATTTCTCACCGTACAGTTGTTCCTTGGGAAGACAGAATAAAGCAGGAGCTGAGTTCAGATCATTATCATCAGTGCAATGAAAGGGAAATTCAGAGTGACACAGCAGAGCCTGTGAGTGACAGGCAGGGGGACTCCCTAGACCCAGGCAGTGAGAACTCGGTCATGCAGTTCATGTGGAGGAATGTTCCAGACAGGGCACTGGCAGGTGCAAAGGCTTCCAGGTAGCAGTGAGCTCAGCCAGTCCAACGCTAGTGGCTGCAGCAGGGGAAGAGGGATAGGAAGGATGGCTGGAGAGGGGTGCAGAATGTGGGAGATGAGACCGGGAGGGAGGCAGGGCCCAGAGCACCAAGAGTTTCTGCTTATTCTCAGTCCCCCCCCCCCCAAAAAAAAAAAAAAAAGGTCACCTCTCAGTCTCGATTTTGTTTTCTGTAAAAAATGGAATTCCTAATAATACCTGCATGTTGGGCTTGCTTGTGCCATTTAGCAAGACAATGACGTGGACAGTATGATAAGCGCAGGCCACAGCTCCTATGGCAAGCATTCAGAAAGAGGACTGTCTATTAAATCACCATCCAAGGTGGGGATGGGGGCAGTAAGCAGGTCAGCTGTGTCCCCCTCCCCATCCCACCCTCTGTGGGGTTCATGCTGTGGGTGAGGCATCTTACACTGTCCCCTCACCCCATCAGGTTACCCAGGTTTCCAGGCCACAACCTACGCCAGCCGGAGTTACACAGGTCTCGCCCCTGGCTACACCTACCAGTTCCCCGGTGAGTCCTTCGTGTTGGGTGTCCACCTGCTGTCTGCATGTTCTTCATTTCCCAGGGCAGTGTGACTCCTCGAGGTGGTGGGCAGGGTGGGGGTGAGGGTGCATGGCTGGGGTGTCTGCCTGCTGGAGGCTTGGAAGGAAGGGCATGTCTTAGGAAGGAGAGCCTCTCCCTCCCCACCCTCTCCCCACGCCTCCCCAGAAGCCAGGGGCGGCGCTCCTGCATGGCTCCCTCCTCCCCCAGGCATTCCCTCTGTCTGCATCCCACTTTCCTTCCTCTCCACCCTGCCCTGGGTTACCACTTCCACCAAAGAGGGCATCGGACTTGTGGTGGGCGCCTTATCCAGGGTCAGCTTTGGTCGTGTCTTCCTGGACACACCTGCCAGCCACATCCACGTTCTGTGCCAAACCCCGTCTAGGCCAGACAAGACCATCTGAAACCCTGCATGCTGAAAAGCAACCTTGAGATCATTCTCACGACCACAAACACTCACTTACAGTCCAATGAGGAGATCTTAGCAGATCTGAGAGCCAGGGGATCCCACAAAGAGGTCTCTTTTTCCATGGTTCATTACCCCCAAATGACTGTAACATCCTGGGCTGGCCAGGTAAAAGCCAGGATTCAAGAGCTGCATCCCGGTCTCCCACATGCGTGGCAGTGGGACCAGACGTTCAGGCCATCTGCCTCTGCTTTCCCAGCTGCAACATCAGGGATCCAGATCAGAAGCGGAGCAGCTGGGATGTGAGCCAGTACTCTGACATGGGATGCTGGCATTGCAAGTTAATCCACTGGGCCCCATTGCTGCCTTTTTTTTTTTAAATTATTGTTTCTAATATTAAGTATCAAGCTTTTGCCAGTCCTTTTTTTACATATCATTTTATATATTTGGAGGGTGCCCACTGCTGTGTCCTCAAGCCCTTAAGGCCAGTCCACACGGTAGCCTTCGTATTCCTTAAGTCATCCCGCCTTCCCTGGGATCTCACAGACCAGGCCTGGTTACCTCCACATCAGGCTCCCAGAGGGAAGTGAGTTGGTGAGAGGACACCCCCCACCTCGGCCCCCAGGACATGGCAGAGCTGCGGGGCCCCAAACCCAGCCCGACCAGGCCCCAAACCCAGCCCAACCTGCCCCAGGGCTGTGGCCTTCCATCATGCCACACCCCCAGCTCTCATACCCCCTTCCCCCACATGCCACAGGGAAAGAGGAAGCTTTTAGGAGCTGGGTCAGAGCCATCCCAAGCCTTTTCAACAATCCCCAGGGTTGTTAGTTCAGTGTCACCCAGAGCCCAGGGTGGACGTGGCAACTCCGCCCATTCTCTTCTCTGCGTCTCTCTCTGTCCTGTCCCCCTGCCTGCTGGGGCCCATACTCTCCCCAACCCCAGCCCTTGGTTCCTGTGCATGGCCTGTCCCCTCAGCTGGTGCGTCACCCTGGGTACAGTCATCCTCCCTGGGCCGTGCCCAAGGGGCCTCCCTCCTAAGCTGTTTTCCGTTTCATTTTAGAATTCCGTGTAGAGCGGACCCCTCTCCCGAGCGCCCCAGTCCTCCCCGAGCTTACAGGTCAGTTGCTGAGGGTTTCACACACCTCACAGGCCTCCTGGGGACAGGGGACAGGGACATTCCTGGGGAAGCTAGCGGGCCTCCTTGCCACCCCTGACAACCAGCCATTCAACTATGGGAACACAGTATGTTGTGCTGGGGACTGGCCAGTCTGGGTAGATCCATGGCCTGTTATTGGGGGGCAGAGGGCCAAGCCTAGCAGATGGAATCAGAGTCACTCATTCATCCACTTGGCAAATATTTATCTAGCACCTTCCATGTGCCAGGCACCACGGAGACTCCAGGATCCAACAGTGAACGAGTCAGGGTCTCCACTCAGAATGGACAGAGCAGGGGGCGTGGGAGGTATTCCAGAATGGGCGAGCCTGCACGGGCTCCCACTGACCCTGATTGAAGGGAGGAGGGCGCAAACTCCCACCATGCTCCTGGGTCTCATTTTTCCAGAGAAGCCAGACACCCCGCACTCGCTTCCATGTGAATTCTTCAATCATTTTTAAATATTGGTGACAAATTCCAAATTTGTAAAACACTGCCAGGCAGAGGGGACCCCCAACCCAGCTCATCTGAGGACTGAATGTTAGGACTTTTGGGCAATCAGGGTGAAGGTGCTTAGCTACTGGGGATTGAGTCTCTGGCCTGGAGCTCCAAGTGGGCCACCCAGCTCAGAGGTGGAGCGCGTGCAGGGCTGAGGGTGGCCGAGGGCCAGCGAGGTGGGCCTCCAGGGGTCCCTCTGTCCACCCTGCTTCTCCCCCCACCCTACCCCCACCCTGGCTGTGTGTGGAGGATGTGAGAGCATAGGTGTTGCTTTAGATGAGGCCTTCCTTCCAAGTAGGGTTCAGGGATCCCCCCAACATGGAGAGCAGGAAGACAGCCAGGGAGTGGGACTGACAGAGGCCCCCCCGACCTGTAGATGGGAGGGAAGCACTTAGTAGTTGGTTTGGAACTACACATGGACTCGCAGAGCCAGGCGCTGCACTCGCACAACTTACAGGGCAGAGGGGGAAACAAAGTCTTTGAAAATTAGTATTAGTATTAATTCTAGGTATACAAGAGACACAGAGGAAGTTAGCTTTCGGCTAGCCCCCAAGTTGCCCCAGCAGCTGGGGCTGGGACAGACAATCCAGGAGCTGGGAATTCATTCCCTTGTCTCCCAGAGGGGCTCAAGTACTTGAGCCATCACTTGCTGCCTCCCAGGCATTCCCATGTAGGACACAGGCAGCCCAAGCAATGTTTTACCTGCTGGGCCCAACATCTGCCCCACAAACAAACAGCACTTACAAACACCCGCCCACAAATGAGGCTGGCTGGCTGGCGTGGGCTACTCCAACTTTGTGAGAATGCCTAAGTGATCCAAAGCCGGACCTTCCCTTTCTCCCCACCCCCTGCTCCAGGCCCAGCCCCCTCCACCAGTGACCTGAGAGAAGCATGCCCTCTGCAGAGTGGGCAGCATTCCTGGGAGTCTGCGGTCTGACCTCCTCTGGTGCCCTGGGGCAGGAGGCTCTTGGATGCTTCCCTCATGGTCCTTAGACCCCCATTGTGCTGGCTGCTAGGTCCCTGCCCTGTGGGAGCTGGGAGGAGGGAGATGGCAGGGAAGCCATGAACAAACACTGAGATGCTTCCAGAGAGTGACAAATTCCACAGGAAAATAAAGCAGAGATTGATGAAGCGTTAGAGCTAGGGGTAAGAAGAAGGTAGCCAAGGATAGCTTTTATTATTGTTATGTATCTATTTATTTCAATGGCAGAGTTACAGAGACAGAGAGAGAAAGGCAGAGTTACACACACACAGAGAAAGAGAGAGAGAAATCTTCCACCTGCTGGGTTACCCCCCAGATGGCCATGGCTGTGCCAGATCCAAGCCAGGAGCCCCAAGCTTCTCTTGGGTCTCCCATATGGGTGCAGGCCCCTAAGCACCTCGGTCATCCTCCACTGCTTTCCCGGGTGCACTAGCATGGGAGCTGGATTAGAAGTGTAGCAGGAGGCAGCTTTACCTGCTATGTCACATCACTGCCCCCAGCCCATTTTAAATAGCAGAGTTAGAGGTGAGGTGGTTTGGAGGGGAGGACAGGGAACCCCTTCCATTCACTAGTTCATTGCCCACGTGGCTGCCTCAGCCAGAGCTGGGCCAGGCTGAAGGAACCAGGAGCTTTATTGTGGTTTCCCACTTGGGTACAAGACCCCACATATTTGGGCCATTCCAGTTGTTTTCCTAGCTGGATCAGAAGTGGCACAGCCAGGACTCAGACTGGTAGCCATTCAGGTTGCCTGGCTGTACCCCAGAGCTGGCCCTGTAGGAAAGGCTTCTCAAAGGAGGTAACAGACAAGTAAAAACAGCCTTGAGACCATGGGACAAATTCCCGCATGTAGGAACCATGCAAGGCTCCCTAGCCCCAAGGTTAGTTCCAGTTCAGAGCCAGGGTTACCCAAACACCCCTAAGAGGGGCACTGAGAGCTGGGAGCCTGGCTGGTGTCCCAGAAGCCTTACCAAACGCTAACCCCCAAAACCCACGCGCTTCACAGGGGTTGGAGCCCCACAGGATCCGCAGCAGCGGAGCCAAGCAGCAGGGGGCGCTCATCTTCCAGCCCCCAGAGAGCTCCAGGCTCAAGCTAGGCATGTTAGCTCTGTAGACTTTTAGCTCTGTAGACTGGCTCCTCCTCCTCCTGCTGACATTTGCTCAACTCCCTCCAGGTATTGGGCAGGTGAACAGCAAAGACCCTGTGTCTGAAGAGATTCCCGAAAAGAGTGCAGAGAATAGGGGTAGGGAGTAGGGAGTAGAAGTTTCTGACCGGGTGCCCTGAAAAGGGGCTTGAGGGACTCAGGAGGAAAAGCAGCGGGTGGGGCTGCCTGGGAAGCTGTGGTCTTCACAGATACACGCCAGGGGACGCTCTTGAGCCTGCACTGCTCCAGAGTGGGCTCCCCACCCGAAGCCCTCTGCCAGTCGTGGGACATAACTCCCTGGGTACCTGTGGGTTCCATGAGATGTTCAGGTGTGACTGTCCCTAAGTCCAAGGGAGGAACTGAGGCAGGGCTGCTCACCAGGAAGCCATCACTCTCTCTGCTTTCTCCATCCATCCATCCCCAGGGCCAGGGCACACAGGGAGGCCCACACAGCTTTCTCTGTCTCCGCACTCCCCCCACCCCACGAGTGTCCCGTAAGTGGGGGATTTCCCCCCTTGCCCGCACACACCCCTCACCAGTCTGTGTCTTCCCTTTCAGCCATTCCTCTCACTGCTTACGGACCCATGGCGGCGGCAGCAGCGGCAGCAGCTGTGGTCCGAGGGACAGGTAAGGACTTGTGGGGTGCAAGAAGCAAGGGGAAAAGCGGGGTACGGGAACCAGAAAAGCTCAGTGTAAAGTGGAGGTTAGTACAACATGGGTTTGCTGGACACCTGTGGTGTGCTGGGCATGAGATCGGCTCTGGTGAACCAGCCAGAAAGGAGACCCGACAATTAGGGCCTTTGCCAGCCAGGTTTCCCAAGCTGGGGACGCCCACGTGTTAAAAAAAGACCTCATGGGAGTTCGCAGGAGGAAGGGCTCCCTAACTACAGACAGGAAGGCAAAGAAGAGGAAGAGTGTGATTGGCCAAGGGAAAGGGGAAAAGCAAAAGGGAGGCTGTGGAGAGGAGGCGGGAGGAGCCTGGCCCTGGACAGGTGCTTGGAGCAGAAGAACAAGGCAGGTGTCAAGGTTGAGGAAAAACCCTTGGGTGCAGGTGGGAAGAGGTGGGAAGAGGAGGCAGCGGAATGGTCAGACCGGAGGTGGTAGGGACCTGGGGTGGTGGAGTGGAAAGACTGGGATAAATGACCGGACGGCACCTGTTGGATTATGGCAGGTGGGATGGGTCTGAGGGGATGGCATGGGGGCAGCAGTGGGCACCCGAGCTCTCACTGTCTTCTTTCTGGGTTGCCAGGCTCTCACCCTTGGACGATGGCTCCCCCCCCAGGTTCGACACCCAGCCGCACGGGGGGCTTCCTGGGGACCACCAGCCCTGGCCCCATGGCTGAGCTCTATGGGGCAGCCAACCAGGACTCGGGGGTCAGCAGCTACATCAGTGCCGCCAGCCCTGCCCCCAGCACTGGCTTTGGCCACAGTCTTGGGGTGAGTGGACAGGCCAGCCTGGTTGTCTCCCACCTCACCCCTTCACCTGAGGAGATCCCAAAGTTGAGGAAAAGAGAAGACTTTTTGTCTGTCTCCAGAGTCAACAGGGGTTCAGTGCGGGGGAGGAAATCAAAGACAATGACTGAGGAAGAAAGGCATTGTAGAGGGGACCAGCGGGGCTGCTGTTCCCATAGAGGCTCCTGAGCCACTGCCTTCTGCCCGCCAGGTATCCGCTGCAGTCTGGGACTAGTGAGTGCCATGGGGCACTCACCACTGCCCACAGTGAGGTTAAATGCCAGCTGACCAGGGGGCTGGCCACATGCACAGTCCCAGATCCCCCCACACCCCTGCCCCCCCCCAGCACATTTACAGGGTGATGGGTGGATGAAGGTTTGGGTCTCCCATGATATCCTGTGGGTATAGTATAGGAGGAGCCCCACCCACGGTGTGCTCTGCTTTGTGTAGGAAGATTAATTCTTTTCTTTTCAGGGTCCCTTGATTGCCACAGCCTTCACCAATGGGTACCACTGAAGCAGGGGACAGGTGGCAGGAGGTGAGAAGGGAGGGAGCGGAGAGGGAGGGGTGTGGCGGCCCTGGGGAGGTCCTGCCCTTTGCTCCCCTGTGGGAGCCAGTTACGCCCCCAGTGGCCAGGGAACATCTTGAAAACCGCTCAGTCCACTATATTTTCCCGTATAAATTCAGCCAGCAGTAAGCTGGCCATGGGCTTTCCAGAAAGGATCACACCAGGGAAGGTGTGGGGGAAATTGCGCGTGTACCGTTGGGGTTTTCAGGAGTGCATGCACCTAGATTTTTAAACATTCATGCCCTTTGACCCAATGATGTCACTTCCAGGCATTTATTAATAAATAAATAAATAAATAAATAAATAAATAAATAAATAAATAAAAAGTAACCGCAAGTAACTGCAATGCCCCCTCCAAGATGGAATAGCTACTAGCCAATGAGTCGGAACAGGATAACACAGTTAAAACAGGGTCCTGCGGATTCCTGGGACCAGGATGTGGGGCCATGGGGTAGGTGTGAGTTTACGGCATTTTATTCATTCACTGGTTCAAGTTTTTCCTGAACCTTGTTCCAGGCAAGCAGAAGCTCTTCTGTCAATGGTCCAGCTAGAAGTGAGACAATTCCACATAGGGTGTGTGTGTGTGTGTAGGGATCAGAGAAGCTAATGTATGAGTAATTCCGGTAATTCCAAAATCGGGGACAAGAAGCTTCCCAGCAAGGCACAGAAAGTGCAAAAATCTGTGACCTGAGCTCTTTTGGGGGTGTGTGTGTATGTGTTTTAGGAGGCCTTGACCGAACCCCTCTAACCTCACGCTGTGTTCCCAGCCCCCAGCCTGCAGCTGACTGAGGACCACGCGTGAGCCAGCGAGGGGGTGGGGACACCTCAGCCGCAGCCGCCGCCCCCTCCCCCGCAGCGACTCGGACGCTACTGCCTGCCCCCCACTCCCCTTCCCGTGTGGCTCCCCTACTAACCGCCCCTTGGTCGCGTCGCCCTCGTCCCGGTCATTTGCCCCTTCCCACCCCCCCAACCCGCCCCGCTTTTATTTATTTTGGATTAGCCGGTTTCCCCTACCCACCCACCCACCTGTCAACCCTCACCCCATGCCCTTCCCCCTGGGGTCTGCGTCCCTCCCTCCGGGCCGCGCCCCCTCCCAGGACACCCCCACACCCCATCCCCGCCCAGAAAGCTTTTGTATTTGTGCATAGCTAGAGTGAGGGCAGCGGAGGGAGCCTGCCGCAGGCCGCAGCCCAAACCCTTGATTTTTATTCTGATATTTTTCCCTCCTTTTACTCTTTCCTTTCTTTTTCTTCTTTTTTTTTTTCAAAGAAGCCGTTTTTAAACTATTTCTAGGTTTGTGAATGTGAAGCCCCAGGCCGCAGGGGGCTAGGGGGCCGGGTGCCCCCCCACCAGCTGAGAACAGGTGTCCTTGTAGGTGTGGGGCCGGGGCCGCCTCCCTCCAGCCCCTCCCCTGGTTCCACCCCCGGAGGCCGAGCCCCCGGGCCAGCCCGTCCTGTATCATATGTAAATACTGTGAGGTGAAGACCCCCCTCCTCCATGAGGGGGTCTCTGGCTCCCCTCCTCAGACACCCGGTACTGTATGCTTGCAGGCCTCAGCTGTGGCCGGCGCAGGCCCACTCTCTCAGGCCCTCGGGGTGGGGGGGTGCAGGGGTCCAGGCTTCGGACCAGCGTCCCCCGAGGAAACCCCGGGTTTGGGGGCCTTGAGGGGGCCAGGGGAGAAGGGCCAGCGCGGAGCTACAGCGCGGCGGGGAAAGAAACGAACTCTCCAAAGCCCCCCACCCCGACCCCGGCGTGTCCCCTCCTCGGTCCGACCTCCCTGGTTTCCGCTCTGAGTCCCGCCCCCCGCGAGGTGGGCAGCGAGGCGGGGCGCTTTGGCCAAGGGGCGTGCCCCAGGGGAAGCCAAGGGCTGCTCAGGGAACCCCCCCAGACTCTCTCTCTCTCTCTCTCTCTCTCTCTCTCTCACCGAAGTTTCCCGCCAGGACGGTCCCTCCCGCGGTCGGAGCCCCCGGAGCATCCCCCGTGCAAAGGAAAAAAAAAGGCTCAGGGGCGCTGACCCTCAACTCTGAGCGGTGGACCAGGCTTGGCCGGGGCAGAGCCGAGGTCTAGTCCGGGGCGCCACCGCCTCGCCATCCCCTCCCCACCTCTGCCCCACACATACACCACCCCATCCCCAGCCCAGCGCCCGCACCCCAGACCCCACCCGGAGCCCCTCTTTGGAGAGTTAACCGTCTGTGTGAGGTGCTTAACCTACTAGTCCTGAGAACACAAAGCAATAATCTTTGTTACTGAGATGCGCGGCTGTTTGTGTTTTGGGTTCTTTTTTTTTTTTTTTTTTAATGTTTCCTAATAAAAGAGAAGCTGCATTTTATTGGGTTTTATTTTTAATTTTCTACATATTTGAGCCAAGTCCTGCGAGACTTAGCATCCCTCTTCTCTCCCACGCACTGTCACCTCCCACCGGGCTTAGCCCTGCCACCATGGGTCTAGAGCCCTGGAATTCCATTTTCCGGTTTGTTTCGGGAAAATCTCCTTTTTTTTTTTTTTTTTTTTTAAGACGTTACATGGTGTCTGGAAACCAGCAAGTTACCACCCACCGGTGTTTTCTCTTCACATCTGTAACTTCTTTTCCAGGTCATATGTTTGGTCTTGAATTCCTAATAAATTATTTGAAAACAGTGCTGTGGTTGAGCGTATTGCATCTCTGTGTGCACACAGCCCCAGACCACCCAAGGGAGCCTTGTCTTCCCACTGTGGGCACTCCGCTGCACACTCCCAGGGGCTTACTCCCTGAGTCCCAGAAGTGACATGGAACAAGGGGCCCGGTGCGATAGCGTAGTGGTTAATGTAAGGAGTTATTCCAATATCCTTCCCTGGACCCGGCGCCGTTCCTTCTTCCTCACAGCTCATGAAGTTCGCGCCGGTCCAGCCGTCCACCAATCAGATGTAACCTGGCATTCCACCTGAGAATCCCACCTCCCAACCTTCCAGCCCCCTCACCAACTCCGCCCACTCGCCAATCATCCCTAGGCACTAATCCCCTGGGGCCTGCCCTTAATCCCTCCCAATCCCCACCCCCTACACCTGGCAGACAAAAGGCTCCCCCTAGGTGCGGCTCACTCTCTTATCCTTCCTTCTCTGCTCTCTGGTCTCTCCCCTCTCTCTCTTCTCTCCCCTTCTTTCCTGATTTTCACCACTCCTACCTTGTTCCTGCTCCGTTGGAATAAACCTCCTAAGATACCTTGTTGCGTCTGGTGTGTTTCAGCTCACGGTAAAGAACCAGGTTGTGGGAATTAGCTGCGCGTAATAATATTGCAATATTGTATGAACTAGAACTCTCAATCTTTTAAAATAACTAACAGTTAAAGTCCTCGCCTTGAATGCACCAGGAACCCATATGGGCGCCGGTTCTAATCCCACTTCCCATCCAGCTCCCTGCTTGTGGCCTGGGAAAGCAGTTGAGGACAGCCCAACTCCTTAGGACCCTGCACCCGCGTGGGAGACCCAGAAGAAGCTCCTGGCTCCTGGTTTCAGACTGACAGCTCCAGCCATTAAGTTGCGGCTGCGGCTGCTTGGGGAGTGAACCCTCGGAGGGAAGATTTTCCTCTCTGTCTCTCCTCCTCTCTGTATATCTGCCTTCCCAATAAAAATAAGTAAATCTTTAAAAAAAGAGATTTATTTGAAAAAGAAAAGAGCTTTTCTAGCTGCTGTTTACTACTCAAATGGCTACAGCAGCCAGATTTGGGCCTGGACCTCCACCTGAGTCTCCCATATGAATGACAAGGGCCCAAGCCCTTGAGCTGTTATCTGCTGGCTGCCAGGTGCATGAGTAGGGAGTCGGATCAGATATAGTGGCAGGACTCGAATGGGCAGTTGGATACAAAACATGGGAATCCTCAGCAGCCATTTAACCTGCTGCCGCACAGTGTGCTTGCCCCACATAGGAGATTTCTAAAAAGTTATTTATTTATCTGAAAGGCAGAGCAAAAGAGTTCTCCCCTCTGCTGGTTCACTCCCCCCCCCCCCCCAATGCCTGCAGCAGCCAGGGCTAGGGTAGGCCAAAGTCAGGAGCCCACAGCTCAATCTAGGTCTCTTATCTGGGTAGCAGGGACCCAAGTATTTGAGCCATCACCGCTGCTTCCCAGGCTGTGCATTAGCAGCAGATGAACTGGAAGTGGAGCCAGAATTCAAACCAGACTCTGACAGGGAGTGTGGGCATCCAAGTGATACCTTCACCACTGCACCAAACTCCAACTCACAAGCAATGTTTTAAAATTTCAAAAGCACATGGTAGATTTGAGATGCCCACTTTCCCTGTTGGAGTGCCTATTCAGCTTCTTTTAATGTAGCCTGGGAGGCAGCCGATGATGGCCCAAATACTTGGGTCCCTGCCACTCAGACAAGAGATTTGGATGAGTTCTTGGCTCCTGGCTTCAACCTGGCCCAACCCTACCTGTTGTGGACATTTAGACCTTGAACCAGTGGATGGGAGGCCTCTTTTTCTTTCTGCCTTTAAAAACAAAACAAATAAACTTTTTAATGTGCTGCAAACAATGATTCTTTTTTTTCCTTTTTTTTTAATTGGAAAGGCAGATTTACAGAAAGAAAGATCTTCCATCTGCTGGTTCATTCCCCAAGTGGCCGTTACAGCCAGAGCTGAGATGATCCGAAGCCAGCAACCTGGAACTTCTTCCAGGTCTCCCACATAGGTGCAGGGTCCCAAGGCTTTGGGCCATCCTCGACTTCTTTCTCCAGCCACAAGCAGGGAGCTGGATGGGAAGCAGGGCCGCCGGGGTTAGAACTGGTGCCCATATGGGATGCTGGAAATACCAGGCAAAGATTTAGTCACTAGACAGGCTATCATTTCGAGGCCAACAATTTTTTAAATGATTTATTTATTTTTATTGCAAAGTCAGATATACAGAGAGGAGGAGAGACAGAAAGGAAGATCTTCCGTCCGATGATTCACTCCCCAAGTGAGTGCAACGGCCAGTGCTGTGCCGGTCCGAAGCCAGGAGCCTTATACTTCCTCCGAGTCTCCCACATGGGTGCAGGGTCCCAAGGCTTTGGGCCGTCCTCAACTGCTTTCCCAGGCCACAAGCGGGGAGCTGGACGGAAAGTGGAGCTGCCGGGATTAGAACCGGCGCCATGTGGGATCCCAGACCGTTCAAGGCAAGGACTTTAGTCACTAGGCTACCGCGCCGGGCCTGATTTTTTTTTTTTTTCTTAAAGCAGATTTCAGATCCTTGTTCGCAACCTGTGTCTAGTGTTGCAAGACTCTTGGCCTTTGAGTTTTCCAGGAGGTTGCAAGGACTGCTGTAGTTTGCAGACCGCTGACCACATACACATCACAGCCCATCTCTGGTGAGAGCCCAAGGTAGGAAGAGGGCACTCTCTAGAGCTGGGAGATTGTCACAATGATTCAGATGCTGAGAATGGTGGCTTGAAGGACAGAGGAATTTAAATTATTGGATGAACTGCTTCGGTGTACACACCTGTGTGACATTCTCAGTATCTCTCCTGGCACAGTTCTCCAGGCATGTTAGCTGCAATTGCTGTTATTTCTGAAGAGAGCTCCAGAGACACTTGTCTGCACCACTTTGAGCAAATTACATAAGTTCTCTGAACCTGTCCCATGCCCTACAGCAATGGCCACAATTCCTGTGTCAGAGGTTGCTCCTAGGCTGAACGGCAGTGGCTATAAAACAGCCTATGAGAAGCTCTCTGCAAGCAGGGGCTTGTGGCAGCTTTTGCCTGCCTCTGGAGGCAGCAGCCTTGTCCTCCGGCTGAGCTGACGGTGACCTTGCCTAAGTGTGGGTATGCCGTCACCTGAAGGAGTTTAGGAGCTATCAGGAGCTGTTCTTTCCACTGGAGGGTGTGTTTTTCCCACGCTGGGACAAACTGTTTCACACACCTGTATGTGGAGCTGAAGCAGCAAAAGGTCAAGGCACAAACAATGCAGGAGTTTGGAGGACCTACCCCACCCTTCCCCAGGTCCACCTCTGCCTGCAGCTGTCTCAGGGGCAGTGTCCATAGACCTGTGGACCATTATAACTAACACGTTTCCCTCCAAGTGGGCAAGGGAGCAGTAACAGCCAGACTGACCATTCCTCACAAAATCCTCCACTCCCCAGGTGCTCTGTTGAAGCCCCAACACCTGAGAATCTGACTGGAATGTCCTGGGAAAGGTGTCCCCGTGGCTGGGTGAGGGCCAGAGAAGAAGGGAGATGGTAGGGCCCGGCGGCGTGGCCTAGTGGCTAAAGTCCTCGCCTTGAGCACCCCGGGATCCCATATGGGCGCCGGTTCTAATCCCGGCAGCTCCATTTCCCATCCAGCTCCCTGCTTGTGGCCTGGGAAAGCAGTTGAGGACAGTCCAAAGCTTTGGGACCCTGCACCCGCGTGGGAGACCCGG
The DNA here is from genome assembly GCF_030435755.1 of Ochotona princeps. Lineage (NCBI taxonomy): Eukaryota > Metazoa > Chordata > Mammalia > Lagomorpha > Ochotonidae > Ochotona > Ochotona princeps. The sequence continues at coordinate 10,802,272 of NC_080860.1, read as the reverse complement.
AAGAGGTTCCTGGTTCCCGGCTTCGGATCGGCATAGCACCGGCCGTTGCGGCTCACTTGGGGAGTGAATCATCAGACGGAAGGTCTTCCTCTCTGTCTCTCCTTCTCTCTGTATATCTGACTTTGTAATAAAAAAATAAATAAATCTTAAAAAAAAAAAAAAAGAAGGGAGATGGTAGCTGGGACTAAGTTTCCTCCTGAACTTAGTGACACTGATTTCTCTTTGTCCACAGGTGATCTTCGTCTCTCCCAACCTGCAGATCCAGCTCACAGCCTGATCCTGCTGTGTGCTGCTGGGCTAGCCACTTAATTCCCCCTTAGCCCTCATCGTCTCCTTTGTCAAAGACTGCTTAGAAGTAGGTGTGGGCCCAGTGCAGTAGCCAAATGGCTAAAGTCCTCTCCTTGCACATGCTGAGATCCCATATGGGCACCAGTTCGTGTCTCAGCTGTTCCACTTCCCATCCAGTTCTCTGCTTGTGGCCTGGAAAAGCAATAGAGGATGACAGTCTAGGGTCTTGGGACCATACACCTGTGTGGGAGACCTAGAAGAAACTCCTGAATCCTGGCTTTGGATTGGCTCAGTTCCAGCCATTGCAGTTACTTGGGGAGTGAACCAGCAGATGAAAGATCTTTCTTTCTGTCTCTCCCTTTCTCTGCAAACCTAACTTTCCAATAAAAAATAAATCTTAAAAAGAAGAAGAAGAAGGTGGTGGTGCCAGGTTCTGAGCATGGAACCCAGTGCAGAGTTAGTGCCCAGTCCATCGTCGGCAGCACCACCAGTCCCAAAAGGCTGTGCTGCGGCAGCTGCTTCTCCTTCCTTGCGCCACCCCAAGCCCCACTCAGCAGCTGCCAGGAGCAGTATCCGTTCTTCTGTCTTATTTTCACTCGGAGGAAACCTATGGAAAAGGAACTTGGCATTTTGTCAGCCAAATCTTCCTTCTGTTTGTCAGATTTATGCATTTTGAAGGGACTATGCATGAATCACGCATGGTTCTTGCATTAAAATAAACTTTTCAAGATTTACGCACTCATTTTCATTGGAAAGGCAGATTTACACAGAGAAGGAGAGAGAGAGAGAAAGATCTTCCATCCTCTGGTTCACTCCCCACATGGCTACAATGGTCAAAACTGAGTCGATTCAAAACCAGGAGCTTCTTTCGGGTCTCCCACGCAAGGTGCAGGGTCCCAAGGCCTTTGGTCATCCTCTGTTAATTTCAAGCTTTCCCAGCTTGATGGGAGGTGGAGCAGCTAGGACATGAACCGGTGTACATATGGGATCTTGGCGAGTGCAAGGCGAGGAATTGCCCATCGAAAAATCATACCGAGCCCTAAAATAAACATCTTTAAACTCATTTTCCCCGTGGACCTTGGGAACTGCCCGCATAGAGCCCTCTGGATGATGGGAATATTCTAAACCTACACAGTCCTTGGCCACATGTGCCTACAGAGCATTTGAAACTTGGCTAGGTTGACTGAAAAACTCCTTGTTTGATGTTATCAATCTTCCTTTAATTTCTACTGATTCACCTGAAAATTCCTGGAAAATTCCATCCAGGTCTCCTGTGTGGGTGGCAGGGACCCAAGTTCTTGAGCCATCACCTGCTACTTCCCAGAATGCTCATATAGCAGGGAGCTGGAACTGGAAGCAGAGCCAACACTCAGACCCAGGCTGTCTGGTATGGGGTGCAGGGGGTCCCCAGCAGTGGCTTACCCCTTGCAGCAAAGTCCACCCCAGTGTTCCTTAATTTTAATGAATTTAAGTAATTGCATGTGTCACTTGGTGGCCATCTCAGGCAGCACAGATCTGAAAACCCCAGACCTTACAGAGAGAGGATTGTTGTGAAGCAAGTCCCGGACAAAGCAGGGACAGATTCAGGCGAACATGTCCCTTCCCTTCTCTGGGCCTCGGTTTCCCCACCTCAGGGTTATTTTGTACCTTTTCATTAGCTACAGGGCCTTGCCTGAGGCACCCCCTGGACTTGGAATGACACAGAGAAGCCCTTCCTAATGGATCGCTTATTCCATGGCCCTGATTGCACCCTCCAAGGACAGGTAGGGATTGCTGCGATGTTAGGGTGCTGGGGTGCAGGAACAGAGGTCACAGCCAGCTAACAGCACTGACTCACAAGGTAACATCAGCCAGCATCCACAGAGAAATGGCTCAGAGGGGGAAGAGGCAGATCTGTGGGTTCAAGTCCAAGAGTAGCCGTGATGAGCCTCAAGGTCCTCCTCTGGAAAGTGGCCAAGATGTGTCTCAGAAAAAAGAGGAGGCGATGAGACACAAACATGAGATGACAGCAGTGCTCTCCCTCCAGGGTCACTCTCCCAGAGAATCCGCAACTCCAGTCTGCAGGAAAAGATGAGATTCTGTGAGAGGGGCACCCTACAGAACACCTGACCCATCCATGGGAGCCATTGAGACCATCTACCAGACATGTCTGTGAAACACCAACAGGCAGACGCTCCAGGGAGAGCCTGAATGCTGGGGCAGGCATTAGAGCAGCGGCCCATCCTCTACTGAGACATCCCCGCATACCTGGGTTTGAATCTCAGCTCTGCCCTGAAATGGTGGGAGCAGTTCTCTGCCGACGCACATCCTGGGAAGCAGCAGTGATGAATGCAGCACCCGAGTGCTTGTTACCCAAGTGGGAGACCCAGGCTGAGCTCTGGTCTCCTGGCTTCAGTCTGCCCCAGACCCAGCCACTGCAGCCATGTGGGGAGTAAAACAGGAGATTTCTCCTTCCCTCCCTTTTTCTGCCTTGCAGATAAGTAAAATTGATCTGTTAATTTCAAAAAGCTTCAAATTAAATATAATCCAGTATTCTGAGAAAGAAGACGATGAGAACTTAGGAAACCCAAATGAGCCAATGGGCCTGAGTTTATTAATGCTAGTATTGGTAATAATAATAATATTTTAATATTGGTTCATTAATTACGAACAATGCTTCATACCAACGTAAAATGTTAATAATACAACAAACTGGATGGGGGAGAGAATGAAACTCTGAGCTCAGTAAAAAAAGTACATGAAGAGATAAATAAAACAAAAATGATAAACATGGCTGTCCCCAGATCAGGATTGTTGGAGAGATCACCCTAGCACCCAACAACAAAAGAGCAATTGCAGAGAGGTGATTCAGCTCTAAATGCTACACGGTGCAAGTGGGGGAGCCCCAACTTGAAGCGCCGGGGACCAGAAGAACTTCTGGTTTAGGAAGCTTTCAGATTTGTGAATATTTGCCAACATGTAATGAGATGTCTTGGAGACAGGACCCAAGTCTAAACACGAAATTCATTGATGTCCCACATACATCTTGTATATACAACATGGAGATAATTGTGCACACTATTTTTAGCACCCTCGTGCTTTTTCTGTGACCAGTCACACAAGGTCAAGTGTGGAATTTTCCACTTGTAGTCCCACGTCAGTGCTCAAACAAAGCCTGATTTTGGAACATTTCAGATTTTCAGGTGAGGGTCACTTGGTCTGTGTAGGAAATATTCAGAACTGATAACAGGTCAGTAGTGTCCAGGGTGCGGGAGAGAGGGACTGTTGGTGGGTATAAGGAAACTTCTGGAACTAATAGAAATGTTCTGAAACTGAAGGAAGTACTAATTGCACAAGACTGGGCAAGGACTAAGAGCCATTGAATCATTGACTTCAAAGTGATTAATGTCATGTTACCTGAAGTTCACCCAGGAAAATGCTATATGGTCGTTCAGTATGACAGTTCTAAAAATCCTTTATTGTCCTTCAAGTCAGATCCAGGCCTCTGGAGTTCCAAAGTCCAGGGTTTTTTTCACAATTCCACACCAGCAAACAAGGAAGGGAGTGATACTGGTGTAGTGGGGAAGAACAAGACATGTGCTAGGGAATTAGACTTGAACTTGAGCCACCCCAGCTCTGCCAGTGGCTAGCTGTGTGACCTCAGACAAGTTCCCTCACTTCTCCAAACCCACTTCTTCGTTGGCAAGGTGAGTGACGGATGGGACTGTGCACAGCGTAGACATGGCGGCGGTAGCGGTGGTCATTCCTAGACCCCACGTCTTGCTTGCTCAACAGGGCTGGCAGCTCTGCCCCTCCACACCAGAGTTGGTCTCGAGTCAAGATTCTAGAATCTGGATGCTGGACTCTCTCCAACTGTCAGGATACACTTAAATAGCACAATGATGGACTTAGGACGGTTTATGAAGGACCATACTACCATAATAATATATTGGAAATCAGTGCAGGTGGGGAGGGGAGAAAGAAAAATCCCAGAGCCTATGGAATTGTATCATCAAAGTGTAAAAATCCCTTGAGCTCAAAGGGGCTGCACACATCCATGTCATTGTTTCCAGCGATCCCTCAAGGGTTATTCCCTCGACAAACTCAAGGCCAACTCAGAGTGGGCTGAGGGCAATACAAACAGTCTTATCTCGGGCACAGGTCACCGACTATAAGAAACGCAGTCACTGGGCTCTTCAGCTTTGACTTCAAGATGAAATTCCTTGTCCTGGCTGCTCTGCTCACAGGTAAGCACCCTGCCCCACCCTCAACCCCTGCCGCCCCTGAGTGTGTGCTGGGGTCTTCTTCTACTAAGATAGCGCCCCCATAGCCCTGGCCCATAGGCGGACTGCACCTGAAGTCTCAATTCCAGGTTCCCTCTATGGAGTTCCTGTGTTGGAGTTCTCTTCTCTTCCCTCAGATGCCCGCACATTCTGAATTCTGATAACCCCACACAGAAAGGTCTACCTGACTTCAGCAAGTCCTCCCCGTTCTACCTCCCCACCATACCACCCCGGTGCCATGCTTGACCTTCCAGCATGCACCTTGCCTGAAATTCTGACCTCGCTGCTTCCTTTATTCTTTCCTGTTTTGGTCACCGCAAAGCCCAAGCCCCATACACAGGAACAGTGTTTCAGGTACCGCCTGTTGGATGGATTCACGGGGAGTCAGACACCCTGGGATTCTAACCCACCTCTTACAGCATCCATCCTTCAACTGTGCATCCCACATCTGTGGAGACCTCTGGAGTACCAAGCTCTGGCTTGAGGCTCAGGTCTCTGAGAGGAACAAGGCATTCTCCGTTTCTCTCTCTATTTCTCACTATACAGACCAGCAAAGGCTATGTGCTGGTCTTGCCTCTGTAGACCTGGCTGGATGAGAGAGAGAGAGAGGAGAGCAGATGTGTCCAGAGAGCAGCCAGGGCAGGATGGCCACTCCTCTCTGAGTAGACTTGAGGCCCCTGCTACGTGCAACTGCTGTCGGCTACCCTGGTGGAGGCCGCTCATGGGAAAGAGGGACCAAAGGCAGCTCTGTCCCTAGTCCAGCCAGGGATGCAGGCACAAGGACTGGGAACAATGTGTCCAGTGGATGGAAGAAAAGACAAGGGGCTGTGCCAGTCCCAGAGGCTGATGAGCCGCGACCCTGAAAGCCGTTGGGTTCCCTCTTGGGGCACCGGACCTCACGAGGGATGGCTTCATGCCACCAGCGGAAGGAATTCTGCTCCCCGGGCCTGCTGAACTCAACCTTGGGTAAACACTTAGCCAGCAGCAGGACTGGCCTGCTCAGTCAACAGGCATGTGTTGAGCACCAACTGTGTGTCAGGCCCTTTCTTTACTTCACTGATGATTTCATTCATTCAACTTGTCAGGTGTTTATCAAGCACCTACTCTGGTCTAGGAACTTTTTTTTTTCTTTTTGAAGATTTATTTTTAGTTGAAAGTCATAACAGAGAGAGAGAGATTTTCCATCTATTGGTTCACTTCCCAAATAACCACAATAACCAGAGCTAGGCAGATCTGAAGCCAGGAGCTTCCTCCAGGTCTCCCACATGGATGCAGGGTCCTAAGGACTTGAGCCATCCTCTGCTGCTTTCCCAGACTATAAGCAGGGAACCCCATTGGAAGCAGAGGAGCTGGAACTAGAATGGCCTCTGTCTATTTGGGATGACAGTGGTACAAGAGTATATATATATATATATATATATATATATATATATATATATATATATATATATATACTCAAATATATTCTGAGTCCTAGGCCTGCTTCAAGGAGGCCTGGTCCTAGGCCTGGTCAAGGCAAGCAGAGGGGACAGGCGAGGGGAGCTCCAGGGCGTGGGGCAGAGGACCAGCCAGGGTTCAAGTGACTCAACCGTGTCCTCCCACAGTCGGTGCCGCCGACAGCGGCGTGGCACCTCGAAACCTGTTGCAGTTTCGTGGCATGATCCAGTGCACGATACCTGGGAGCTCCCCCTACTTGGAGTTCAACGGCTATGGCTGCTACTGCGGTTTGGGCGGCTCAGGCACCCCTGTGGATGAACTGGACAAGTGAGTTGACACACCTGCAGGGAAATGGGGTGTTGGGCGGGGTGGAGTGGGGTAGAGACGCCAGGCAGGGAGCTCCTAAAGCAGAGAGAGGGGACTTGCATTTTTGCTAAGGGTTAGGGTTGTTTTCGTCCCGATGAAGAGTTCTGAGGCAATCCTTCTGGACGCCCCCGTAAGGCTGTAAACTATCTAGTGGAACGATGCTGCCCTCCAGCGTCAGATTGACCAAACCACAAGTCGAAAGTATTCAGGAAGAAAAAATCCGTTTTTAACATGTCCGGAATTTTTTTCCCCGTGTCTTTTCCTCCTCAACAAAACAGTATAGCGATCATCAACGTAGTATTTGGATTTTATAAAGATTTATAAGCCATCTGGACATGACTTGAGGTATAACAGAAGGATCTGCCTAATTCATATACAGGTGCTCCACAACTTAGGAACTAGAAGTTTTTGGTGTTCCTGAGAGGCCTTGACACCATCCCTCAGGTTACAGCTATCCATGGGCTGTCTGCATTCCTGCGACCATGTTAAGATTCCGTTCAATACGCCTGGGATAAAAAGGCTGGCATCTTTTCCCATTGAGATGACTGTTTTTCCTGGTACATCTGGCCTGAGTTCGCGTCCACCTGCTCCTCAGAAAGACAAAGTAAACAGGGGCTGCCCAGCTGCCCTGTGCATGCCCTCTGCCTCAGTTCTCCCTCCTCTGCAGGTGCTGCCAGACGCATGATAACTGTTACACTGAAGCCCAGAAGCTGAGCAGCTGCAAGACCCTTGTGGACAACCCCTACACCAACTCCTACTCCTACTCGTGTTCCGGCACCACGGTCACATGCAGCAGTAGGTTTTTCACCTCTCTGCCCAGCAGGTGGCCCAGCAGGTCCCCTCAGGCCGCCTCCTGATGTCAGCTCTTATAACAACCTATGGAATAGGTGCTATCATTATCCTCAAGCCACAAAGGAGGAAACAGATTTGGGAGACTAAGTTATTGGCCCCAAGTTCTGCAGCTCCTAAGCAGTGACATCTGGCTTTTGAACACAGGTCTATAGGGTTAAAAAGTTATTGCTCTTAACTTGCATGGCATGCTACTTAAAAAAAAAGCAAAAACAAACAAACAAACAAAAAACAGAGCTACCATTTATTAGACTCTGATTACAAGCTAGGAGTCCAGAGTAGGTTTTTGGTTTTTGTTTTGTTTTGTTCTTGTATTGTTTACTTGAAAAACAAGGTGACACAGAGACAGTGATCTTCCATCCATTGGTTCACTCCTCAAACAGTTGCAACAGCTGCAGCTGCGCCAAGCCGAAGCCAAGAGCCTGAAATGTTACTTCTGGTTTTCCAGAGTGGGTGGCAGGGACACAAGCCCTTGGGCCATCCTCGAACTATCTGCCCTGACAGGGAATGCAGACATCAGCTGCTCTGTTTTCATTTGCTTTAACTTACTGGTCCTGAATTTGCACTGAGGGAATGGCCCCCAGCTTATTCCAACACATCCTCCCTGTCCCTGGGTTGCAGAAAGCAGGGCCCAAATGGCTGAGCCACGTCCTCTTGTTCTCCTCCTCCAGGCTCAAACAATGCATGTGAGGCCTTCATCTGTAACTGCGACCGCAATGCTGCCATCTGCTTTTCCAAGGCGCCGTACAACGACAAGTACAAGAACTGGAGTAACAAAAACTGCTAGGAGTGCCTGCCTCGCCAACACTTTCACCTTAGACTGTGCCTTCTAATAAACCACCTCGTTGCAAGACCTCATGCCGGGAGATGGCTTTCTTCTCTGTTAAAGCTGACTAGGTCTCTGTCCCACCTTTAGGGAACAGCATTCCTCCCGGCCTTGGATGTGGAATCACCAGGATTCAAGCACTCCAAGCCTGGATAATGGCTCACCATAACAACTTAGTGATGGTATCCACTCTGTCAGGACTGTGTGTCTCTGAATCCTTTGTGCATGGCCCTTTGAGGGCATGTTCATAGTAGAAAAGCTTATTGTTCTAATCTCAAGTCCCTGGCCCAATGATACTATCTCCTGAACAGAAGAGGAAGGAGTCGAACTAAGCTCTTAGTTCAAGGAGTTGAGCATACAGTCTTATTTATAACAAACGACTCAGACATACAGATCTGCCACCCGCTAGTTCACTTCTCAAATGCCTGCCGCAGTTGGAACTAAGCCAGGCTCAAGACAGGAGATGGGAACTCCAACCAGTGCTACCAGTGGGTGGCCCAAGCACTCAAATCATGTCTGCCAGATCAGAAGCAGAGTAGCCGGGATCTGAAACAGCAAGGCAGGCACTGGAAGCAGCAGATTAACCCATTGTTCCTTAGCAGTCACCCCAGGACACACACTTTTTTTTTTTTTTTTATTACAAAGTCAGATTTACTGAGAGGAGGAGGGATAGAGAGGAAGTGGAGCTGCCGGGATTAGAACCAGCGGCCATATGGGATCAAGGCGAGAACCTTAGCCACTAGGCCACGCCGCCAAGCCCGACACACACTCTTAACTGCCTGAAAGAGTAAAGGGAAAGACAAATCTTCCATATGCCTCAGAAGCTGCAGACTGCAACTGGGACCACATGGGCTGCCCACTTCCCAGATATTAGCTTAACTGGCTATGCCACAATGCCAGCCCAGACTACATACTCTCCCTGTTTGAATGGAAGAAAAGTAGTCTTTTAGGAAATTAGTGCTTCTACTCACAACCCACTTAACTTTACAGATGAAAAAACGAGAGAAAACAAGAATCAGGTTCGAAAGGCTATAGCTGGGACCTACAGATATTCCCATTATCCCAAGAGTTTGGCAGAGAACAAATAGCTTTAGCAATACTTTAGTTTGCAAGGGCTGACACTCCTCAGGGGAAGTGGGTTAGGGAAAGTGCAAAGCAAAGGCTAAGGTTTTTCTATTTAAGACTTTTTATTGGAAAGGCAGATATATAGAGAAGGAGATATACAGAGAAAGATCTTCCATCCGATGGTTCACTCCCCAAGAGGCTGCAACGGCCAGATCCAAACCCAGGAGCCAGGAGCTTCTTCAGACGCTCCCATGTGGGTGCAGGGTCCCAAGGCTTTGGGCTGTCCTTTACTGCTTTCCCAGCCCACAAGCAGGGAGCTGGACACGAACAGGCGTCCATACGTGATCCCAGCAGGTGCAAGGCGAGGATTTAGCTCCTCGGCTATCTCGTCGGGCCCAGGCTAAGGTGATTTAAACGAATAAAAAAAAAACTAACCCAGCTGAGGGCCTTGTGAACACGGATCACATCCTAACAGCTTCAGTATTTTCATCGCGCCTTAACACACGACGCACGCTCCTTAAAAAAAAGTCTAAAGAAAGTACAGTTTGACGTAGCAAAAAAAAAACCACAACACGTGGCTGTATTTACATTCCCGCGTCACGTGACTCTGGGAGTCCGATTCCATTCCTCAATGCAACCTCCGGCAGGAGGAGTTTCCAAGATAGGCTATGTGATTGGTTAGTATACGAGCACGTGATGCCCAAACGCTCTTTTCTATTGGTGAATAGCAGCATGCTGGAGGCCTAACCCCACCCACCTCCGCGCTAGGCCGGCAGACCCCGCCCCCTGACGCCTGCGGGCGTCCGAGTCTGCGCAGGCGCAGCGGCAGCTCCCGGTCGCTCCGGCTGGCGTCTTCCTCAGGTGGCAGCGGCTCGGAGCATCTGGCTCCTGGGGGGTTGTTCTTCCCCGAGCGGGAATCCGGCAGGACGGGGTATGAAAAAAGAATGAGAAAAGAGAACTAGCGTAGATGTTTGAGGTGTTCGCCTCTCAGGGCCACCGACCCACCGGCCGTTTCCGGTTGTGAGGCAGTTGGGTGGGTGGTGCTGGAAAGCCCAGGGCAGCCGAGATTGGGTTCCATAAGTTCAAGCTTAAGTGTCCACTCCCTCCTTGAAGAGGGAAAAGAAAAAGGAGGTGTAGTGTCCTTTTGGGACGCTCTTTTTCCCCGCCTGGTGAGCTTCGTTTCATCTCCGCCTGGGTCATTTCTGGAAGCTTCAGGAGCTTGACGTTTCTTCCTCGACTAGGACAGCTCATTTGCCCCACACGGTGTCCACAACATCAGAGCTGGCGGACTCCTGGCCTGCTCACCCCTGGTAGTGTGGGACAAAGGACCTGATGTCTCCAAGGCTCAGGAACCCCATCTTTCAAAGGAAATGATGGGGCTGTGGGACTTGAGAGCCAGTGTTGTCAAATGCTGCCTGCAGAACAGTTACTGAGCATGTGTTCAGGAATATTTTCCTAAGGGGTAGAAGAGTGAATATTCACTTTAATTCCTTTTTTTAAAAGATTTATATATTTGTATTGGAAAGTCAGATTTACAGAGTGAAGGAGAGACAGAAAGATCTTCCATCTGCTGGTTCACTCCCCAAGTAGCCACAATGGTCAGTGCTAAGCCAATCTGAAGCCAGGAGCATCTTCCAGGTCTCCCACGTGGTTCCAAGGCTTTGGGCCATCCTCCACTGCTTTCCTAGGTCACAAAGCAGGGGGAGGTGGACCAGCTGGGATGTGGACCGGCGTCCATATGGAATCCCAGCACGTACAAGGCAGGGACTTTAGCCAGTAGGCTACCACACCAGGCCCTTAATTCACTTTTTTAAATTATATCGTACTAAGACTTGCTCTAGCAGTTTTTCATAATTGAAACAAAAGATTTTTAAAATAACATTTATTTGGGGTCCAGTGAGATGTCTCAATTGGCTAATTGACCTCCAAGCATGAGCTGTGTTCCCCCACATGGGTGACAGGGTCTCAAGTAGTTGGGCCATTATTAATTGCCTTCCCAGGTGGATTAGCAGGGAGCTGGACCTGAAGCGGAGAGGTTGGGCTGCCAGTGGGCCTCTCACATGGGTTGTTAATATCACAGCTGACAACTCACTGAGCTACATTAGCCCTTGTAATTTTTTTCTGTGTTGTGTGTGTGTATTGTAAACAGATGCAGGAAATGGAAGTGATAACTCTGAGGAAAATCATTGTGAAGTCTAGATTAAGGAGTTTTCATCCAGGGATAAAAGGCTTCCTGTCCCTCTTACCACAGTGTGTAAGTATAATGGCTGAAACCAGCTTAGTATGTGCCAAGCATTGTTGCCATGAGCTTCACATGTTATCGTGTAATCTGAAAACCATAGAGGTAGTATTATCCTCATTTATAGAGAAAGTTTGAAGATTAAATGACTCACCCAAATTGACGTAACTAGTAACTTCCAGGACTAGAACTGAAATGCAAGTCACGCCACCCTGTGTTTTAATTTTATGTTACTCTCTTTTGCTGAAAAATTGAGGGAAAAAAGTACTCTGCCTTAAATTTTTTTTTCCTTTATAAAATTTTGTTTTGTAGCATTAAGGAAGAAACCTGGCTTCTACAGCATTGAGTTTCTGCAAGGATAACGTATCTGAAGTGAATTTTTCCATCTGACTAGCCCCTGGGAGGGTTAGACAGTAAGGTGACCCAACTCATCCTAGTTTATGGTTTTTAAAGATTTATTTATTTTTATTGCAAAATCAGATATATATAAAGAGAGAGGAGGAGAGACAGAGAGAAATATCTTCCATCCGATGATTCACTCCCCAAGTGGCCACAACAGCTGGAGCTGAGCCGATCTGAAGCCAGGAGCCAGTAGTTTCTTCGCGGTCTCTCAAGCAGGTGCAGAGTTCCAAGGTTTTGGGCCATCAACTGCTCTTCCAGGCCACAAGCAGGGAGCTGAAAGGGAAGTGGAGCATCCGGGATAGGAGCTGGTACCCATATGCTATCCCAGCACAAGCAAGGTGAGAACTTTAGCCACTAGCTATTGTGCCAGGCAAGATTTGGAATTTTATAAAGTGTTAATTAGGGTGATAAAGAATTCACATTTGTTAGTTCTCCTCAAATGCCCAAAGTAGCCAAGGCCATACTGAAGCTGGAAACCACAAATTCAGTCCAGGTCTCCCGTGGGGTTGGCAGGAACCCCAAAACTCCCAGGACATGCATGAGCAGGAAATAAATTCAGGAGCTGGGACTGACTGCAACCCAGGCATTCTCCCATATGCAACATGGATGCTTTAACTACTACTAGCCCAAACACCTGCCCAAATGACCCAGTTTTTTTTTAAGATATATATTTTTTTAATCATAAAATCAGATATACAGAGAGACAGACAGAGAGGAAGATCCTCCATCTGATGTTCACTCCCCAAGTGACTACAATGGTTGGTGCTGCACCGATCCAAAGCCAGGAGCCTGGAACCTCCTCTAGGTCTCCCACATGGGTGCAGGGTCCCAAGGCTTTGGGCCATCCTCAACTGCTTTCCCAGGCCACAAGCACGGAGCTGGATGAGAAGTGGGCTGCCAGGATTAGAACTGGCACCCAAATGGGATCCCAGTGCATTCAAGGTGAGGTCTTTAGCCACTAGGCCGCTGTGCCGAGCCCTGACCCAGTTTTTGCTGTTTTTAAATGAAGATATTTGAAAGGCATCATTAGAGAGAGCTCCATTTGCTGGCTTATTCCCTGAACAGCTGCAACTTCCCAGGGATTGGGCCATGTTAAACTCAGGGACTCTGAGTCTCAGGGAATCTGGGCGACAGCTTCCCAAGTACTTGAACCATTGTGTATTGCTTTCCCAGGAGCATTAGCAAAGAGCTAAAATGGAACTGGAGCAGCCAGGACTCCAACAGGATGCCTGCGTTGCAGGTGGCAGTTAACCTGCAGTACCATGACATAGGCCCCAGACCCAGATTTTAAGTTATTGGTGCTGGCTATGGATAATTGAGGAAATCTAATTCAAAGCACCCTAGGATCCCCATCTGCAAAAATTGCTGGAGTAAAATTTACAACCTTGCTCCTCTGTGTGATTACTGTTGGCAAATCTGTAGTTGCACAAAGAAAGCAGTCCGATTTTAAGATTGTGGGTAATGGGTCTGGTGCAGTAGCCTAGTGGCTAAATACCTTACCTTGAACATGCCAGGATCCTATATGGATGCCAGTTTGTATTGTAGTGGCCCACTTCCTATCCAGCTCCCTGCTTGTGGCCTGGGAAGGCAGTCGAAGATGGCCCAAAGCTTTGAGACCCAGAGGAAGCTCCTGGCTCATGGCTTCGAATTGGCTCAGCTCCAACCATTGCAGCCACTTGGGGAATGAATCAGTAGACAGAAGATCTTCCTCTGTAGCTCTCCTGCACTCTGTGTATCTGACTTTCTAATAAAAATAAATTTAAAAAAGATCATGGGTTATCCCAGTTAACTGAAATTTGCTCCCGAGGGAGGTTCAGGGTGAGCTTCTGTTGCCTGCCCTGATTTAGAACAACAGGCCGTGATTCATGTGCTTCACTTTGCAGTGTGCACTGATTGTCTCTGGCTAAAGCAGTGAGCAAACAAGTCTAGCTACTTTGCTCAGCAAAAACAAATCAATGAAAGGAACTGAGGAATTAACTGTTTCCTCTCTAGAAACCACATTTGAAGCAAGTGTCTCATTTTGACGACTGAAATCAAATAAAAATTCTTAAGAGTGTAATCATGAAGACCATTCCCTTTTAGCTGGTTTAAACACATAGCCATTGGTGTGTTATTTTAAAATGATTCCTTTATTCCTTGGTTAATAAAGCACTGTTTCATACCACTGCTCATCTTTTGAAAGAAAAAAAATCAAAGTGGTTCAGTTAAACCCACTTAGCCATTTGGAATTATAAATTAAGTCAACTCCCCTGGGTTAGCACTCCAGAGACCAGTGTGGCCTGCTCATTTCCCAGTCCGTGTCTTCTGCCAGGCAATGTAACAAGGACATGACTGCATTTGCCCCACGAGGAGCAGCTGCTTCTCTGAAGTGGTCTTGGGAGGCGGATCTCAGCCTGCAGATGACCTCTTGGCTTGAAACCTGCCTCGCGCAGGGTGGGCTGGCAGGGAGGCGTTGGTGTGCTGCCCTCACAGCCTCAGGGAGCTTCATTCCTAAAGGGGATAAGTATGTAGGGATCTGAACAGAAATGAGAGGAGTTGATGCCGTGACTGGCTGGAAGCCAGGTAAAGGGAATGAGTGTTAGTGCACAATGGGCCAAGCCACTGCTGGGGACACTGACATCCCAGGATGAACTGCATGGGCGTGAGTCCTACCTCTGCTTCCCTTTCGGCTTCCTGCTAATGCCCTTGGGTGGCAGCAGATGAAGACCCGTATCGCTAGGTACCCACCACCCACATGAGAGACCCAGATGACAGGGCTCCTGGCTCCTGGCTTCAGCTTGCTCCAGTCCCAGCTGATGTGGGCTTTATTTAAAGAGTGAGTTCAGCAGATGGAAGACCTCTCCTTATTGCTCTGCCTTTCAAATAAACACATACATCTATATGAGGAAGGAAATATCAACAGCTGCCTTCCACTCAGAAATCCATAGCACTTAGGACATGGAAGGATGCCCACTACCTCGCGATGCCTGAACACAGCATGTAATAAAACACCAAGTACACCTCGACTCTACTTCTGCTATTAGACCAGAATGTTACATTTTGGGTATCTCAGTGGTGAGGTTATATATTACCTTATTTTGTTTTCCTGTGTCATCTCACCTTTCTGTGATAGATTTGTATTATTCTAGGGATATGAGACTTAGAAGTGCATCATTAAGTGGTTGTGCAACCAGGACTTCTTGGGTGCTGGCAGTGTCTTTCTGTTTCATCTGGAAAAAGCTTAGTCTTCGTAAAGTCTACTTGCTACACATCCATTTCTCTGTACTGTATTGTCTGTGTACCTAAATTAGTTTTTAAAAGTGAATGTGCAAGGACTGTTATTGCTGGAGAGGATTGCAAAATGTTCAGCCACAATGGAAGACAGTTTGACAGGATGATCATCAATCTGCTAGTTCACTCCCCAGAATGACATGATGGCCTGGGCTGGGTCAGGCCAAACCCAGGAGCCAGGAATTCCATCCAGATCTCCCAGGTGCCCAAAAACTTAGACCATCTTCTGCAGCTTCCCAAACAAATTAACAGGAAGCTGGAAAAAGTGAAAAAGCCAGGACTTAAACCAGAGCTCATATGAAATGCCAGCATTGTAAGTGGTGACATAACTTACTGTGCCACAATGCCACACCCTTTCAATCTAATCCATAAGTATAATAACATTAAAATATCAGGACAAAAATGTCTGAAAAACCAGTGATGATAGGGAGATAATTTTTTTCAACTCAGAAATAACCTTGTGACCATTTATGTACCAGTGTTGGTTTTAAACATTTAAAACATTTTTTTATTTTATTTATTTTATTTTTATTGCAAAGTCAGATATACAGAAAGGAGGAGAGACACAGAGGAAGATCTTCCGTCCGGTGATTCGCTCCCCATGTGAGCTGCAATGGCTGGTGCTGTGCCGATCCAAAGCCAGGAGCCAGGAACTTCTTCCAGGTCTCCCACACGGGTGCAGGGTCCCAAGGCTTTGGGCCGTCCTCGACTGCTTTCCCAGGCCACAAGCAGGGAGCTGGACGGGAATTGGGACTGCCAGGATTAGAACTGGCGCCCATATGGGATCCCAGTGCATTCAAAGCGAGGACTTCAGCTGCTAGGCCACGGCGCCAGGCCCAAAACATTTTTAGTTTTATTTGAAAAGCAGTGACAAAGGAAAAGAGAGATCTTCCATTCACTGATTTGACATCTCAAATGACTGCAGTAGCAGTAGCTAAACCCGGGCAGGCTGAAGCCAGAAGCCAGGACGCTCCTTCCAGGTCTCCCACAAGGGTGCAGGGTCCCAAGGCTTTGGGCCATCCTCGACTGCTTTCCCAGGCCACAAGCAGGGAGCTGGATGGGAAGTGGAGCTGCCGGGATTAGAACTGGTGCCCATATGGGATCCCGGCGCATTCAAGGCGAGGACTTTAGCCGCTAGGCCACGCTGCCGGGCCCAAAGCTGTTATTTTTTAAAAACAGAAAAAAAAAGCAGATCCTAGAACACTTAATATTTTAAATATATATGTGCCGTGTCTAAAATTTGAAAACCTTAGTCCTTCACATACTACAGCTTAATGTACATTAGGAAATCAGTTTGAATTCAGAGTGGCCACCCATTAAGAAGCTTAGGGCCCTCTCTGTTTTGTTAGGACACCCTACTACTCTGTCAAATGGAACTGGAACCCGAGAAGGCATTTACCTTTAGCAGCAGATTTGAGTTGAAAGGTCTTGTTGTGGATCAGGAACATCGGGCTGCACTCAGTGCGGGTCTATTAAAGGCAGCAATTGTCCACAGCGAGCATTCAGCTTTAGACATGCCAAGTCATCTGACCGTGTGGGCCCAATGTTCAGTATTGCGATTGGTAGCTTCTTGTCCCGAGCCGTGAGGATAAACCTATAACCAGAGTACACCTGCCCAGGGAGAAGACGCATGTAACAGATCTCTCTGTATCTGGCAAAGGGCAAACCAAGTGGGGAATCTCTAGGGCTCCCCATTCCCACCTAAGGGACAGTTACCCCACTGAACAAATCAGTCACCTGCAAGGATGAGCCCACCACCAAGAGGGCATCAGCTTCTTTTACACGCCTGTGCACAAAATCAACTTTGTCAGGGTTTACAGTGTCCCCAAAGAAAACAACATCTGGTTTCAGAGGGCCTCCACATCGGATGCAGGTAGGGACAAGGAAGCTCTGCACCTGCTCCTCGGAGAGAAAGACGTCACCATCAGGAGCCAGACCGTGGGCCTCAGCACTCCATTGGGAGTTCAGGGCTTTGAAGCGCTCCTGCAGCAGCCCCCGGGGAGTCTGCTCACCACAATCCAAGCACAGGACCCTGAAACCAAAGAAGAACCAGCTACATAGGTTGCCTTAAGAAGCCTGCGGCTACCAAGATGGTTCATACCCAACCACTTCTCAGCTCCTCCATCACTGTTCACTTCTCACACAATTTTTCTGTTGTTATCTAATTTGTACTTTTTGAAAGGCAGAGAGACAAAACAGATTTCCCACTCACTGGTTCATTTGCAAAACATCTGCAGTAGTCAAGGCTAGCCAGGCTGAAGCCAGGAGCCAAGAACTCAATCCAGGCCTCCCATGTGAATGGAGCCAGCACCTGTGGCCACCCAGGATGTCTAGTAGCAGAAAGCTGGAAGCAGAAGTGGAGCCGGGACTCAAACCCAAGCACTCTGACATGTGATACAGGCAGTCCAAGCCCACACCTTCTCATCATTTTAGACATATTCCTCCAGGATACCACCCTGTTTCTCACCTTCCTTTCAGGGCCAACTTTGCAGAGTGAGTCCCTGGCTCTTTCCCAGCTGCTGCACTTGCCATCCAGCTCCGTTTGTGGCATGGGAAAGCAGCAAAGGATGGCCCAAAACCTTGAGACCCTGCACATATGTGGGAGACCTGGAGGAAGCTTCTGGCTCCTGGCTTCAAATCAGTTCAGCTCCAGCCATTGTATGGATGTGAACCAGCATGGAAGATCTTTGTCTTTCCTTCTCCCTATAAATCTGATCTGCCTTCCCAATAAAAATAAAATCTTTTTAAAAAAAATGGACATGGTGCGGAATAGCCTAATGGCTAAAGCCCTTACTTTGCAAGCACTGGGATCCCATATGGGCACCAGTTCATATCCTAGCTGCATCACTTCCCATCCAGCTCCCTGCTTGTGGCCTGGGAAAGCAGTTGAGGGTGACCCAAAGCCTTAGGACCCTGCGCCCATGTGAAGACCCAGAAGAAGCTCCTGGCTCCTGATCGGCTCAGCTCCACCCTTTGTGGCCACCTGCGAAGTGGACCAGTGAATGTAAGATCTTTCTCTGTCTCTCCTCTCTGTAAATCTTCCTTTCCAATAAAAATAAATAAATCTTAAAACATAAATAACAGAAAAAGGACTGACACAGGATTACTCATGGGACAGAACTACAGTTCCCCAAAGTAGCAGCTCGCTCACAGATATGCTTAGGGTTTTTTCCCCTTCCCCATTCTCTGTTCTCTACTCCCAATGCCTCACTGAGTTTATTGTAATCAATTCCAAAATAAACAACTTGCTCCCTAATCCTCTCAGAGTGAAACAAGACAACCATGACCAAGGCAGCCAAGGTCCATGTTCTCATTTTTACGGTCAACCAGTTTAGACCATCCAGCACCTGTGCATGCATCCGTGGAGCTCTGTCAGCCGCTGACTCCCTGCCTTGGTGTGCAAGGCATCCACATTCTGGGTCACCAACCAGTGCAGCTTGCCGAGCTTCTCCCAGTTGCTCAAAGCCCAGTGTGCAGGGTTTGGCTGGTGGGAGGAAAACTGAGGCCAGCCCACAAAGTTTCTGGCCCAGTACCGCTGGCGGACCGGAGCACTGCGTACAAAGTCAATGTGCTGGATGGGCCTCCGGTCGGTGCGTGCATAGAGTCCCACCTTGTCGGACCGATAGTCTGGAATCCCCGACTCCGTGGAGATACCTGCCCCGGTCATTACAAGGACTTTCTTGGAAAGGCTGATGAAGCGCTGTAACTCTCTGACCTGCGCAGGATCCACAGGAGGACTTGGAGGCACAAACAACTCAGCAGATACATGCGAACATGGCCGGTTGACGTTGGTGACCCAAAGGCCTTTGCCTGACCGGATGATGGTCAACCCACAGCTCACCCGCATTCTAGAGAAAAAGAAACTTCATGTCAGCAACTGGTTTTATTAATTTTTTTAGGATTTATTATTTTTTATTGGAAAGTCAGATTTACTCAGAGAAGGAGAGACAGAGAGAAAGGTCTTCTGTCTGCCAGCTCACTCCCCAAGTGGCTGCAATGGCTGGAGCTGAGCGGATCCAAAGCCAGGAACCAGGAGCTTTTTCCGGTCACCCAAACAGGAGGGATTTAACCACTAGGCTACCGCGCTGGGCCTGGTTTTATTTTTTTAAAAAAGACTTACTAATTTCAAAGGCAGATGGAGAGAATCATCATTCTACTGGTTCATTGCTCAAAGGCTACAATAGCCAGATGTGGGCCAGCAGAAGTCAGCAGCCAGGGACTCCTTCCTGGCCTCCCACATGTGTGGTAGGGGCCCAAGCAGGTGGACTAGGACCGTCAGTCCACTGCCTTCCCAGGTGCATTAACAGGGAGCTGGATCCGAAGCAGAGTAGCCAGGATTCAATCAGTATTTCAGTAAGGTGTGGTGACACTGGAGGTGGTGGTGCAACATACTACACCACAGCACCAGTCCCAGATACAGGTTTTAAACAACAAAGGTAGGGCCTGGCACAATGGCTAAGTGGCTAAATCCTTGCCTTGTGCGTGCCAGGATCCCATACGGGCACCAGTTCATGTACCTCCACTTCCCTTTCCGCTCTCTGCTAGAGGCCTAGGAAAGCAGTAGGGAAGGTGCCAGGCCTTGAGACCCTGCACTTGCATGGGAGCCCCAGAAGAAGTTCTGGCTTCGGATTGGCTCAGCTCCACTTGGGGAGTGACCCAGCAGATGGAAAATGTTTCTGTTTACCCTTCTCTGTAAATCTTTCTGATAAAAATAATTATTTTAGGGCCTGGCGGCGTGGCCTAGCAGCTAAAGTCCTCACCTTGAATGCCCCGGGATCCCATATGGACGCCGGTTCTAATCCCGGCAGCTCCACTTCCCATCCAGCTAGCTCCCTGCTTGTGGCCTGGGAAAGCAGTTGAGGACGGCCCAATGCATTGGGACACTGCACCCGCGTGGGAGACGCAGAAGAGGTTCCAGGTTCCTGGCTTCGGATCGGCGTGCACCGGCCTGTTGCGGCTCACTTGAATCATCAGGCGGAAGATCTTCCTCTCTGTCTCTCCTCCTCTCTGTATATCTGGCTTTGTAATTAAAAAAAAAAAATTCTTTAAAAAAATAATTATTTTAAAAAGAGAAAAGACAGGGCCCGGCGCGAGAGTGTAGTGGCTAAAGTCCTCGCCTTGCATGCCCAGGATCCCATTTGGGTGCCAGTTCTAATCCTGGCAGCCCCACTTCCCATCCAGCTCCCTGCTTGTGGCCTGGGAAAGCAGTCGAGGATGGCCCAGAGCCTTGGGACCCTGCACCCGTGTGGGAGACCTGGAAGGAGCGTCCTGGATCCTGGCTTCGGATCGGCGCTGCTCCAGCTGTTGCCGTCACTTGGGGAGTGAATCATCGGTGGATGATCTTCTTCTCTGTGTCTCCTGCTCTCTGTATATCTGATTTTCCAATAAAAATAAATAAATCTTTTTTTTTTTAAAGACAGTAAACAGAACAGGGTCCCTGGAAGCCTGATTATATCATTGAGTCATGTTTTATTCACATGACTGCACCTACCTGTCTTCAGACTTCTCATTTAAAAAGCAGAGTAGGAGGAAGATCGCTGCTTGGCCTTTTGGCTAAGATCAAGTTACATTTACCTATGTGTTTAGCTTAACCCTTCCTGGCTGGGTGGGGGGCCGACAGTGTGTTCCATAAACCCACTTCCCTGTGTTATAAATGAGAATTATTTATCTCCCTAACAATGGCGGACCTGACGGATACCGCGGCACAGGGCTTTCAGGCTTCTGATTTCATGAGTGTAATTCAGCTCACATACACCTTATAGGTTTGCACACGCGACCTTCCTCCGTGGTGGCCGCCTGACCCTCCGAGGCGACAACGAGGGGCACCTCAAGGCACCATCCGGCGTCGTGGGACCCACGGCCAAGAAAACCCCCGCTGAAAACACGCCGAGCAGGAACGGCGGCTCTTCCCCAAGTCGCGCCGAGAGGAAGGAGGAGAAATGGAACCGCTTACAAATTATGCACAACTTGCAGGAACCTGCGGACAACTCACCTTTAGCAGCTCCAAGGGGACACTTGACGCCGAGCTACTAGACCACCTCCTCTACTGGCATTCTGGGAAGTGTAGTCCGCGCCGCTGAGGTGATGCAAAGAAAACTACAAGTCCCACCATCCTCAGGGTCTCACCCTGAAGGGACTCGGTTCACTCAGGAGCGGCCCCTGTCGTCAGCCTTTTAGGGTAAAAGGTAAGTGAGCTTCTCTGTACTGGTGTCCTGAGTGCAAAATACGGCACTCAAGATGGTGTTAGCAGAAGGTTTCATAATATTTAAGACAGAAGCCTTTGGGCCCGGCGCGGTAGAATAGTGGCTAAAGCCCTCGCCTTGAACGGGCCAGGATCCCATATGGGCGCTGGTTCTAATCCAGTCGGCCCCACTTACCATCCAACTCCCTGCCTGTATCCTGGGAAGACAGTCGAGGACAGTCCAAAGCCTTGGGACCCTGCACCCGTGTGAGAAGCCCCAAAGAGGCTCCAGGCTTCTGGCTTGGCATTTGTTTAGTTCCAATTGTTGCCGCCACTTGGGGAGTGAATCAGTGGACAAAAGATCCTCCTCTCTGTACATCTGGCTTTCCTAATAAT
The DNA here is from genome assembly GCF_030435755.1 of Ochotona princeps. Lineage (NCBI taxonomy): Eukaryota > Metazoa > Chordata > Mammalia > Lagomorpha > Ochotonidae > Ochotona > Ochotona princeps. The sequence continues at coordinate 10,780,691 of NC_080860.1, read as the reverse complement.
AATAATAATAATAATAATAATAATAATAATAATAGTAAATTTTATATAAATTATTCAATGCAGTGCTTGTCTCTCCCTCCAAAGAGATTCTGATGTGAAGGTGGATCTGTCGCCTGTCTACTGGTTCATTCTACAAATGGTCACTGTGACCAGGGACCCAGGCCAGGCAGCCAGGAACTCCATCCAGGTCTCCTACATAGCTGACAGGGGCCCAAGGCATTTTCTGCTGGTTCCCCAGGCACAAAGCAGGGAGCTGGATAGGAAGTAGAGCTGCCAGAACTCGAACTCTTTCCAATATGAGATGCTAGCACTGCAGGTAGCAGCTTAACCCACATGCCACCGCACCAATCCCTAAGGTCAGCCTTTATGTTCACAACTTCACCAAATCCAAAATCATTAAATCCCCAATGGAATTAAAGTAAAACAATCTATACAGGGGCCAGAGCCATGCTGTAATAGGCTAAGACTTCCACCTAATTCACCAGCATCTCACATAGGCACCAGTTGGAATCCCAGTTGCTCCACTTCCCATTCAGCTCCCTGCTATTGTTCTGGGAAAGTAAACACTGAAACCCCCTAACGTAATAGAGGGACCCAGTCTCTTCTCTGTGTTCCTTAGCATGGGGTGCCTTCACCTGCCGCTTATCAGAAGGGACGCACTGACTTCAGGGGGCCGTGATCCAGCTAGCCCTAGACTCCAGGAGTCACTGGTTCTCCAAAGGTCAGACCCTTGAGGGTCAGTGTTGTCCTGGGGGGATTTGTGCAGGGGAATCCCAAGTCTGTGCAGAATGTGACTTCCACCCTTGCATCACTCCTGAACCAACTAGAGCCCACCCGGTGATCATCAGTTCCCTGACCAATCACTGACCAAACCTGGGCCCTGGACCCCAGAGTCCTCAAGGAGCGCAGGAAATAAGTGATAGCGGCCCAGCTCCTTGCTCTGCGCTCGGGACTGGTCCAGCTCCTGTGCTGAAAGGAAAAGATCCACAGGAAACCTTTATTTGGATTAGACACAGAATTCCCACATGATCCGACACTTACAGTTTCTAGGCATAGGCACAAGGGAATTGACAAACAGAAATTCAAAGCGATGTCTGTATAACCAAAAGCAAACAGTATGCTGCACACACCCAAAGGCGGAAACCTCAAGTGCGTCCACGGAAGCGTGGAATGAATGAGCAAAGTCCCACTCAGACGAAAAGGACATGCCGATCGGCACCACAGGGCGGTTGGCTCAGGGAAGCCAGCCAGCCAGACCCCAGAGGACAGCGCTGCGATGTCACTGGGTACGAGAGAGGCGGAGTGGACATGTCCACAGAGCAGGGAAGGAGCCAGCTGCCCAGGCGGCAGTCTGACACGCGGGGCGCTTTCACCGTGCAAAAAACAAAGCTCTGGCGACGAACGGCGACACTGGTCACACGACATCGTCACCGCACCCCTGCGCCCCTTAAGTAACACCTTGGAAACATTGCAAACTACACATGAATTCTACACGCGAGTGTCCAAACATGCCAGAGAGGAGAACACCCGTGGGAGGAGCCCGGCGACCCCCAACACCGCCCAGCTCAGCCATTTCTTTCATCCCCGCCGCCTCCCAATATTAGCATATTCTCCCTCCCACAGTGCTTTGCTTCATTCACCACCAAATGTTGACATAAAATCACAGCCCGAATTTCCAGAAGCCGCCCACATGTTTCCACAGACGTCTTCAAATACACATCTTCTTTTCAAACAGACAATAATTGTTGGTGTTTCCGGGAACCTGAGCCTGGCCTTTCCGTAACGGGAACCCGGAGGCTTGGGGGCGGCGGCGGGCGCGAGGCACACCCAGCTTTGCGCAGTGGCAGTATCGTAGCCAATGAGGTTTATCCGAGGCGCGATTATTGCTAATTGAAAACTTTTCCCAATACCCCGCCGTGACGACTTGAAATACAGTCGGCATTGGCAATTTTTGACAGTCTCCCCGGAGACTGAATGTCTCAGTTGTCCAAAAAGATAAGAGCTTATTGCGGGGAGATGTAGTCTTCGTGTTATGTTTTGGAGGAATATTTCAGTGTTTTATCTATGGTTGAATTTTGGTGTTCTACCTATTTGTAGACGATCTTTCGGGTTCTCCAAGTTTTCCCAGGTTTTACGTTTCTCGTTCTTCATTCGCTTTTCTGCAGTCGAGGGTTTCTCGTGATTCCTTCTCCCTGTTTAGAGGTCGGAGTGGTGATTCATAGGAATGTTTCTCGCCGGCGTTGTACCAGGACAGTACGTTTCCTCGCTCTGGGTTCTCATTCTAAAGTTCAGTTGGAAGGGCCCGTCGTCTGTGACGTCAGGATGATTTGCATAGATTGCCCAGCGTCCCTAGCGCATTTTCTTGAATTTTGCAAAAACAAGGCTCTTCTGCGTGGTAATGCAAAAGCAAAGCACGTCGTGAGAGTGCGGCCGTGGGAGGCGTCCGTGTGTTCGCCGGGGAAGGCGTCCTGTCCCCACGCGCGGCACACGGGCTCACCCTCGCTGTGAAGGGCGGCTGCGTCCGTGGGGTGCGGGGGTGCGGGGTCGCCCTCCAGCTTTGCGCAGTGGCAGTATCGTAGCCAATGAGGTTTATCCGAGGCGCGATTATTGCTAATTGAAAACTTTTCCCAATACCCCGCCGTGACGACTTGAAATATAGTCGGCATTGGCAATTTTTGACAGTCTCCCCGGAGACTGAGTTTAGTGTGTTGTAAAAGCAGAAGCTGGTGGGTACTCTTCATCTTTTTGTGATAAAGTCCTCAGATCCCCAGCTCTTGCTGGGTTGTGTTTGGATGTACAGTAAGTTTGTGGTTAGATATGTCTTCATCTTGTGAAATTCAGGGAGCTGCATGAGGATGGAGTCACACTGTATTTGACATTTTAAAACGCTTGTTTTCCCCTCATTGTGGTGTCACTCAAGTGGTCGCAATCTGTTCATACCTCATACCCTGCCCAGTGGTAGGCCATGGTATGAAGGTAGCAGAGTTTGCTTCACGACCAAAAGCTTCAGGGGACACTGGTTTTTTGGTTTTTGTTCTTTGTTTTTCTTTTGTCTTGCTATTATCAATTACCACACTAAGAATAATCCTGTAAACTATTTTGTGTGAACCTAAATTCACACTTTTTAAGAGTTTCTTTTTTAATTGGGAAGTCAGATTTACAGACAGTAGGAGAGATAGAGATCTGTCCACTGGTTCACTACCCAAGTGGCAGCAACAGCCAGTACCGACTGGCCTAGGCTTAAGTCAGGATCCCTGAACGCCATGTGAGTCTCCCACCATAGGTGGCCGGGGTCCAAGAGTTGGGCTGTAATGTTCTGCTCTCCCAGGCACATCAGAATTGGGAGCTAAAAGTCCTCGCCTTGAACGCACCAGTTCATTCGGATCGGCGCAGCACCAGCCATTGCAGTCACTTGGAGAGTGATTCATTGGACGGAAAATGTTCCTCTCTGTCTCTCCTTCTCCTGGATATATCTGACTTTGCAATAAAAAGAATCGTTGCCAAAAAAAAGACAATTAAAAAAAAAATTTCTTTCTATTGCAAAGTCAGATATACAGAGGAAGAGAGACAGGAAGATCTTGCAGCTGCAACGGCCGAAGCTGTGTGCAGCCAGGAACCTGGAGCCTCTTCCAGGTCTCCCACGCGGGTGCAGGGTCCCAAGGCTGGGACTACTTTCCCAGGCCACAAGCAGGGAGCTGGATGGGAAGTGGGATCACCGGGATTAGAACCGGCACCCATATGGAATCCTGGCATGGTAAAGGCAAGGACTTTAACCACTAGGCTATCAAGAGAGGAAAAAAAAATGGGGAAGCTGGAATTAAGGGTGGGAACTGGGCCTCAATACCAGGGACACTGACATGGAACTTTTTTTTTTTGTAAGATTTATTTTCATTGCAAAGTCAGATATACAAAGAGAGGGAAAGACAGAGAAGATCTTCCGTCCGATGACTCACTCTCCAAGTGACCGCAGTAGACGGTGCTGCACCAATCCAAATGAATCAAGGAGCCAGGAGCTCTTCCAGGTCTCCCACACAGGCACAGGGTCCCAAGGCTTTGGGCCATCCCTAACTGCTTTCCCAGGACACAAGCAGGGAGCTAGATGGAAAGCAGGGCTGCTGAAGTTAGAACCGGATCTCAAATGGGATCCCAGTGGGTTCAAGGCGAGGACTTCAGACGCTAGGCCACCGTGCTGGGCCCCTGACCAGCATCTTCATTGGCTGTTCCAGGGGCATCCCTGAGGCTGTGCCAGTCACCTGCAAGAATGGCCACAGCTTAACCAGCTAAGCCACAAGGCCAGGCCCTTTGCAGTCAGATTTTTGAAAGCAGATGTGCTAATTTTGAAATTTTCTGCAGTTTTCTTGTGGCTCTCCTGGCCTACAGAGGGGACAGAGATGAGGGGGAACTAATAGCCACCTGCCTCAGACCTTGGCCGTGGTAGCTCCTTTGCCCTCTGCTCCCTCGCTCTCTGTCTCTCTCTCACCCAGTATAGAGCAGGCTGGCTTGGGTGAGGTAATCCTTGTCTCTCATAGGAAACAAAGATTTGGGTCCACCCCAAAATGACCTTCTCCACTCTTCCACCATGTAAGGAAGAATCTTGGAACTGTCAAGCCATCCTCCCTGCACCAGCCCCCTCCCACCCTCCCACCCTGGTGCCTGTGCCTGCCTGCCTGCCTCTCTCTCTCCCTTTCTGGGCTGGAGGGGGGAGGGCAGGGAGAAGGGCCCACCAGCCCGAACAATCTACTATGTGTTCAAGTTACTGCAGGATGTTTGTGAGACTCACCAGCTTTTAGGTTAAAAATATCCCCTGCCTCAGGGGCCCTCATTGTCTCAGAACAGAGCTGGCTCACAGCTTACAGCCCCTCCACCACTGGGGAAGTGAACTGTGGCCAACTGATTCCCCCCACACACCCTCCATAATACTGTGAAGCCAGATCTTGGGGGTTCCAATCCTCGCTCCACTAATCCCTAGCTGTGAGGGCCTAGACTACTCACTTCACCTTTCAGTGTCCCCATCTGTAAAAAGAGGGTCATGATTTTCTTTATCTCAGGGGTCTCTTGTCCTAGCCAGGCATAAAAATCATGTGGGGCAGAGGTGGCGGTGGCAGGGGGAGGAGGCTTTTAAAAATCTGCAAGGGGCCTGGCCTTATAGCGTAGCACGTTAAGCGGCTACCTATGACACTGGCATCCTACGTCACAGTGCCAGTTCGAATTCTGATTGCTCTGCTCCTGATCCAACTCCCTGCTAACGTGCTAAAGCAACAGAAGATATCAAAGTTACATAGGCCCCCAATAAGCAAATAGATGAATAACCAACTTACCGACTGCCAGGCTGCATTCCAGATCAAAGTCAAAGTTTTTAGCATTGGATCTGGGCAAAAAGATCCAGTGCGGTGGTGCTGCACATTGATCCCCCACCTGCAGCACTGGTATCCCATACAGGCGCCAGTTTATGTCCAGTCTGTTCTTCCTATCCAGCTTCTTGCTAATGGGAAATCAGTGAAAGATAGCCAAGTGTTTGGGTTCCTGCACCCACCTGGGAGATGTGGAAAAAACACCTGGTTCCAAATTGTGGATTGGCCCACCACTAGCCATTGTAGCCATCTTTGGGGGGTTAACAAGCAGATGAGCTATCTCTTTTTTTTCTGTCTCTCTCTCTGAAACTCTTTCAAGTAAAATAAGGAAATTTAAAAAAATATATATCCTTTTAAGGGTTTATGGGCCCAGCACAATGGCCAAGTGGCTAAATCCCTGCCTTGCAAGCACCAGAATCCCACATGGGCACTGGCTCATGTCCTGGCTGCTCCACTTCCCTTCCAGCTCCCTGCTTGTGGCCTAGGAAAGCAGTACAGGACTTGCTGAGATGCAAGCATCCATGCCAAGATCTCCGCAGCATGTTCCAGGAAGAGAAATCTAGAGCTAGAGGGGACTTGAAGGCAGTGCTCGCTTACTATGTGTGCCTGAGAGACACGAAGAAGGAGAGCATGGCCAGAGTGCACAAGCCGGGAAGACCAGAAGACAAGGCTGGAGGGGCAGGCTCAGAGCTCCATGTGCAGAGCTGGAATTCATTCCAGGCCACAGGAAACCAGTGTAGTGGCTAAGGCAGGGGAACCAGGAGACAGAATTTACATTTTTCCAACATTACTTTGCAACCCAGCTGTTGCGCACTGAGGTGTTTATCCAAGAGACATGAAAACATATGTTTTCACAAAAAAGTCTACGCCAGTGGTCACAGCAGCTTTCCCGACAGCGGCTCAGAGCAGAGAAATGACCTCAATGGCTTGCAACAGGACAACGGAGAAACAAGCTACACCACAGAGGACTGCTTGACAAGAAGGAGCAAACTACTAGTCCACACAGCAGCAAGAATCTCCCAAACTCTATGCTGGGTCAAAGAAATCAGACATCCCTCCCCCACTTCCCACATCCCAGTCATCTCTGGAAGACAGAATTTATGAATGATTCTGTTTGCATAACTGCATTATAGAAAATGCAGAGGGCCTGGTACGATGGTTCAATTGGCTAGTCTTCCCCCTGCAAGTGCCAGGATCCCATAGGGGCACCAGTTCATGTCTTGGCTGCTCCACTTCCCATCCTGGTCCCTGCTTGCGGCCTTGGAAAGCAGTGGAGAATAGGCCAAAACCTTGGGACCCTGTGCTTGCATGGGAGACTGAAAGAAGTTCCTGGCTCCTGGGTTTTTCTTTGGCTTTGCTCTGGCTGTTGTAGCTGTTTGGGGAGTGAATCAGTGGAGGAAGGATCTTTGTGTTTCCTTCTCTCCATAAATATGCCTTTCCAATAAAAATGAGTAAATCTTTTAAAAAAAAGAATGAAAAAATTGAAAGAAAAAGAGAATGAAAGAGAGAAAGAAAGAAAATGCAGACTATAATGTGGCTTCACAAAACCCCATAGATAATGGAAATCAAGAGATAAATTTGGAGGGGGTCATCATTGCACAATGGGTTAAATCACCTCTCCTCACAGGGGCGTAACAGGTCGAGTCCTGCACCCTGTCAATGTTCCTGACAAGCAGTAATTGATGGCTGAAGAATTAGACTCCCCTCATGTAGGAGGCCCAGATGCCCAGATGGAGTTCCACTAGCTTCAGCCTGACCCCTCCCTGGATATTGCAGGGGAGTGAACCAGTAGATGGAAAATACTGTTTCCCATCACCCTGCCTTTCAAATAAACCAATTTTTTTAAAGGTAAAGGGCCTGGCACAGTAGCCTAGCAGCTAAAGTCCTTGCCTTGCATGCTCCGGCATCCCATATGGGCGCTGGTTTTAATCCTGGTGAACCCACTTTCCATCCAGTTCTCTGTTTGCAGCCTGGAAAAGCAGTTGAGGATGGCTCAAAGCCTTGGGATCCTGCACTTGTGTGCAAGACCCAGAAGAGACTTCTGCCTTTGAATTGGCTTAGCTCCAGCCATTGTAATCTTGTGGTTAGTGAGATGGCTCAACAGACTAATTCTACCTCTGCAAGTGGCAGGATTGCATATGGATACTTGTTCCTGTACTAGCTGCTCTACTTCCCATACAGATCCCTGCTTATGGTTTGAGAAAGCAGTGGTGGATAGGCCAAAGCCTTGGGACCCTGCACCCATGTGGAAGACCCGGAAGAAGCTCCTTGCTCTTGGCTTCAGATCGGCTCAGCTCTGGCCACTGTAGCCATTTGGGGAGTGAACCAGCACTTTACTTAATTCTTATTAAAAGTCTCTGAGATGCAGAGACAGCTCCCACTGACCGTCTCATTGTACAGTTGTCTCTTACAGCCTGGGGCTGGGCCACGCCAAAGTCAGGAGCCTAGAACTCAGCCTGTGTCTGCCACAAGTGTGGGTGGCAGGGACCTTGAGCCATCACCTGCTGCTTCCCAGGAAGGCACAGCTAGAAGCAGAGCCAGGACTCCAACTCAGGTCTTCTGACCTGGGATGTGAGCATCTTAACTGCCATGCCGAATGCCTCCCCTCTCAAAGACCCCAAGTGTAGTAGCAGGAAGCAAATAGGTGCTTCCTTGGGGCCAACGATGAGGAAACCAGCTGCCAAGGGGTTCTGAGAAGGGAGGAAATGCCCTTGACTGTGACCAAGGGAGTGGCTACATGGGTGAATGGATGTGTATGTCAAGGCTTATTGAACTGGTGTGTTCAAAAGGCGTGCATTTTATTGGGTGTAAATTATGCCTCAATAAAGCTGATTTTTATAAATAAGATAACATGGATTCCTGTATGGAAAACAGCCCACAAGGGCCCAATTTGGAGTTCAGGAATCCAACGGCAGAGGGCATGGGGGTTGGCTTGACTTCTGCCAGGGACGTGGTAGTGGAAGTATGGGATTTAGCCTGACTAGCAAGCAGCACTGGCTGTGTGAGGTGAGGCTTTGGGGTTGTGGGGGGCGGGTCGGAATTGACGACGATGGGTCTGGTCTACAGATGGGCCCCCTTCAAGGCGGTGGGGGACAGCAAGAATGGAGCAACCTCCTGGATTCTCATGAGATCCTTCTGCCTCCACGGTTCTTTATGTGAAATCCCTGTTAGACTGGGCAGGACTGTCACATGTAGAAGGATCCTTAGCCACCCCTTCTTACAGATGAGAACACTGAAGGAGACTGGGGGTGGGGAGGGTGCGAAACTCTTCCCACATTCCTGCCTGCAGATCAAGGAAAGCTGGGATTCCAGCTGAGATCTTAACTTTCTGCCATGTGGTTCAACTTCCCCTAAGTGGTCATATGCTTCCAATGTGCTTCCCCCGGTACTATGTTCTCTTGTGGAAGAGTCACAGAGCCCCTAAGTCCTCCAACTCTAGTCACTCTGTGTCCCTTCCTGATTGTACTGTGACTAGGTGCCAGGAACTTCATCGTTTTCTTTAAGTGGAGTCACTTAAACAATTTGTATTCATTTGAGATACAGACAATAGAGACAAAAAGGGAGTTGGAGAGACAGATACAGAAAGATTTTTCTACCCATGGGTCCATATCCCAAACACCCCCAAAGGTTGAGGTTGGGCTGGGCCAGAGGCAGGAGCTGGGAACTCGATCCAGGGCTTTCATGAGCATGGCAGTAACCCAGGTCCCTGAGCCTTCACTTGCTGCCTCCCAGGACCAGCGTTAGCAGGAAGCTCAAGTCAGGAGCTAGGGCTGGGATGCAATCCAGACACTCCAACAGGGAACTTAGTCTGAAATCTGGTCCCTGCACTACCTTTTCAGTTCAGCTCATTCCAAATAATATTGGCGCTATCACAGGTTTTATGTGTTAATTAAGTATTTTTAATGTGAATAAATCCATATCTGTTAAAATAAGAAGAAGTTGTCCATATTCCACTTACACCTTGCTCATTTCTAAGTGGACTTATACCGCTTTCAGGGAAATTCTGTCACAGGCTCAGCTTGCCATGTTCTGTATCCAGTTGGTGCTTGTGACACATGAGAGGTATCCAGCAAGTTCGTATACAATGCCTGTTTTTTTGGGGGAGGGGGACTAGGCAAGGATTAAAAAATTCTTTTTTTGCACCAATAAATTTTTGTTTTAACTGCATTTCCATGAAATGTCCTCATACATGGTGAACTTTTGCCTAGATGCCACTTATACAGACAATTCTTTGCTTATATCTGGAAAAACAAAACAAAACAAAACCCGACAGTGCGCATACATTTTACTTCTGACACAGCACTTCTAGGAATTGAGCTTCAGGAAATAACTAAGGATGGGCTCCAAGATTTTAGCTATGTAAGATTGTTCTTCTCAGGATTGCTGATTTGAGTGCAAAATTGGAAATAACTAAATTTAACCGGGAGATGTGCTGAGTAGGTGCTGATATAGGATGGAGTGTTATTTTGCCCAAGGAAATGACGTTTCAGAAGAATACTGAATACCACAAAGATGTTTGCAAAATAGTGTGAAGTGAGGAAAGCAGGTTGCAAAGCAATGTGCAAAAATATTCAAGTGTGCATTTAAACCTTATGTGAGTCAATATGTGTCAGAGAGTAGACACAAAGAGGATATGCTGGCCTTCATCTTTGGATTATAGGTCCTTTTGATTTTTATTTCAGTCTGTGATTTTGAGATAACTGTATCTCTTTTGTCCATATTTAGAAGCAGGCATTTCAGGGCCCAGTACGATAGCCTAGTGGCTAAATCATTGCCATGCAACTGGCAACTGCCAGAATCCCCTATGGGCACTGGTTTGTGCCCCAGCTGCTCCACTTCCCATTCAGCTCCCTGTTTGTGACCTGGGAAAACAGTAGAGGACAGCCCAAGTCTTGGGACCCTGCAACCTCATGGGGGACAAGGAATAAGCTCCTGGCTCCTGACGTAGCTCTGGCCATTGCAGCCACTTGGCGAGTGAGCCAGTGTATGGAAGATCTTTCTCTCTGTCTCTTCTTCTCTCTGAATTTGATGTTCCAATAAAATCAATCAATCAATAAATCTTCAAACAGAGAGAAAAGAAAAAGTGGGCTTTTGGCTTAAAATGAGAACACCCTTTGAGGGTGCCTATGTTTGATTTCTAACTCCAGTTCCTGACACCAGATTCTTACTAATGCAGATTCTAGGAGGCTGAGTGGCTCAAATAACCTCAGCCAAGGGGTTCCTGCCACCCGCAGGGGAGCCTGCTTTTGATTCTGTCTCTCAACCTTGGCAGGCATTTGGGGTGTGAACTATTGGATATGGGCCCTGTTTGTGTGTCTGTTCTATGTGCGTATCTCCCTTTTTCAAATAAATAAATAGAACTTACAAAAAAAAAAAAAAAAGGAAAGCACATTTATATTGGAAGCTTTGTAATTTACTCTTCAAATTATTTGAGAAGCAGAAAGAGAAAGCAGGAGAGAGTGCCCCAAAGCTTTTGTGCCCCAGTTCCTTCAATGGCTGGAGCTGGGCAAGGGCCAAAGCTGGTAGGAACTAAATCTGAGCAGGAACCCAGTGATTTGAGCCCCTGCCTCCTAGGATCTACTTTAGCAGGAAGCTGGCTTAATTAAATTTAAATGTAAGATATGCACTAGGGAAACAAACAAACAAAAAAAGATACGCACTAGATTTCAAAGACTTTATGTAAAAAAGGTGAGCTATCTTGAGCCCAGTAGCCCAGTGGCTAAAGTCCTCACCTTGCAGATGCTGGGATCCCATGTGAGGTCCGGTACTAATCCTGCCAGCCCTGCTTCCCATCCAGCTCCCTGCTTGTGGCCTGGGAAAGCAGTCAAGTACGGCCCAAAGCCATGGGACCCTGCACTTTTGTGGGAGACCTGGAAGAAACTCCTGGCTCCTAGCTTCAAATTAGATCAGCTCTGGCCATTGTGGTCACTTGGGGAGTAGATCATTGGATGGATAATTTTTCTCCGTGTCTCTCCTTCTCTCTGTAAATTTTGTTCCCAATTAAAAAGAAAATAAATTTTAAAAATAAAATACTGGACCCGGAGGCGTGGCCTAACAGCTGAGGTCCTCACCTTGAACATCCTGGGATCCCATATGGGCGCCGGTTCTAATCCCGGCAGCTCCACTTCCCATCCAGCTCCCTGCTTGTGGCCTGGGAGAGCAGTCGAGGACAGCCCAAGGCTTTGGGACCCTGCACCCGCGTGGGAGACCTGGAGGAGGTTCCTGGTTCCTGGCTTCGGATCGGCGCAGCACCAGCCATTGCGGCTCACTTGGGGAGTGAATCATCGGACGGAAGGTCTTCCTCTCTGTCTCTCCTCCTCTCTGTATATCTGACTTTGTAATAAAAATAAATCTTTCAAAAAAAAAAAATACTGGGCCCGGCGGCGTGACCTAGCGGCTAAAGTCCTCATCTTAAATGCAACGGGATCCCACATGGGCGCCGGTTCTAATCGCGGCAGCTCCACTTCCCATCCAGCTCCCTGCTTGTGGCCTGGGAAGGCAGTGGAGGACGGCCCAATGCCTTGGGACCCTGTACCCAAGACCTGGAGGAAGTTCCAGGCTCCTGGCTTCGGATTGGCATAGCACCAGCCGTTGCACTCACTTGGGGAGTGAATCATCGGACAGAAGATTTCCTGTCTGTCTCTCCTCCTCTCTGTATATCTGAGTTTCCAATAAAAAACTTAAAAATAAATTAAAAAATCTTTAAAAAATACTGATTACAAGTTGAATGCTAACATTTAGCATATATTTATTGGATTAGATACATGGAGTCATTAAAAGTACCAATGATTTACTTTTCTTAAAGTGTAGCTAATGAAAAAGTTATAATAGCAAACATGACTTGAATTCTGTTTCCAATGTAGAATGCTGAGTTTAGCAGGTTAATTGCTGAGCGAACATGCGGTATCTCAGTTAATCTTGTAGTGACTCTGAAATGTAGCTATTATTAACCTTCCTTCTACTGGACAGGAAATTGAGACACAGAGAGCAAATTGCCCAATATTAACCACCAGTAAGAAGGCAGCTGGCATTGTGGTATAGTGGGTAAAGACACCGCCTGCGATGCCAGCATCCCATGTGCGGGCCAGTTCATATTTCCACTGCCCCATGTCTGATCCAGCTCCCTGCTAACAGCCTGGGGAAGGCAGCAGAAGATAATCCAAGTACTTGGGTCCCTGCCTCCTGTGTAGGAGACTGGGAAGAAGCTCCTGGCTCCTGGCTTTGGCCTGGCTCAGCTCCGGCTGTCCCAGCCACCTGGAGAGTTAGCCAGCCATGGACTGGGACAGAGAGAAGGATTTAGAATGATGCAGGCAGGGGGACAGCACATGGGAAAAGACTGGTCGCCTGTCTCCATGAGCCTTGTTTCACGTGGCTGTGAAACCATTCCCAGGAGGGGCTATTGTCTCGGGGGCTCCACCCAGCATGGGGACTGGGAAGTGAGCAGACTTGTCCATCTGCCCTGTCAGTGTCACTTGCATTTTAGGAAGCATGTGAAAACCTGACTGAGGTTATCCCATGCAATGAGTTAAATGTTTGCGTCCTCCCCCCGACCTATCACCCCAGATCTCTGTTGAACCCTACTCCCAATGGGATGGTATTCAAAGGAAGGGGCTTTAAAAACATTTTTTTTTAAAGGATTTATTTCACACCACAGTCTGGCCTGAACCACAGCTCTGGTCCCCCAGGGTACATCCTACCCGTTGTACCAACCGCCCAGCCCAGGTTGTAACGTTTTAATTTAGGAGAACCAGGCAGAGGCAAAGAGGAGTCGCTTGAATTTTACTTTAGAGAAAGAACTCGTCAGAGCGTCCTGTGTCGTGAGGTACCTAGCAGGTTAGGCTGCCTGTGTCGCTGGCATCCCATACGGACGCTGGATCAGCTCCTGGATGGCCATCTTCCCATCCAACTGCCTGCTAATGACTTGAGAAAAGCAGTGGAGGATGGCCCAAGTGTTTGGGGCCCTGTCGCTCATGTGGGAGATCCAGAAGAAGCTCCTGGCTTCAGCCTGGCTCAGCCCCTGGTACTGGGGCCATCTGGAGAGTGAACCAACCAATGGAAGGTATCTCTGTTCTTGTCTCTCTCTGTAGCTCTTCCAAAGAAGTAAATTTTGGAGGGGGGGATAAGGAATTTGCCATCCAGATCAAGGAGGGACAACTTCCGGATACAGCGCCTGCAGTCCAGACATGTCTGCCCAGCAGGGCTGCCTGGCTTTTCCTCCCAGAGCTCCCCAAAGCACTGACCCATCTTTGCCAGAGCTGAGGTGCAGAGCCCTGCTGCCTACTCCTTTTTGTCTCTCAGGTGTTTCGTTGGCTGCAGACCTGCACAGAGAAATATGTGACCATCACCCACTCTGAAATATGGCCAAGGACCCGTGATAGAACAACCGCTGCTGCTAGAATTAAGACAATAGCCGCGTAGTCTATTCAGACGCTCCATAAACATCATGTTATTGTTACCCAGTGTCTGAGTGTGTGGGGGCAGAGTCGGTGTGTGATTTCCAGCCACCTTTCATGTCCGGTATGGAGCCTCTGTCCCATATGAACTTTTGGCAGTCTTCAGAGAAGGTGGACACGTGGAAGATTAAGGGATATGAAACCTGCAGGGTGTTGGCTGTAGGTTCTACAATCTGTGCTGGCGCAGAGGGCTCCCAGCTTTTGCCTGGCCCTCCTGGGAGGTGACCTGTAGTGGGAGACAGACAGACGCACAGGTGGACAAGTCAGTGTATAGTACGTGACATGTGACGACCAGGTGACCGCTGAACAGACACATGTCAAGACGGATCTCTCAGCGGGAAGGTCAAGCCAGCAGCGCCTTTGAAAGGGAAGGGGCCCAGGAGGCCTGGGGAGCCGCCCACCTTGCCCGCTCGGCCGCGAGGGGGCGCCGCCGCCCCGCCCAGCGCCGCCCCCAACCCGCCGCGCGGGGCCGGGCGGAGGGGGCGGGGCCTGCCGGCGCACGGGGCTGGGCCAGCCCGCTCTCGGGGGCGGGGCCAGCCCGCTCTCGGGGGCGGGGCCAGCCCGCCCTCGGGGGCGGGGCCAGCCCGCTCTCGGGGGCGGGCGCGCGCGGCGGCGGCGGCGGCGGCGGCGGCGGCAGTGGCGGTGCGTTCTGTTCCGGGCCGAGGCTCGCGGCGGAAAAGTTGCGGGGCGGTGAGGAGAGACCCCGGGACGGACTACGAGCGTGACGCCGAGCCGGCTGCCGGCGCCGCGGCCCAGCCATGGACGACCTCGGTGAGTAAGAGGGAGGCCGAGGAATGAGGAGGAGGAGGCGGCGGCGAGGGGCGCGCGGCCCCGGGCCGGCTGGGCAGGCGCGAACGTGCGGATGGGGGGCCGCGGACCACCTCTCCTTACACTCAACCCCGGGCGGCGTGGCCCAGGTTTCCTCGACCTGCCCTCCCGGAGCTCCGTGGGAGCCGAGTCCCGCACTGGGCCTTCGTCCCGAGCCAAGGCCGGCCACGGCGCGGTCCTCACAGCAGCCACCCGCACCACCTCCGCACCCCCTGCCTCGGCAACCCCACGACCTTGATCTCTTCAACCGGGCCCTCCTCCAAACCCAAGGCTTGCTCGCGCTTTAGGGACCCAACCCAGTCCACCTCAGGCACGGGACCCCCCCCCCGCCCCTCAGTGCTCCAGCCCACACCTCTCCTCACTTCACGGGACCACAGCCCACCCCCCCCCACCTCCCCAGCCCAGGGAGCGGCTTCCACATCCTATGGGCTGGTGCTCTTTTTCCGGGGGACCTGTTCCTACCCTGCATTTTACCCTTCTGGTAGCCCCACTTCAGGGAGAACGCCTCCAGAATCACCTCTTCCCTTTTCTTGGTTAGATTCTCAAACTGGTGGTATATGGGGGGAGGTGAGTTTGCCAGGACCACACCCCCATTTTAAAGCAACTATCCTCATCCCACCTCAGGGGTGGTCACCTCCCTTCCTCTGCCTACTCTCCCCCATCATGTGTTGATGGAGTAGGAGAGGGTCATGCCTGGGTTCCAACCACCCAGATCCTGGTCTGGTGCCAGGGAAGGGGTCTTCAAAGGTGTCTGCGCTGGTCTGGGTGGGCTGGCTGTCTGCCTGTCTGCCAGGCAAGTCCTGCTGGAGAGCTCACAGGTGAGGAGGACATAGAGCTTCCAGAGTTTGTTCCTGGAGCCCCAGGATAATTCTTTTTCAGTCCTGACTTGATTTGCTGTCCCCACAGAGGAAAGAAAGTATATTCTGGAAGCATATGCTGAACCCAGGGGGGTTGGCGCCCAGGTTCTAGGAATGTCCGGAGTGCCCGGGGCCCGGGGCCCCGGGAGTGGGAGAATGCCATCTCCCTTCCCAGAGCAGGGATAAAGTTTCTCTCTGTGGGAGCCTTGTCTTTCCCTCCCTGGACCGTGGGTGGTTTGTGTGACCATCGGAGGACACTGCTGGGCCTCCCCCAGGGCAGCACAAGGCACCTCACTGCTTCCCAGTAACTTGTTTGTGGGATCAAGGTGTCCATCCCCCACTCTTCCCTGAGGGAACCTGGGGGTGGGGGTCGTGTAGAATCTTGCCTGTTTTTTCAGAGTACCGTGGCTGCCAAGCATAGTTCTGCCTCTGGGTCAGGCTTGGCACCTACTTTGCTAATGCGTTCAAGGTTGGCATGGCTTCCAGGCAGGTATTTTCTTTCACATAAAAATAAGCAAGCTGAAAGGAAGCCTGGGGAATGTTGTTTGGAGCGAGCATCCGAAAGTCTCTGTGCTTGCTTGCCCGGTGGAACTGGTGGGGAGCAGGTCAGCCTGGGCCTTTCTGCGTAGAGTTCGCCATTGAAGCCCGGAATTCCTGTCTTCTGAGTCTTCCATTTAGGGCCAGAAAACATAGTTGGTTTCTGAAAGGAGAGAGAGCACTGAACAGAGTGAACAGAAGTTTGCTTCGTGTGATAGCTCCCATCCTCAGAGCAGCCTTTGTAGATCACCCTCAGGCCACCACTCTCCCATCCTCTGACCCCTGCCTTTCATGCCTAGAGGAAAATGAGCAGAAAGAGGTTGATTCTGTTGCCCAAGACTGCTAAGCAGCCGACTGACAAAGGCCTGTCCCCTGGAAGTCCAGTCCCCAGCTTGGAACTGTGGCTCTTGTGGGCCCCCAAGGATGTCTTGCCTAGGGAGGGGTGATTAGGATCTTGGAGAGGAGGTCACACAGTGTGGGACTGCCACCTGTAGCTCTTGCTGCCTTCCACCGCGGCCTGGCCAGTCCAGTTGCTTGGATCCAGGTTGCCTGGCTCTCTTGACCCGAGCTCCCAGTGGGCCGGCCACGCCTGGCTGGGCGAGCCTGGGGTGGGAGGAGTGGGGTGTGCAGGAGAGCAGAGGAATTTGCCTCTGAGCTCTGGCCCCATCAGCTGTCTGGATGGCTGGTCAGCACAGGGCTCGTCAGCTGTTTTCCTTAGTGAGGGGGACACAAAGGCCAGGCCGCTTGTTTTTATTTTTCTCCTGAGAGTGCTTTCAGCTATGAGCCTGTTGGCTGCTAAGAGGGTGAAGAGTTTCTGGTCCAGCCTGTAGCAAGGCGCAAGCTTCCTCTGTGACATTGTTTTTTGGTCTTTAAAAAAAAAAGTTGGAGCCTCCTTCTCCTCCGCATAGCTGCCAGTGAGGGGACTGGCCATGTGCTGTTTAATCAGTTACAAATTTATAGCTCTTTGGGCAGAAACACATAAACACAGAGTGTCCTGCCTCCTCTGTGTGTTCTCCCTGCTTGGTGCTGTGGGGTGGCTGCCTGGTGGCTTTTCTCATTGCTCTGTAGAGGCTGGTTTGGCCCTGAGTTCGCTCTGTTCGGAGTTCTGGCCGGAGTTTCCTGGACAGAGTTTCCACAACGCTGCGATGCACCAGGCTGAGGCTTCCTGACCCGCTCCCCTCTCAGCCCTTGCTGAGCTGCATGTGTTTGGGGGACCCTGACCACAGCCTTGGCCCACTCCTGCCTGAGGGGGACAGTACGGCTGCGTTCATTGTTGAGTGCTGATCACGACCGGAAGAGGAAGGTACAGCCTCTCCACCTCACCGATGGCAGAGGCTGGTGCAAGGGGTTCAGTGATGGACCTAGGGTTTGAACCCAAACGGATCTGGGTCCAGATCTTGTTTTCATCATAAGGGGAGTCAGTGAAGTTGAGTAACCCCAGGATGAGCTGTGGACCTGCAGAGTGCCAGACAGTTAAGTGAAAAAGTTCTACCATGGGGGCCGCCCCTTCCCAGGAAAAAGCCTGTATGACAGAGGGTGGGGTCCAGTTGTGATAGTGGGCCTTGCCGACCTCCAGCAGTGGGGACAGCCAGCTGTTGGCAGTACCTACTCGCCGCTTGGAGTCTGGATGGGTCGTCTTCTAGCTTCTCAGCAGTCTGGACCCTTTGGAAAACAGTGCCTCATTGTCCTTGGGGGGGGGAGGTGCTGAGAGAGTAGGGGAGTCGCCTGGGGCATTCTGGGCTGCGGAGCCTCCCAGTTTCCATGGAAAGTCTGGACTTGAGGCTCGCCTGTCAGTGGTGCCTCTGTATGTTGGGCCAGGCTCAGGTCACCCAGCTGCTGGGCCTGTGGCAGAGGTGGCATTTGTCTGCGGTGGGACGGTGCCCCTCCTTCTCTTGAGCAGGGTGCTATTCAGGCTGAGCTTGGGTTCAGGCCGTCTGCGTTTGCTCCTTACGCAGGTGCTGTTTCTGATGTGCTGCCTGGCTGCTGTTGCACGCAAGGTCCTGCCTGGGCTGTGAGTCAAGGTCTGCTGAAGGAACCTCTCCACCTTGCTCTCAGTTTCCCTACGGCTAGCCTTGCATCCAGGAGGTTGGGTGGGCCCTTGGCTGCAGGGGCTGGTGAAGGGCTGTGTGACCGCTGCGCCCCGAGCAGCCCTTGTCCCTCACCGAGATGTTGTGCGTGGAACATCTTACCCTTTGAAGCTGCTCTGGGTTGACTTGTTCCAAGGCCAGAGTTGAATAAACTCCCAGCAGCTTCTGTGCAGCCTTTCCTTGGGTTGTCCTATTCTCGGTGCCTTTGCCTAATAATGACAAATGTTTATAGAACACTTTTTAAAGCAGTGTTTCAGAAACTTTCCCATATTATTTATCTAGTACTTACATCCAGCCACTGTACTAGTACCATATATGCATTGTTTCATGGAATATTGTCAGTGATAGGAGACCAACGTGTCAGTGGCAGGGGCGGTGTTACTATTTTGTGACCCAGTTCACAGATGAGGACGCAGCCGCAGAGGGGACGCACTCATTTGCTCTAGTTCTATAACTGGTGGGCGTCAGGGCCAGGCTTTGAATCCAGGTTGTCTGACTCTAGAACTGGACTTGTGACCGACCATTCTTCACACCTCTATTTGGGTTCCTGGAGCTCATCTGGTTCGCCTCCTGGTTTGTTGCTTTGCATTTCTAGGCTGCTGAAGTCTTTGCTGTCTCCTCCCCCTCTCCTCACGCTTCTCATTGTTCAGTTTTCTGGTGGTGTCTTCCCTTTCTGTGGTCCTTTTTTTTTAAAGACTTATTTATTTTTATTACAAAGTCAGATATACAGAGAGGAGGAGAGACAGAGAGGAAGATCTTCCATCCTATGATTCACTCCTTAAGTGACTGCAACGGCCAGCACTGTGCCGATCCGAAGCCTGGAACCAGGAACCTCTTCCAAGTCTCCCATGCGGGTACAGGGTCCCAAGGCTTTGGGCCGTCCTCGACTGCCTTCCCAGGCCACCAGCAGGGAGCTGGATGGGAAGTGGAGCTGCCGGGATTAGAACTGGTGCCCAGATGGGATCCCGGCGCATTCAAGGCGAGGACTTTAGCTGCTAGGCCACGCTGCCGGGCCCCGTGGTCCTTCTTTTGGAGACCTTCGACTCAGAAGGCAAAAGGACACTGGTGGAGGCCCCTCTCCTTCCTCACTGTCACCTCTGAAGGTCCCTGTTACCTTTGAGATAGCTGTGAGATTGAGGCCCGACTGCCCCGGAGAAGCTGGGGCCTGACCTCTGAGTCCCGGTCCCCCAGCTTCTGGCTGGAGAGCCACGGTGACAGGGTCCTTGTCTTCTGTACCTTGTAGCTATTTGGGGCCATCCCATTACCAGAGGAGGATGTTGCTGCAAACAGCTAGTGGAGTATTGGGGATGTGTGGGGGAGGGAGAGAGGAAGAGTGAGGAAGCTGCACTGACAAAGCAGTGGCACAGTATGTTAATCCTTAACCTGTGGTGGCGGCATCCCATGTGGCCAATGGTTCTAATCCTGACTGCTCCACTTCCCATCCAAGTTCCTACTAATAGTCTGGGAAAGCATGGCCCAAATCTTTGGGCCCCTGAACCCACATGGGGGACCCAGAAGCTCCTGGCTTTGGACTGGCTCAACTCCAGCCATTTGAGGAATGTACCAGTGGGTGGAAGATCTCTCTGACTCTCTTGTCTGTAATTCTACCTTTCAAATACAAATAAATACACTAAAAAAAGAAAGTGCGTCTCATGAAAGTGGGTCTAAGGGTCGTTCGCTCCTTTAGATAGACCTGGACCTCCATCTACAGCCTCCCGCCTGACCTTAAGCCTCATCTCACGTCTTGAATCATCTTCCAGCTGCCTAGCTGATTGCCTAACCAGTGGGGCTCAGAACTGGCCTCTGTAAGAGAGAGGCCCTTGACTCTGGGCTGTGGCAGGCAGAACACATGGTTGGCCAGGCGCAACTGAGCCCCGGTGGCCAAGTCTTCCCTTAACGATGGCCTTTTAATGCTTATTTCTTGTGTGATTGTGGTGTTGTGGTTTAATGGAAGAACGTTGTTATTGTTAGATGCATGCTAAAGTATTTAGGAGTAACGTGTCATGCTGTCTGCAACTGCATTTTTAGATGACATAGTAAAAAAGGATATTTATACACACAGAGAGTCCTTACTCAGAGTTTGAGGGGGTTCCAAACACCAATGCTCAAGTCTCATAATAAGAGGCCATAGTGGACCTGGCGTCGTGGCCTAGCGGCTAAAGTCCTCACCTTGAATGCGCTGGGATCCCATCTGGGCACCAGTTCTAATCCCGGCAGCTCCACTTCCCATCCAGCTCCCTGCTGGTGGCCTGGGAAAGCAGTCGAGGACGGCCCAAAGCCTTGGGACCCTGCACCCACATGGGAGACCTGGAGGAAGCTCCTGGTTCCCGGCTTTGAATCGGCACAGCACTAGCCGTTGCACTCACTTGGGGGTGAATCATCAGACAGAAGATCTTCCTCTCTGTCTCTCCTCCTCTCTGTATATCTGACTTTGTAATAAAAATAAATAAATCTTTTTAAAAAAAGGACCATAGTGTCTGCAAGTGCATGTCTTGCTGAATGTTCTTAGTTCCCTGGGTGACTTCGGACACCCCCTACAAAGTCAGTACCTTGAAAGGGGTTGTTGTGCTGTGCTGTTGGTTAATGATGGCAAGAAAAGAGGTCTCTGCATGGTCAGTTCAGGCTCAGTCTTTCCCTCCCAGATTTTTATTTGAACTCACAGGTGAAAACCCTGTGAATAATGGGGATCTACTGTAAATATATAGAAAGAACAGGAGCCCCATGCATTTACACAAAACAGCAAAATGTTAATTGGATCTAAGTGGAAGATACACAGGTGTTCATTGTAATATTATATTTCAACTTCTTGTTACATATAGACATCTTCATAATAAAAAGTCATTGAAGGGACCAGCCAGATTAAGCCAGTGCCTGCGACATTGGCATCCTGAATGACCCGGCTCCTCTCTCAGCCCTTGCTGACAAGCCAGGGAGAGCAGCAGAGTATGGTCCAAATGCTTGGTGTCCTGCTGCTCGTGTGAGAGAACTAGTTAGAGCTCTAAGCTGCTGGCTTTGATCTGGCCTAATCCTGGTTACTGGGGCCATTTGGGGAATGAACCAACAGAGGGAACATCTCTGTGTCTTCTTTTCCCCTCCCTACTGCTCTCTCTAACTCTCCCCCACCTTTCTGTCACCCTGCCCTCTATAGCTCTGCCTTTCAAATAATTTTTTTTCTTTTTTTTTTTTTAAAGATTTATTCATTTTATTACAGCCAGATATACACAGAGGAGGAGAGACAGAGAGGAAGATCTTCCGTCCGATGATTCACTCCCCAAGTGAGCTGCAACGGGCCAATGCGCGCCGATCCGAAGCCGGGAACCTGGAACCTCTTCCGGGTCTCCCACATGGGTGCAGTGTCCCAATGCATTGGGCCGTCCTCAACTGCTTTCCCAGGCCACAAGCAGGGAACTGGATGGGAAGTGGAGCTGCCGGGATTAGAACCGGCGCCCATATGGGATCCCGGGGCTTTCAAGGTGAGGACTTTAGCCGCTAGGCCACGCCGCTGGGCCCAAATAATTTTTTTTTTTTTGAAAGTCATTGGGAAAAACTAAGAAACTCTGGCATTGCTGTGGTGGGTTTGGGGTCAGTGGGCTGGGATGCTGGCATGCAGTTGCCAGTTACTGGTCTAAGAGTCTTCCAACCTCCTGTGACTCTCAGCAGGTGGTGGACAGGCAGGGTGGGCAGCAAGGGTGGGCCGACAGACAGGTGGTGGACAGGCAGGGTGGGCAGCAAGGGTGGGCCGACAGACAGGTGGTGGACAGGCAGGGTGGGCCGACAGACAGGTGGTGGACAGGCAGGGTGGGCAGCAAGGGTGGGCCGACAGACAGGTGGTGGACAGGCAGGGTGGGCAGCAAGGGTGGGCCGACAGACAGGTGGTGGACAGGCAGGGTGGGCAGCAAGGGTGGGCCGACAGACAGGTGGTGGACAGGCAGGGTGGGCAGACAGGAGCCAGTGGAATTTCAAGGGACAGTGACTGATGTTCCTGCTTTGACCTGCACAGAACACAAGACAGGGCTTCCATAGGGGTGCAGAGGCCACCTCAGGATTATTTTGGGCATGGTGACATTTGTCAGAAATCAGAGTATGTGAGATAGTGAGTTCTGGGCAGCCTGCATGGGGCTTTCTGTGCTGTGGAATGGAGAGTGAAACCTTCCAAGACGCAGGACCATGCTCCTGGGCAGCACCAGCCCTAGAGAGGGGAAGTGAGGACTTTTGCTTCCTGGTGTGGCCTTCTTAGCTGTGGCCAGGGGGTACTATTAGCCTGTGGGCAGCTGCCCTGCCTGGGGTGGCTCTGAAGGGGCCCTGATTCTCCTGGCAGCTCAAATTTGGCCTGTGCAGTTCCCCAGCCTTTAAGCTCCATCTCCAGGCAGGGACATCACCAGGATCCTCTGTCTAGTTTGTGCTTGGGCCTCCCATCTATGTTCTGACACCAGGGGTGCCCTGATCTCAGAGGCAGAGCTGAAGGCTCTGGTGCTTACTAGGAACTTGGGCAGCCAGCTGGCCCTTTGGAGGGAAGAGCTGCAGGGAGGGATTTTCTCTAAGCCTTACATCCATCTGTGAGCATGTGGGGATGTTGAGGCTGGTCCTTGGCTGAGGCTCATGGGGTGTTCCCAGGGAGCTCTCGGAGTGGCACATCAGGCTGCACTGTGCCTGTTTGAAAAACAGCATGCTGTGTGTTTGGGGGGAGGGGTGGTGTGGGGAGGAAGCTTTATGTAATTCTTGGCTGGGGCTCAGGTAATTGTTTTAATGAAATGGAATGCAGCTTATTCAGAACTTGCTTGGCAGAAACAGCCATGTTCTGTTCTGTTTTCTTGTTGGGGGAGCGTGGGGCACACGTTTCCAGCTGTTCCGAGCCCTGCAGGCCTGGGTGAGCTGCACAAAGTGGGCGGACGCCTCCAGTGCTGATCTGTGTTAGCTCCAGGCTGCTGGCCTCTCATCTGGATGCGGAATTGCGGAATTGCGTGTCTTTCTGAATGAGCCCCGGAGACCTCAGCCCTCCCAACAACTGAGTAACGTTGCTGAAAACTTTGGACGTTGTTGGGAGGCTGAGTGAGGGAGGAGTGTTCTGGTGCTTGGCATGCAGGAGCCAGACCCGTGCTGGCAGCCACCTCACTGAGGCTCCTCTTCACTCTACCCTCGTGGCCCTTCTCCATCCCACATTTTTGGTAGCTCCTTGGTCCCCCATCCCAATCTGCAATCAGTGGAGGGACCTGGTCTGATGTGCCTGTGTGGTCTCCATCCACAGTGCTGCCTGATTCCCTCCTTCTTCTGATTTCCTTTTTACCGTTCTGTCCTTCCTTGTCTTGATTTTGCTCCTTTCCGTGTTTTACCCAGTGGGACCCCTCCTCATGGATCCTCTCCTTGGCCACTGCTGTTTCCGCTCCACTCCTTGAGCTCTGCTTGCTTTTTGGGGCCGTGGGGTGGGAGCTCTTTGTCTTCTTCCCTGTTTCCTTGTATTACTTGGTAGGGGCACACCTTTGTGTATTCTCAAATGAATTTTTTTAGACTCCCTGGCTTTCTCTGTGGGACCTCAGTCTATTTGCCTAACCCTTTTTATGACTTGTCTGCTGGCGACTTCCAAATTTTTGTTTTTCACCCCTGACATGGATTCTATTGTCATGATTCTTCCGCTGTGCATGCCAGCAAGACCCAACTCATTTCCTTCTTGCTGTCTCTGTGTGGCCTCATCTATTGTCTGATTTCTCTGTGACTGCCCCCTCTTCTCTTGGCTGTATTTAATCATGGGCTTTTGTGCAAGCCTTTAGGCTCGAGGACACTTTTCCATGTGGCTCATCATTGTTCTGATGTGATGCTGACAGGCAGCCCTGTGAGGTGGCCGGTGGCTGTCCTGGTTCACAGCTGAGGAAGCTAAACTGCAGCTCTCAGGAGTTACAGGAAGGGGACACACCCACTGTTAGCCCAGCTCATGGTGCAAATGCTGGAACCTATGTCTTGACCTGGTTTCTGGTTTTTCACACAGGCAGCCCTAAAGCAGAAGTGGCAAATCATACATTGCATTTGACTTGTAGACCTGTGGTATTTAAGAATCCCAAAGCAATTGCCAACATTCATTTTATGTTTCTTTAATATTTTAGTTTTTGAATTTATCTGAAAAGTAGAGAGAGTGAGAGAGGGACAGAGAGGCAGACAGAGTTGGAGGAAGATCCCAGTTCTGATTTTTGCCCTGCAAATGCCCACACCAGTCAAGGCTGGGCCAGGCTGAAGCTAAGAGCTTCGTGTGGCTGAGCATTCAGACCTTGCCCGTGGGTGGAAGGGTCCCATGTTCTTGAGCTTTCTCTTTCCCCAGTGCATTAGTACAGAGCTGGCCCAGAACTAGAGCAGCTATGACTCGAATCTGCTCTCTGGGTGCTGGTGGAAGGCAGCAGCTTAGCTCACTGTGCTAAGCTGGTCCCTGTGGGCACCTTTTTTGAGAAGACTGTAGGTTGAAACTGTTCAGCCCGGGACTGGCCCCATGCCACGTCCGCATCCCGTATCTGAGTGCCAGTTTTGAGTTCTGGATGCTTTGCTTCCTTTCCGCTTCTCTGCTGGCTTCCATGTCTGGGAAAGCAGCAAAAGATTGCCCAACTATTGGAGCCTGTGTCATCTGTTGGAGACCTGTATGGCATTCCAGGCTCCTGGCTTTGGCCTGGCCTAGACCTGGCCACTATGGTTATTTGGGGAGTGACCCAGTGGGTGGAAAATTTCTGTATCTCCTTGTCATTTTGTCTTTCAAATAGATAAAGTGAATCTTAAGGGAAAAAAAAATCACCAACCAAGCTGTTGGCTCTCCTTCCCACTCTGAAATGATTTTACAGATGTTTATAATGTAGGCTTCTTTTTGTCTCTCCCTGTGCCCCGTGAGTTCCTTGAAACAGGGATTCCCTCTGCCTTTCAAGGCCCTCTGACTGCCAAGTGCTGCTCTACTCTTCCTGTGGCTGGTTAATAAACATTTGATGGTGGTTGTTGATTAAATGGGCATGAGTTGCGAAGCCCTGCAGTGCTGCTTGGCCTCCAGCAACCACTTCCTGCCAGGAGAATCTGAGTGAGAAGTTCTCTTGGTGCAGGGTGAGGAGGCAGCCTAGTGCTCTGAGAGATCCAGGCTCTGACATCACTGCCTGCTGGCTCTGGCTCAGAGCTGCCACTTGCTCCCAGGGTGACCATGTTATCAGGCCACCATTTCCTGAAATTCTTTCCAAGTGCTCAGTAGGTAGATGCTATAATCGTTTGTTCCTGGAATCACCTAGACAGACGCAGCTCTGGGGTTTGACTTTCTACGTCCCTCTGTTAGGATTAAACCTTGCTTACATACAGGTATATTTCTTGTGGTTTTGGTGGGCATTTGGTGCACGTGTGCCTGCTGGACCATTTGGCCCCTGGGGGTAGGAATGCAACTCAGGTTATTTCCTGGGAGAACATGCCTGAGGACTCTCAGTGGCTCTGTGGATAGAGAGTGCTGGGGGCTTTTCTCAGTGTGAAACTGTCATGGCCAATGCTGGTGAAGTTTGGTTGCTTTTTGGTTATGTGGTATTTCATTTCCCCTGAGCCTTTTTGGTGGCTTCAAGCAGAACGTGGTATGGGGAGGAAGTTGTTTGGTGGCTTAATTCACGTTCATTGCTCACCTAATGCTGCTATTTGAGAACTGCTAGGGTTGGCTTGGGCTTCTCCTGGCACCCCCAAGCAGGGATGGGTGCCATCCATGCCATCCATGAAGCTTCCCATAGCAGGCTGGCCACCAAGGCTCCTGGTAACCAGAGAAGTGGGGAGTGTTTTGTTTTCTGGACCATGACCTGTGGTGGTTGTTAGTGGCACAGTGGTTACATGGCCAAGTAAGTGTTCCCTTTTCCAGTGGTTGATTTGTTTAGGCAACCCTGGGTTTTTTTGGTATTTGTGTATTATTGGAGAGGTGTGGAACATTGGGGGAGAGGGAGAGAGTGCTATCTTTCTCCATCTACTAATGCATCTACTGCTTCGCTCCGCAAAGTCCTGGGATGACTGGGGCTGGACCAGGCAAGCAGGGAACTAGGAACTCCATTACTTGAGCCCTCCCAGTTCTCTCCCAGGGTCTGCATTATGGAGGAAGCAGGAGTCATGGGGGTTGGGAACCAGAGCAGGGACTCAAATCCACTTGCTATAAATGTGGGGCCCCACTGCCAGGCTGCACATCCATCCCATGTTGCTGCTGAGCATCCTGGCCAAGCTTTTCCTCACTTAGTTTCCTGGAACACTCCCCTTCCTTAGGTGGAAGTGGGAGTGTCCAGTGGCCCGCCCGTGGTTTCCTCTGAACTTGCCATTTCCCCTGTAGACTTCTGCCTGGCTGGCTGGCTTTCTCATCATGGTTGTTCTCCAGGACAGCTGGATTGGGCCAGTTTCTCTGGGGTAGGTGTGAAGGAGTGGCCATGGCGCCTAGAACACTGTACTGGCTCCTCAGAGACCTGACTTGGCCACCTCAGGAGCTCACTTGGTCACGTGCTGCGTGTCTTGGAAGTCCTCTGTCCCTAGCAGTGGCTGTCTATTTCCTTTACTACTGCCCAGTGGCATCAGCCTTGCAGCAGCTTTGGTGAGATAGCTGTTGAGTAGCTGTCTTTCCTCCCTGCCCTACCACCTCAGGTCACTTTCCAAGAACTCCTGCCCCTTCTCTTTGTGGTTCAGCACCTGAAGTCTTTTTGCCTGGTCTGCTGAGGTAGCCAAGCTAGAAACAAGCTGGGGAAGAAAAGGAGTATCCCTTGAAGGTGGCTTCTGGACCTGTTTTCAGACTTCCTGTTTGTGCCCACAAGGAACGCTGAGCAGGAGAAAGATGTGCCTGGACTTGGGAGAGCGTGGGGGCCTGGGTGTCAAGGTACATTTGCTCCTAGGAAACCCTGGATATTATTTTATTTAATGTTATTAATTTTTAAAATTTTTTATTGGAAAGTCAGATCTACAGAGAGAAGGAGAGGCAGAAAGATCTTCTATCTGCTGGTTTACTTCCCAAGTGGCTGCAGTGACTAGAGCTAAGCTGATCCAAAGCCAGGAGCCAGGAGCTTCTTCCAGGTCTCCCACATAGGTGCAGGGTCCCAAGAATTTGGGTCTTCCTCAACTGCTTTCCCAGGCCACAAGCAGAGAGCTGGATGGGAAGTGGGGCTGCTAAGATTAGAACTGGTGCCCATATGGGATTCTGACGTGTGCAAGGCGAGGACTTTAGCCACTAGGCTACTACGCTGGGCCCTGTTTTTTAAAATTTATTTTTATCTGAATGGCAGATTTTACAAAGAGAGAAGGAGAAACAGAGAGACTTTCCATCCACTAGTTCACTCTCGAAATGGCCTTCAGAGCTGAGCTGAAGCTGGGAGCCAGGAGCTTCTTCCCAGTCTCCCATGTGGGTGCAGGGGAAGCATGGACCCAGGCCATCCTTCACTGCTTTCCCAGGTTGTAAGCAGAGAGCTCGATCAGAAGTGGAGCAGTTGGGAACCCAGCACAGTGGTCTAGAGACTAAAGTCCCTGCCTTGACCGTGCCAGAATCCCATATGGGTGCCAGTTCTGATCCTGGCTGCCCTGCTTCCCTTCCAGCTCCCTGCTTGTGGCCTGGGAAAGCAGTAGAGGACGGCCCAAAGCCTTGGGACCCTGCACCTGTGTGGGAGACCCGGACGAGGCTCCTGGCTTCAGATCGGCTCAGTTGTGGGATGAGTTCCTGTCACGGGGCTAAGTAGGGATTGGAACCCAGGGACCGTCCGATTCAGGCTGCTGGTCATGCTGTGGGCTCCTGTGTTTGAATGTGGTGCTGCAGGGGTAGAGAGAAGAGGAAGGGATAGGCTGGGGTGTGTGTGCCATCTGTAGCTCACATGTGGTCTGTGTGGGGATGTGGGAGGTTAGGGAACCCTCAGCTAGGTGTGTGGAGGGGACACTGTGGCATCCTGACCCCTGCCTGAGTACTGTGGGTGGGTGCTGCTCCTTGGGGGAGGGGTGTAGGCTCAGCTGAAGGGGTGCATTTCCTGCCGGGTGGCTGGCTGGCTCCCCCCCCAGGCCCACTATGCCGCTTCCCAGAACCAGGAGCCGGCGCCCCAAGCTGGGTGGGCTGTCCGCCTGTTGGCCCTCCTCTTCAGCTCCCTGGGTGTTGGCTTTTGTCTCCTTCCCGCTTCCTTGGCAAGAGCTCCGTCCTCCACTGCAGAGTTTTCTTGCTTGCAGAGTTGAAAAGTCCACCCTGTGTTACCAGTTGTGTATTTCTCTTTTTCCTTTCAACTGTCAGTTTTTGCCTCATCTTTGAAACTCATTGTTAGATGTGTGTGCAGCTAAGGTGGTTATGTGTTATGAAGAATTGGCCCTTGGGGTCAGCACAATGGCTCAGCTAGCTAATCCTTGACCTCCAAATGCTGGGCTCCCATATGGGTGCTGGTTTATGTTCCTGGCTGCTCCACTTCCCATCTTTCTGCTTTTTTCCTGGGAGAGCAGTAGAGGATGATCCAAAGCCTTGGGACCCTGCACCTGCGTGGGAGACCCTGAAGAAGCTCCTGGCTTCGGATTGGCTCAGCTCCAGCTATCGTAGCCACTTTTGGAGTGAACTGGTAGATGGAAGATCTTTGTCTCTCCTCTCTAAATCTACGTTTCCAATGAAAATAAATAAATCTTTTAAAACAACAACATTGCAGAGTTGACCCTTCTGTCAGTATGAAAGGTCCCTCTTTACCGTGGGTCATGTTCTTGTCCAGAAGTCTACCTAACCTATTAGCAGAAGCGTTCCTATTTGGTTTCTTTCTTCCTTCTTCTAACAAGTGATGTTCAGTTTAATAAAACAGCAGATTGAAGCATCTGCAGTGATGACTTCAACCTCGACTCCTGGCTCAGTCCAGATGGACGTAATCTGTTTCACAATTTGGGAAGGACTGCAGGTCAGCAAGTCGCTTGTGGATTCTCATCTGGAAACAATCCCGTGACTTAGAGCCTGCACCACAAGCAGTTTTTCCTGCAGCAATTCTGGGTCTTGGTCGACATTGGAACCCCACCCTTCCCTTTGGGGTTCCTTTCTGTTGTGCACACAACTTCTCCAGGGATTTTCTGATGTGTGAGTTGCCGCCTTAGTTCTGAGGTGGCTGTGGAGTGGGTGTCCACCCAGCAGTTAAGACACGAGTCCCATGTTAGGATGACTGGGTTTAGTCCTCAGGCCAGCTCCTTACTCCACCTTCCTGCCACCCTGGAACCTGGCAGGCAGCAGGGGGTGGCTTAAGTAATTGGGTCCTTGCTGTCTATCTATGTGGGAGGCCTGGATTGAGATTCTGGCTCCTGGGTTCAGCCTGGTCAAGCCAGGCTGTAAAGGGCATTTGGGGAGTGAACCAGTGGACTGGAACTCTGTTGCTCTCTCGCTGTCTCAAACAAATGGCCAAAATAAACAAAAAAAGGGACCAAAAAGGGACAGTCAGGAGTTTTGAGAGTGTCTTCCTGCAGGGTCGTCCTGACCTTCTTCCTGCAGCTGTTGATGTTCACGGTGGTCACATGGCGTCACTTTTTCCATTGCTTTGCTTTGAATGTATGTATGGCTGTCTTTAAAGTGTTGTTTCTTGTAGACATTATATGTTAAATTTCGCGTTTTTATCCAGTCTGACAAGCTCCGCCTTTTAATCAGAGTGTATAGACCTTTTAACATTTAAAGTTAGTTATCAGTGTTTCAGTCTACCATTTTGCCATTTGTTTCCTATTTTTGCCATCTGTTCTTTATTCTTCTTTTCCTGCCGTCTTTTTGGGTTTGTTGACTATATTTTAAGATTCCATTTTATCTCCACTCCTGGCTTATTTGGCTGTCCTTCACTGGTTTATTTACTTTTGTGGTTGCTCTATGGTTTGCAGGTTTAACTTATCATAGTTTGCTTTCAGATCACATTATATCATCTCATGAATGATGTGAGAAACCATACAACTGTGTGTTTCCATCTCTCTTTCCCACCTTTGTGTGATGGTTGTCATGAATTTTAGCTTATTTTACCAAGCCTATATTGTCTGTCTTTTACATTTATCTGCAAATTTACTGTTCTTGGCATTCTTTGTGTCCTTGTAAAAAGAGGCTTTTAAAAGCTGAAGAAAGTGACGGAAACGTTGGGCAAACGTGATTGTTTTTTCCTTCCTCTCCCTTCCAGCGTCTCCTCCATCAGCTTGCTGTCTTCCCTGGCCAACGTCCCTGACCGTGGAGTTTGCGTGGCCTCCCTGATCCATGTGCTTTGTGGTCCAGTTGTGATACCCGATGATGCTATCAGTTACCCCCGCTGGTGTTGCTAACACATTCCAGAGGTGCACATTCCAGGCACGTCTCCTGTCTGCTCCATGAGAAGTGGGGGTTGATTCATAGGGCCCCGCGGCAACTACTTTCCCTGATCCTGCTTGCCCTGTCACTTGGTAATGCGCCCCCTGCCCCAACAGCAAACCAGAGTGCTGCCTGGCCCTGGACTTAGTCTCTGCCTGGTGACCCCCACCAGCTGCCTCTTTCCTGTGCAGAGTCCACCTCCCCATGTTCCCTTCCCCTTGACATGGAGGAATCCACATAGACCACGCAGTGAGAGCTTAAACTGAAATAGCCATAAGGGACTATGCTGTGGTCTCAGTGTTTTAAGAAAAAAATTTAAAAGATGGGGCATGATGCTGATTTTGGTGGGGCAGTAAGTAGCTCACAGCAGGTATAGTCTGCCCTGGGATAGAGGAGGAGAGAGGCCCTGGCTATGGGCCATGCACCTTGGGAGCTGTCATGGAGGACCACATCAGGGCACAGACTGAAGCAGTGAGCAGATCGCTGCTGCCATGCCATCCTGGAGTGTTGTGTGCCACACTCCGGGCTCCCCCCAGGACTCAGGAGGTGATCATGGATCCCCGTTCTCTTCTTGCTCTCCCTGGGCCGTTCAGTGTGTCATGTGATGTCGCTGGGGCAGGCATGTCCACCAGTGGGATGTGTGCCTGGTGCTTTGAGAACTCAAAAAGGAGAGACCGCAAACCTTGTGCAGGGAAGGAGCTCATGGAGGGCTTCCTGGAGGAGTGGTACGCTAAACCCTCTGTTGCATGTTTATTCTAACTAGAACCTTGATGTTTAGAAAGCCCCAAACCTCTGTCCTTTACAGAGACAGCCATTGTGTATGTGGGGATCTCTTACAGAAGAAGCTCTCTAGCCCCAAATAACACATTCCTTTGTCTTGAGGTTGGCAACGTGATCCTTTCTGATCTCATCTTGCCGAAGAGGAAAGTGAGTCTCCAGGGATGAAGGGTCAGTCTGGTGAGGAAGACTGGGGAATGGTCCAGGGGGAGGGAGCAAGGAGTGTGTGTGCGCAGGCACCCGTGCCCGCAGGGTTCACTAGCTGTGACTGCCCCCCCTCCCCCCCCCGTGGCCTCCCAGTTGGCTTTTCCAAACTCAGCCTCAGCCACAAGCCCAGGGGCAGTCACTTGTTTTTTATTTTTTTTCTATAGAACCTCGTTTTGGGGCTGATGTTGGTTGGATGGCTGAGAGGAAGCCAGCCTTTAGGGCATCTCTTACCTTCTGGAAGATCTTCAGCTTTCTTGGTTCCAAATCTCTGGATTCACTTGGAGCTCAGGCTCGGGGCTGGTTCTAAAGGGCTTTCCTCTGAGTGTGGACCAGGATCAACGTGTCCCAGGCCCACTGGCCCCTGTGTAGGCCACTTAGCCTGGAGGAGAGTGGTACGAGCTGGGGCTGGCTTTGGCTCTCCCAGGCCAGCTTTACGCAGACTGGAGCGGGCAAGGGGAGGCGGCCCTGGGTGTTAACTGGCTTCCTGAGTTTCTCCCAACACCAGGATGGGGAGGGAAGGGGAGTGTGGAGCACAGGAAGGCCAGGAAAGACCACTTGTTTTCAGGAAAAGGGCGAATCTGAGTAGCAACACTGTATAATTTTCCCAACTACTACTTTCCAGGCCTCCCAGCACCTGGAGAGACTCCCTGGTGACTTGGCCTTTGCCTACTTTGCCATGGTCCTGTTGGCCTCTGCCTGGCCCTGGGTCCCTGCTGCCCTCACCCTGGCCCTTCCCATGGACCTTCCTCCACAAGCCCTGCTTTCTGTCTGGGTCTTCTCTGTCTCATCTGGAGGCTGTTCCCTCCCTCCGGCAGGAAGCAGGCAGGAAGCTCCCCACACTCCCTTCTCTGTCCACTCTGTTCAGCTGCTGGGTCACCCTGATTTTTACCTCCTTTCATGTAGAGCTTGGGGACTCTTGATCTGTTCAAGCCCCACCTCCCTCCTGAGGGATCCAAAAGGCAGGCCTGGTCCTGCGTTCCCCTACATTTGCCTTCCTGGCCTGCCCTTGTAAGTCCAGACGGCCCTGGGACCTTGGCTTCCACCAAGCTGGGACTTGCTCTGTGAGCTCCAGCCCTCTTGTCTGTGCACTTCCCAGATTGTTTCTCACCTCAACTGGGAGAGTCCCTCTCCCCCTGGCCGGCTGCTGACCGCCCCTGGCTGTCTCCTGTTGGTGTTCTCTGGGGACAGACACTGTCTTTGTCCCTCTCCTGCCCAGCACCGTGTCTCTGAACATTGTTGGGGCCATAACTGGTAAATTGAAGTCTGCTGTCAGTGGGACGCATGGAAGAACTAAGGGGTAAGACAGGTAGACATAATTCTGCCTTTTTTAAAGAATAGCCTTGGGGGGCTCGGCAGCGTGGCCTAGTGGCTAAGGTCCTCACCTTGATCCCATATGGCCGCTGGTTCTAATCCCGGCAGCTCCACTTCCTCTCTGTCTCTCCTCCTCTCAGTATATCTGACTTTGTAATAAAAATAAAATAAATCTTTAAAAAAAAAAAAAAAAGAATAGCCTTGGGACCCAGGTAAGGCTGCATCTGTTGTGTGCATTCTAAAGTGTGCTGGTTTTGCTGGAGAGGGGTGTGTGCTGCCCGTTCCGGAAATCCCTGTTACCTGAGGGTCCCAGACCAGAGCAGTGGGTTCCCTCTTACGGATTTGCAGACCCTCTGGACTGTGACTGTTAGGGGCCTCCTCTCCAGGCTGTGCAGTGGGGACACAGATGTTACATTCTGCATAATTTCAGGTGGTCTGCAGATCCCAGGAGGCTTGCATCTGAATGTTAGGATCAGACCTCTGGGGATTATGGGGGGTTCTTTTCCCTTTCCCTACAGGAAAGAAAGCAGAGTGGGAAATCCCTTTGCTCTGTGGGTGGGGAGCAGGAGGGAGGATTGGGGCCAGGTGCAGCTGCACGGAGCCGGAATGAGTCCTGGCTGGGCCCGTGTTGGTGCTGCCTGAGGCTGACCTGGTAGAGAGAGCAGTTGGAGGCATCAGCTGGGCATCGTGGGCTCCTCCACCAGAGCTTGCATTGTTGAGAGAGATGTTTGGTGGGCGTTGGGACCAGACTCCTGGAAGGACCAGCAGTATACCTACTCCCTGTTGGCCTTGTGTACTGAACTCTGGGGTATCTAGATGCTCCCGTTTGGTGACCCTTTGAACTTGGGGATGCTTTGAAGCCAGAAAGAGGCATCAGAGTCGGTCTTGGGTTCTGTGGAGCCACAACTTTTTTAGCCAAGATCTCCTTGGCTAAAAAATGATCTAGTCTTGGGGTCTGGGTAGAGGGAGCTGAGGGTGGCGCAGGAGGGTGGAGCTGCACAGCTGCACTCCTCAGAACACCTGTGCGGCTGCACACATCTGTGGTTCTGGCTGCTGGCTCAGACCTGTTTGGGTGGGACAGTCAAGGATGTCACTTGGAGGGTAGGACTCAGCCTCTGTTCGAAGAAGCTCCTGGCTCCTGGCTTTGAATTGGCTCAGCTCCAGCCGTTGCGGCCACTTGGGGAGTGAACCAGCAGACAGAAGGTGTTCTCTGTTTGTGCTCTCTGTATATCTGCCTTTCCAATAAAAATAAATTTTGAAAAAAATCCACACAGGACAGGCATTGTGGCATGCAAAAGCTGAAGCCTCCACTTGGAAATGCCACATCCCATATTGGAGTACTTGGGATTGCATCCCATCTCCAGTGGTTAAGAAATCGCATTTATTTATTTTTAGATTTATTTTATTTTTATTACAAAGTCAGATATACTGAGAGGAGGAGAGATAGAGAGGAAGTGGGAGCTGCCGGGATTAGAACCAGCGGCCATATGGGATCAAGGCGAGGACCTTAGCCACTAGGCCACGCTGCTGAGCCCCAATCGCATTTATTTTTAACATGTTGGCTGCTCAATACTATGTCAGTTAGTTTCATAATGATGTTAATTGTTGCTGATGGTATGTTAGTGCTTTTATTTGATCGGGATGATACTCTGCTGGCTCTGCCATCAAACCAGAGAGGGTCTCCCCAGTAAGTAGTTGGACTTGACTGGACTATAAGATGTTGGACTCTGTGCTCGGCATATGCTTGCAAAGAGGGAATCTCAACTGAACTTGAACTATGGTTAAGCAACAAGGTGGAGGAACCCACCATGGGGGGAGGGTGTGGGGAGGTGTGGGGAGGATCCCAGTTCCTACGGAATTGCAACACAATGTAATTAATGAATAAATTTAATAAAAAAAAAAAAGATTTATTTTTATCAGGCAGCCAGAGCTGAACCAATTTGAAGCCAGAACCCACGAGCATCTTCTAGGTCTCCTACATGGGTGCAGGGTCCCAAGGACTTGGGCCATTCTCCACTGCTTTCCCAGGCAATAAGCAGGGAGCTGGATGGGAAGTGGAGTACTTGGGAGATGGAGAATGGCCCACATCCTTGGGATCCTTCACCCATGTAACCTGATCTACAGGTCAGAGAAGTCAGGGACCATGGAGGCAGGCAGATGGGGTGTGTGTGGGACACTGTGGTCACGGGGCTGCACAGCCTGGACTCAGGCCTGGCTGTGCCCATTGGCTCACCAGCTCCGAGGCTTCCCTTCCCCCTGTTCCAGAGGCTGCAGGGCACCTGCTCTATCACCACACACTGACCTGCTCCTGCCCATGGCGCTGTGTGGCATCATCTCTGGGATTTTGACTCAGAGGGCTGGGTACCAGAGAAGTCCTAGGTCTGCTGTCTGTGCCTGGGTTATGAATTTGTCTCTCACATGAAAACAGGAGTCATCGTTGGTCAGGGAGGTTTAACTGTTCTCTACCAAGGGACAGCATTCATGCAAATGAGCATCACAGTTTGGGGCACAATGGGGAAGGGTGGAAGAGAACCAAGACTCACCCCTTAAAAAGGAGGAGGGCCGTTGTTGTAATGCAGTGGATAAAGCTGCTGATTGCAACACCCGCATCCGGTATAGCGTGCCAGTTCATTTCCTGACTGCTTGGCTTCTGAGGCAGCTGCCTACTAATGCACTTGGGGAAGCAGTGGATGGAGGATGGCCCAGTTATTTGACCCCTACTGTCCAAGAGGAAGACCTGGATGGAGCTCCTAGCTCCTGACTTTGACCTGACTCAACCTCGGCTGATGTGGCTTCTGAGAAGTAAACCAGTAGATGGAAGATCTTGCTGTTTTTATCTCTCCCTGTCTCAGTTACTCTGTGTTTCAAATAAATGCATATATATATTTTTTAAAACCAGGAAAGGAGAAGAAGTGGTATTGCTTCTGCTGCAGGCATATGATAAAGCTCACCGATTTCTGTGGTGACTTTCCTGTTTGGATATGAAGATAGGCAGTAAGTAAGGCAGCCCCAGCTAACAGTTTTGTTCTGGCAGATATTTTTCTGGTAAACCACAAAGCTCTCCCATGTTTAGCATTGTTGCTGGGGACAGAAGCACGGGGTTTCTTCTTCCATCTATCCTTGGAAATATACTCCTGGGGCCCCCAAGGGTAGGTGCTTGTGCCGGATACAGAACACGCGCTTGGGAGTGAGGAATGCCAGGGTCCATCCAGAAGCAGAGATAGGACTGGTTCACCTGGATGGTCACTGTCAGTGTTGTTTATATTGGAAGATTCTCCGCAGTTCAAAATCCCTTCTAGACTGTTGGAAGGCTTTGGGTTTATACACTAGGGATTTCCTGTGAGGTATTTCTGGACGTCACAGCTGGATGTTTCTGTGCCCATCTGCCCTACCTCTGCTGGGTTGGATTCGCAGAACCCCAGAGCACCTCCAGCGATCAAGTCAAATCAGGAGGGAATGGTTGGTATGGTGGTGTTGCGAACTAATTCTCACCTGTGATGCTGGCATCCCATTTGTGCTCCAGTTTGTGTCCCAGCTGTTGCACTTCTGATTCAGCTGCCTGCTAATGGCTTAGGAAGGCAACAGAGAATGGCCCAAGTCCTTGGACTTCTGTACCCACATGGGAAGCCTGAAGTAGCTCCTGGCTCCGTGCTTCAAACCAGCCCAGCTCTGGCCTTAGTGGCTATTTGGGGGAGTGAACCAGTGGGTGTGGAAATCTCTCTCACTCTCTCTGTTTCTCCCTCTCTCAGTAATTCTGACTTTTGAGTGAAATAAATAAATCCAACTTGGGGATGAGATGGATCCTGTTTCCTCTCCCCCGTTGGTCAGATGGAGCCATTGGGGAGACCAGTTCAGCCAGGCCAAGCAAGAGCTCTAGAACCTCATTTGCCACAGGATCTCCATGGCACAGCCTCCTCTGTTCAGCTCCTTGGGCTTCTGTTCCCCTGTTGCAGAGGTCGCAGGGACTGCTACCGTGCCCAGGGAGCGTCTGCTTGCATGGAGACCTCAGGTCTGGGCTTGGTGAACTTAGTGCAGGCCAATCCCGATCTTACTCATTCCCCTGCACCTCCACATCCTTCCATGTGAGCATTGCCAGCCAGTCTGAGAGCTGCAGATTTCCCCTCAATGCTTTTTTGCTTCAGGAGAGTCTGCTGTCTGTTTCCTCCCCCCTCTGCTTTTTTTTTTTTTCTTTTTTGTTGTTGTGGTTTCCCAGTGTGACTCTGTGACCTCCTCTGCTTCCTCCCTGTGCAGGGAGAGGTAGATTTCCCGATATGGAGTCCCGAGGCCCTGAGCTGCAGAGACGTTGATCTCGCCTCACTCAGGACATCGGCTGCAGGTGTCCTGACCTCTCAGATCAGTGACTCAGTCCCACCAGAACCTCGGGTCAGGTCCAGCCTGGCCTTGTGCCGAGAGTGAGCATGGGGAGCCAGCCTAGAAGGATGGGGGTTCTGGGACGAGACTTGGAGTTTGGGGCGTGGAACAGGCGCTCCTGAGTGTGCTTCTTATTCAGGAGGGGCCAGCTGTCTGTGGGGACAGCTGTCAAGGGCCCCAGCATTTTCGAGTCCTGAAGTGAGCAGATGGTTTTAAAAACTTGTGCAACTGAAACGACCCGGGGCGGATGGTGTGGGTGCTTCTAGGAAAGTGAAAAGTCCTGGGGGAGCGTTCTGGGGGTGGCTCACCTGTCCCCTCTCCCACCGCCCCTCCGCCACTGCTGACTGTCTAAAATAGCAGTTCCATTGCTGCATACCCTTACATGGCCCCAAAGGGTGTGTCCTGGGTTCTGCACACTTCCCAGTTCTGGGAGCGCCCAGTAGTCAGCAGGGTCAGCAGCCACAGTTGATTTTCCTGAAGTAAAGGCAGCTGCATTGACCCTGCCAGCACTGGTGATGCTGGCTTGTGATTGACTGCCTGTGTGTCAGGTGCAGGTGCATGTCCCCCACAAGCTGGGGCCTGCCGTGTCCTCTGCTCCCAGACCCAAGTCATCTGCTGCTGCTTTCCCAGACACGTTAGCAGCAAGAAGTAGAGCAGCCAGGACTCAAAGCAGCACCCATATGGGATGCCAGCGCTACAGGCAACAACATGGTTTTTTTTTTAGGATTTATTTTATTTTTATTATTATTTTTTAAGATTTATTTTATTTTTATTTTATTGGAAAGGCATATATATCCTGTCTGCTGGTTCACTCCCCAAGCGGCCGTTGGAGCTGAGCCAATCTGAAGCTTGGAGCTTCCTTCAGGTCTCCCATATGGGTGCAGGGTCCCAAGGCTTTGAGTCATCCTTTGCTGTTTTCCCAGTCCGTAAGCAGGGAACTTGTTGGGAAATGGAACATCTGGGACACGAACTAGTACCCATAAGGGATCCCGGCACCTATGAGGGGATAATTAGTCAACTGAGCCATTGCCCCGGATCCTACCAAGGTACCAGCCCCAGGCCACTGAATTCTAGAGTTCGTCAAGGGTTCAGTGACACCCAAAGGTCTGCTTCTTTGGATGTCTCCATGATATCTAGGGACTGGCAGTGTGGAGCAGAGGGCGTGGAGCAGAGGGCGAGGAGCAGATGACGAAAGCCTTTGTGGTGTCCTGCCTGTGGAGTGTGTCCCAGGGCAGTTGCGGACCTCAGCGTCCTAACCTGTTGGGAGAGGTCTGGAGGCTGGGTTCCTATCAGATGTCACTCCTCTCTTGCCACTTCTCACCCCCAGTGTCCCTGGCCCTGCAGTGCTGTCCCTGGCTGCACTAGGTCAGGAGCTGAGGCTGTGCTTTCCTCACCTGCTCCTCTGCTAGTTTCCATGGACCCTGGCAGTAGCTGCTATTGTGGGGATCCTGGGTTCCTCACCACAGAACTCTTTGGCTGTGATTTCCCGGCAGGCACAGGGATGGGGGAAGCCCGGAGCTCGGCAGCCTCCTGTGTGCATTCTGCCCTTGCTAGGCAGTGACTTGAGGCTTCTGGGCTCAGCTAGTGTTGTCCAAGGAGGCATGGCGGGGGGGTGGGGGTGGGGGGGTGAGGTCAGTGGCTTGCTCATCAAGAGAACCTGTCACAGCTCCCGGGATCCCTGGCTGTGGTCCCTGGCTCTGGCTCCTCCCCTTCCTGTCCTCAGGGGAGGTGAAGATCAGCTGTGTGGGTTTGTTTACTGACTGTCCCTTCTGTGTCAGAGTGGGAGCCTAGTGTTCACTTCATCCCGGTCGGCTTGCTGGTTTTCACATGCTTTATCGATCCTCCCTCGCTGTGTGCTCGTGTAAATCAGAGCCTGGTATGATCTAGCAGTCTGTCCCCTAGACCGGTGAGTGGTGGACGTGGACCCACCTGCCTCTATTGGACGTGTGGTTCTTTTCATATCCCCCCACTGCCCTGCGGGGTTGGATACGCCAGAAGCTGCAAAATGGGCGGAGCAACTGTCCCAGCCCCCAATGACACCAGAGCAGCCAAATCTGCCCTATGCACAGGGGTGACTTTATGTGCGGACAGTGGGGGCTTTGTGGTGTGGCTTAAAACCGTCTACCAAAGTCCCCGAGTGCCTGCAGGAAAAGTCTCTTTGGGGCTTTTTAAAAATCTCATCCTTCTCTTGGGTCTTGCATTTGACTCTGTCATGTAGACTTGCTTGTTTTGTTTTAAGGCACTGAATGTATGTTTCTGGCTGTTGAGCAAAAGGTGCTCTGTGTTTATGCTGGGCCCCTGCCCCTTCTGTCCACGGGGGTGAAACTGTTCCCCTCCACTCTCGCTGTGAAAGATGGCAGTGGCTGTGAATAGGAGCTCGCAGCTGGGGGAAGGGACAGGGGGCTGTTTGGAGAAGTGGGTTACAGAGAGGAGCTCGAGGAGGTGGGAAAGGCTGGTGGGGGCAGTATTCTGAGAGGGTGAAGACTGGAGTGCCCACCCTAGAGGTGGTGAGTGGAGTCAGGCTGCCTCAGGAGTTCAGCTCCTCCTTGAGAGGCTGCAGGGGGCGCTGTATTAGGCCGACCCGAGAGAGACAGGGAAGTCACTGCCCACAGAGAGTCTGCAGTCTAGGGGGATGGTTGCCGGTGGGAAAGGGGTATATTGGGAGGGCACAGCGCAAGCAGCTGGAGTGAGATCAAGAGGGCCTGAGTGTGGCTTTGCATGCCACTTGGCATTGTTGTCTGCCTGTGGTGAGAAGAGAGGTGTGTGAGGATGAGGATAGTCCCTGAGCAGAAAGAATTGGTGACCCGTTACTTCTGGGAGCTCGCTCAGAGGGCCAATATGTACTTGTGGAAGAATGGGGAGGCGGGTGGGAACGGGTGAGGGAAATGGCTCAGTGCCTGAGAAAAGGGGAAGTGCTGGCCTCTCCTGCTCCCCCCCCCACCCTGGGGGGCTGGCTGTGGCTCATGTGGACTAACTAGTCCCTGGAGCCCCTGTACCTGGCGCAAAAGCTTCATTCAGCTCATCCCAGGACCCAGCAAACATTTGAACTTTTGTTTCTGGTCTCTATGGGACAGATGAGTCACTCTGAGCCCCTCCTGACCTCTGTTGGTGATTAACAGGGCTAGAGTCCGGGAGCCGCCCCACACTGCAGCAGATCCGCTGGCCTGGGAGGCCCAGATCACAGCAGTGAGCTGCAGTAGAGTGGGTTTGGAGCAACTGAACAAGGGCATTTCTAGCACTGAGTCTCCTGGGCTCGGAGCTGTCCTACTATGTGAATTTGTGTTTTCAGGGGGTGGGCCTAGAGTGGAGTCCTAGATTTGACCCTGAACGGTTCAGAATGTCTGGGGGCTAAATTCCGATCAATGTAATGTGTTCTTTGGGCCAGTAGCATGAGCAACAATGCCACCTTATCTGGGTGCATCTGCATAACGTCCTGGAGCCTGACCAGCAGCTGGAGGCCATTGAGCCCTGCATGGGTGCTGGTGTCTGGGGCAGGTAGGGCTCAGCACAGGCTCCTACCTGGAGCTCAGGGTGACCCCTGGAATTGCCTTTCAGCCTTTCTTCTCCAGTCTCCAGTTACCTGTGCCCTGTGACCTTGGGCAAGCACCAGCCACCCAATATGGAGAGTGAACCTGCCTGCACACTCCTGTGTGGAGCTCTGTAAAGAAGTACTTTCGAGAAAACAGGAAGCAGATTTCCAGGGCCTTGCAAGAAGCCCAGGGAAGACCCGCTCCATCTGAAGGACCACCAGCCTCCCCACCATGGGCTGACTAGAAAACTCTGGGACCTCCCCCGCCCTGGTTTCCTGTGTGTCACCCTCAGCTCACATTTCCTTTAAGGCTGTGAGAGTAAAACGGCAGTTCTTGTTGGACGAGCTATGAGTCAGCGGAGGAAAATTGGTGGCTGAGTCTTCATAACCTCCAGGCATGGCTATTAAATATTTAAATGACACTATGGTATTGATCACTTGGCATCCATCCCCTTGGGGAGAGCAGTTCCTGTCTGGGACTCGATGATAATAGCAATGTCTTGGATTTAGACAGACTCCTCAAGAACTCAAAGGGCTATGTAAATCTCCCCCACAGTTGTCTCATTTCCTGCTTGCGGCTATCAGGAAAGGGAACAAGCTGAGTTCTGCCCATCTTACTAATGGGGAAGGCACCCGAAGAGGTTATGGGGTTCATCTGTCAGTGGCACCTGAGCCTTTGGGCCTGGAATCCTGGCCTCTACACTGGCTGTTTCCTCTGCCCACTTAGTCCTTCCCTAGCCCTTCTGCCATGACACCTGTCATTCTAGTCGCTGAAAATGATGTGGCCTGCAGCAAGACAGACAAAAGGCCCCTGCTCTTTGGAGCTTCTTGGCCAGCACCCAGATTAGCAGGGAAGGGCCTGACGGGGACTGAGTTCCTAACCAGTGTCCAGGACCTAGGTCCTTAGGCCGGGTGGGAGCAGGGCAGGCCTGGCCTTGATTGTGAATTGGCCAATCTTGGCCAGGGATCTTCCTTTCCTCTGAGGACAAGGACTGTTATCAGGATAAATATACCCGGCTCCCCATTCCTGGGGAGTTACTCACTAAGGAAAAGCACCCCGCCGTGGATTAGATTACCTCTGTTCTAACTGCTAGCCTGCTGCAGGCTGGGGGAGGGGAAAGGGACTTGGGGCCCAGGAAGGGGAGACCAGCTCTCTCCCGAGCTTGCCTTCCTAATCTGGAAGCGTCTGACCAAAGGGGCCGAGATGAGACCATCCCTGAACGGCTCTTTCTTTAGTGGGTGCGCAGTCCTGCTCTCATAACCCTGATTGTGGCAGCCTCCTTGACACTTCAGCCAGTCAGGGCCCCCGAAGCTACTCAAGGGGTCGGCAAGGGCCTGCAGCCTCTGGGCCAAAAGATTAGGTGGGCCGTAAGGCTGGGCTTCTCCAGCCCCTCTTGGTTCAGAGGCTCACAGAGCTGGTACTTTCTTTGTGGAAGTCTGGGGAGCGTGTGTCAGCTGCAGGCAGGGCCCACTGGCCTCGGCAGCTGGAAAGGCCTGTGTGCTCCATAGCTGAGCTTCTAGGGCTGCTAGGCAGTTCCTGGGGTGAGCAGTGCAGACTGGAAGGGGCTTGCAGCAGGAAGGGGAAAGCTGCCCCACTCAGAGCTTGCTGGCTGTGGGCTCTCCCTGGCAGGTCTGGCTAGGGTCTTCCTTGGTGACCTCAGGATGAGATTTGGTCCTGCCTGAGGCTGCCGGGTGGACATAGTGGCCAAGGACCCAAGCAGGAGATTCTGTGTACTCTAGGCAGTAACAAGTGGTTCCGTTTTTCTATCCCACCTGTGCCTTTGGCATTGAGACTTGGTGGAGAGGTTTCTCCCACCAGCTTTGTTTTTGCCAGAGTGGTGCTGCTTCTGCCAGTCAGGAAGTCACGGAGAGGTGTTTTCTCTGGAAAAGACTTCCATGGGCCTCTCAGTGCATTTAATGGCCATGCGCTCCATTCTACCGTGCTTGGTAAGCACTTTATATATCTGTTTCTCACTTAATTCCAGCCCCATGAGTGAAGTGGTAGGATTCTCATTGACCAAGAGGGAAACTGAGGCAGCAGAGAAGTCAAGCAGTCCGTCCAGGCAGTTCCGAGTCTGCAGTCAGACTCCCCTTGTGCAAATTGGAGCAGCCAAAGTTCTCAGAGCCTGGGACCAGAGCCTGGGGCAGCCTGTGTCCTCCCCTCACACATGCACACACTTGCACCATCCTCCGTGGACTTTTGTCTTGTGCCTCTTGGTCACTGTCCAGCTGCAATGTGTGGTCTTGACAGTCTTTATCACACAGTGAGATGTGGCCAGGTGTGGGAAGGAGCTGTGCTGGGGTGGAATTATTCTGTTGTCTTTCCCTCGTTGTTGAGTGTCATGGTGTTAGTCTGACGTGCCAGGGCATAACCTGGGAACATCTCTCAGGGTGGGAATGTGAGGGTCCCAGGCTTCCTCTCCCCTATGCCTCAGGGCTGGGCTGGGTACTGAAGGGGTGTGTCTGCTGCTTTTGTTCTGGAATGCAGATGGGCTGGCTCCTCCAGCCCCACCTTCTTGGATGGTGGTCCTAAGGATTATGCTTGGTTAATCCACTTGGGCCCAGCCCCCAGGTACTGTGTGGTTGTTTTCAAATCTAAAGTCACTGGTGCTCCGAGCTATTGCTTAGGCCAGGTGACGCTGCAGGGTGGACAAGGAGGTATCCAGGGTGCTTGGTTTGCGGAGAGAGTGCTGAATGGGAGGGTGTGGGTGGCTTGGGGTCTGTAGAATCCTGTGAACTGCATGTTACTCTTGGGTCACACCTCCAAGTAACAGTGTGTTTCAGGCATAGTCTCAGTGTATTGGCACCCAGGTCACCCCTTGCTCTTATTAAGTCGCCTGCTGTATCTTTTCAGTTTAGCCAGGTTCTCTCAGAATTGATATGTCACTGTACCCCTGGCTGGGGACTCCAAGGTCTTTCCTCAGCTGGAAAATTGTTTGATAATTTGGGATTATCTTTGGTTACTAAGGCTCAGTGGCAAGCAGCTGCCTGGCCAATGGTGCCCTCTAGTGGGCAGCAGCAGGCAATCTACACCCCTTTCTCTGTGGCCTTTGCCCCTGGCTTGCTGGAGTCTTTGGCTGCAACCTCTGCACAGCCTCCCCCCAAACCCCCACCCCACCCACATTGCATAGTGTCTCTCAGGGCCTTGAGCTTTCCCTGTGTGAATGCCAGTTGCCAGGGCATGTGTCAGCTAGCCTAGAGGCACCAAGTCTGCAGAGCGCAGAAAGAGGTGGGTGGCCCCTGGGAGGGCTCACTCCCATAGGGTGACTTGGGTCCAGGGGTCTTAGGCCTTGATGGAGCAATGCTGAGCAAGTTTGTGGGCTTCCTTTGCCTGAATGAGGGCAGTGAGGGCTGGCTCCTGGCTCCTTCTGGGCAGAGTATCTGGAACCTGACCCCTGGGAATGTGGGACTGGAGGATTGTTCCTGGTTGGCAGGGTTCCAGTGGGTACATTCTTCTCTGAGGAGGAGGAGGCACCTTCCCTGGAGGGTATGGCAGAGGGACTCTGAGCCTGCCCCTGGGGTGCTCTAGTTAAGAACTGGGAGAACCAGCGGGAATGGAGCTCTGCCTGCTGGCGGGCTCTGCCTGGCCCTGGGCCTGTGTACTCAGGCTGGGGTGGGGTTTGCTGAGCTTGCAGGGAGACTTTGGCCCTTAACCATTTGTAGCCTGTGGGGAAGCAGCCAGTGTTAGCGGCTGCAGGAATCCAAACTGCCCCTGGGCCTCCTGCACTTCTGGATCCCTTCCTCCAGGAGCCTGTGGGAGGGTGATTGCGGGACAGTGTGTCCACACCAAAGCATGTCCCATTCCTGGCGAGGATTAAGGGAATAGGGAGCCATATTGGATGCTCTGAGGATTATTTGTTCAGATTCCTGTCTGTCTCACACAAAGGTTTGGGAGAAAAACTAGGGGCAAAAGGGTGCATCTTGTCCCTGATAGCTGTGCCTGCTG
Organism: Ochotona princeps; assembly: GCF_030435755.1. NCBI lineage: Eukaryota > Metazoa > Chordata > Mammalia > Lagomorpha > Ochotonidae > Ochotona > Ochotona princeps. Next base: position 10,736,172 of record NC_080860.1, on the reverse strand, counting down.
CACTTGATACTTGATTGCTTTGCCTTCCTCAAGGTTGCTCTCTTCATTTCTGGTGCAGATTTTGCTCAGAAACCTTTAGAGTAAGTCAGGACTGTGTACTCTGTGCCCCTAGGGAAAAGATTGTTTTCTGGTTATCTTTTTTTTTTTTTAAAGATATATTTATTCATTTGCAAAGCGGAGTTACAGAGAGAGAGAGAGTGACAGCATTCTTCCATCTCCTGGTTCACTCCCCAAATATGGCTTCAATGGCTGGGGCTGAGCCAGGCTGCAGCAAGGGGCCAGGAACTTCTTCTGGGCTGCCCACATAAGTACAGGTTCCCAAGGCTTTGGGCCATCTTCAACTACTTTTCCAGGCCACAGGCAGGTAGCTGGAAGGGAAGTGGAACGGCTGGGACACGAACAGGCACCCATATGGGATCCCAGTGTGTGCAAGGTGAGGATTTACCCACTGAACCCTTGCACCAGGCCTGCTCTCAGTGTACTATAGCACCCACCATCCCTTACAAACCTCATACCTCACACCATCAATGCAGGTAGGAAGCTGAGGCTAGGAGTTTGCTGTGAGGGATGGATGGGAGTGGAGGGCCTGGGACTTGAACTCAGGTTTGGCTCAGCTGTAGAAGCAGTGTGCTGCAGGACTGCTCTGTCTGACTGCCTAACCAACACATATGTCCAGGTTGAAAAGAGCCCCTTGCAGCTGGGCTTTGGATGCCTCTACCCCATGTGGTAGTGCCTGAGGTCAGGACCCAAATCGACCTCTTATGCTAGCTTTTTGCTAATGCACACCCAGTGAACCAGCAGGTGACGGCTCAAGTGTTGGAGCCCCGCTGCCCACATCAAAGACCCGGTTTTGGACTCCTGGCTTTGATCTAGCCAAGCTGTACCTGTTGTGGGCATTTGGGGAATGAACCAGTGGAAGATCTCTGCCTCTGTCATTCTTTCTGCCTTTTAGATATACTGAGATTGATTAAAAAATAATAATCGTAATAATGAATAATAATAATAAAAAGCAGTCATGAAGTAGAATCCAGTCTTTGTAAGCTAGTCAGACTTGGACTCTCACTGGAGCAAGGTGGGGCTGTCTGATGAAATAGGCAGAAAAGAGTTACCATCTGCCCCACTGAGTGTGGCCAAAGAGACCTGAGTTCAAACCCAGCTTTGTCACTGCAGAGGGCGTTGGCTCCGTGGGGACTGGACCCTGCCCCTGAGCCTGAGTTTTGCTGCCTCGGTACTAGTGGAGTAAGGAGGAATGTAGCAGTGCAGGGAAGTTCCTGGAGCCTGGTAGGCATTCAGGCTTGGCGGCTCCTCCTGCCATCCCTAACAGGGTTGCACTTGTTGCCTGCTTTAGGGGCTCCTGTGGTATTTCCCAGCTGGCTCAGCCCAGGATGGAAGGACACCGCCCTTGCTGGGCTGGGCCCAGAGGAAACAAGGAAGCTGCGTAAAAGCCCAGCAGCAGGTGTGGCCCTGGGAGGGCCTCTGGGGGTGGCTGTAGACATTGGTTCATTTTCCGCTGTTACCTAGACATACACCAACTCCCTCCAGTTCCGGTGTGCTGGAGACAGGAAGCCGAGCTCCTCCACAGGCCCTGGAGTGGGAGGGGGCTGCAGGAAGTGACCTTCCTGGGAAATCTGGAGAGCTTCCTGAGGAGTCAGATCAGGATCTGGGGCTCTCTAAAGAGGCCTTTCCCTCTGACCACCTGACTGGGAGCCTGGGGTAGGTGTGGAGCCCTGGGGGGAGGGAGCGGGCTGGGCAGCGGGGATGAGGACTGGCACCATGTACGAGGGCTGGAGGAAGGGGCCCTGCGTCCTTCCCTCCTGCCTCCAGGGAGTGCGGATGTGGGCAGCTAGGAAGGAGCAGCCTGGCAGCTTTAAGGGGTGTACTTTCACAGTTCACCAAGTGTAACTTTTTTTTTAAGATTTATTTATTTTTATTGGGAAGTCAGATTTACAGAGAGAAGGAAAGAAGGGTCTTCTATCCACTGTCCACTGGCTCACTCACCAATTAGCCACAACAGGCCAGAACCATGCCAGTCCGAAGCCAGGAGTCAGGAGTTTCATCTGGATCCCCCATGCGGGTGCAGGGTCCCAAGGCTTGTTGGGCTGTACTTTACTGCTTTCCCAGAGCACAAGCAGGAAGCTGGATAGGAAGTGAAGCAGCCAGGATATGAACCGGAGGCCATACAGGATCCCGGCATGTGCAAGGTGAGGGTTTTAGCTACTAGGCTACGGCGCTGGGGCCAGCAAGTTGAACTTTTAAAGTGTTGAATCATCTCGGGGTCACGGCAGCCTCCTGGAGGCTGGGTGGCTGGGTTCGTGCTTCTGAGGAGTCAGAGTTCCGGTGAGTGTCATCCCGGAGGCCTGCTGCAGGAATGAGGGTGTGGCATCTGGGGCCAAGCGGTGGGTGCTGGGGGACTATGGGGAGTCTCAGGGCGGGAGGGGCGGTATCCTGACACCCCACCTGTACCTTATCTGGACACTGAGGAGACCCAGGCTGTCCCTTCTGCTTGGCTGCCGGGCGTCTGGATAATGGAAACTTGCACCTGAGGACCGATTTGGTTCCCTTGCTGTTAAAAGCAGAACAGTGGGGCCTAGGAGTCCGTGGGGCCGGGCTGCTTGCCAGGTTTTAGTAAAAACAGCCAACAGAGCAATTCTTCCCCCACCCCCCGTTTGCTGGGGGTTGGACAGAGAGAGCCACTGCACCAGCCTCATTGCTCCCTGCCACACATACACCCACACCTGAGAAGCAGCCTGGAACCTCGGGTTGTTCTTCTGCCTGGTCATAGGGCAGGTGCCATCCTAGCTGTTCCTTCTGGTCCCAGGGCTGAGAAAACCTAAATTCTTGGAAGCTGAGTGAGGGCCTGGTGCTGCCTGTCCCTTCCCGTGACGTGGGGCCCCTCCCTCCCATGCGCTCCTCGGTGCCCTGAGGAGTCAGAGTTGCAGGCAGGCATTCCTCACTCGTGCCGGTTAGCTGCGCAGTCCTGTCGGGAGGGAGGCTGGAGCCAGGTGCCCACTGTCCGGAGGTAGGTGAGTTCCAGAGGGCAGCTCTGGCTCGAGCCTCCCAGTGCCTCCAGCCTTGGGCTGAGCAGAAGAGGTCGGCTTCAGGAGCTATTCTTGACCGGGGCAGGCCAGGCTAGGCTGGCAGCTTCCTATCCTGGGGCTGGTCATTTCTTGGCTGGGTGGGGCAGGTGCTCAGAAGACATTAACTCCTGTGGTGCGGGCAAGCAGCCACTGCCAGCGGAGCGCTGCCAGGATCCTCGGCTCTTACCTGCCCCGTTGCCTTCTCTTTGCAGATGCCTTGCTAGCGGACTTGGAATCCACCACCTCCCACATCTCCAAACGGCCTGTGTTCTTGTCCGAGGAGCCCCCCTACTCCTACCCAACTGGAAACCACACCTACCAAGAGATTGCTGTGCCGCCCCCTGTCCCTCCACCCCCGTCCAGCGAGGCCCTCAACGGTGCAGTCCTTGACCCCTTAGAACAGTGGCAGCCCAGCGGCTCCCGATTCATCCACCAGCAGGTAAGGTGGGGCCAGAAAGCCCCCGGAGGAGGCGTGAGGGCAGCAGAGCTTGTCTGGCAAGAGCCTGGGGAGCCTGTGGAGGGGTGGGATCAGCACTAGGCTACTGCCAACCCTAAGCTGCTCTTCCTGCCCACCACGTGAGGGGGACAGTGACCAAGTATTAATCACTGGGGTCCCAGTCAGACTGTGGAAATTCCCTGGTGAGACTGCTGAGAGCAGAAGCTTCCTGGGCGTGACTCGGGCTGCCCCTGTCCCCGAGCCGTTTCCTCTCCGAGGCCTCTGAGCACTCTTGTTCCTGCAGCCACCTTCCCCATCACCTGTGTACGGTTCCAGTGCCAAAACTTCCGGTGCCTCCAACCCCCAGGACAGCCTTGGCTCCCCGTGCTCCCGAGCAGGTGAAGAGGAACACGTCTACAGGTAAAGCCCCGGCCCCTCCCAGCACTCCCGGGGCTGCCCGGGGCTGCTCCCCTGGGACCGCTGGTTCAGCCTGCGGAAGGCTCGAGGCTCCTGGCCAGCTCATCTGCCTGCCGGCTGGCCTTTCTGCCTTATCACTGCCATCTCCAGGGAGCAGGCAGGCTGGGCAAACACTGTGTCTCCGAGGAAATGGAGCAAGACTTCCTTCCCTCACTGTAATTATCACATCCCTCCGCTGTCTTCTTGGTCAGGGAGACTTCCTATTCCCTGCTTGTTCTAGAGAAATTGGGACCCTCCGAGCCGGTAGAAGGCCAGGGTGCATCTCTCACTGCCTTGTCTTTGTTTCTCAAAGCTTCCCCAACAAGCAGAAATCAGCTGAGCCTTCGCCCACTGTGATGAGCTCCTCTCTGGGCAGCAACCTTTCGGAACTTGATCGCTTGCTGCTGGAACTGAATGCCGTGCAGCATAACCCTCCAGGCTTCCCTGCAGGTGGGGCTGGGTGTGACCCTGCAGGCCCACTTGTTAGCCTCTGGAGCCTCTCAGGGCTCTGGGACTGACTGGTCTTTTTTCTTCTCTCTTCCCCTCAAGATGAGACCAACTCCAGCCCCGCATTGCCTGGGGCTCTGAGCTCCCACTACGGCATTCCAGAAAATAACAGTCCTCTGGGGGGCAAAGCTGTGCCCATGGCGAAGGAGGAACCCAAGCGGAGCGGGGGCCGGGGCCTGGAGGACGTGCGGCCCAGCGTGGAGAGCCTCTTGGATGAGCTGGAGAGCTCCGTGCCCAGCCCTGTGTGAGTGTCCACGGGGCTTTGCCCAGGCTGCAGAGGGTCCTCCAATGTCTGTCCTCGTTGCCCCACTGTCACCCCTCCCTGCAAGTGCCTGTTTTTCAGTATAGTAGTGTGGCAGTATACGTTGTATAGTGTAGCAGTATAGTAGTATAGTAGTATACATTGCTGCAGTACAGTACAGTGTACTGTAGTATAGTAGTATAGTAGTATACATTACTGCAGTACAGTACAGTGTACTGTAGTATAGTAGTATAGTAGTATACATTGCTGCAGTACAGTACAGTGTACTGTAGTATAGTAGTATAGTAGTATACATTGCTGCAGTACAGTACAGTGTACTGTAGTATAGTAGTGGCCCACATGAACACTATTCCTGCCTTCAGCCAGCCACTGTCAATTGAGAAAGACATGCTGGGTGCTTGTAACTCAGTGATGATTACCACAGGCTTTGAAGCCTTGTTAAAGTATTCAAATCAACTTTGGTTTTCCCATGTGTAAAACAGGATGAAGGGGATAAGACTACCATCCCCCCAGGGGTGGTTCCCAATAGCATGGGAAGGGCTTGGTTTCTGGCTCGTAGCACGAGGTACACTTGGTGCTTGGTGAAGGCAGCTCTCACATGGGGCTGTTGTGTTGCTGCGACACTTGCATATTTAGGTGTAGTGTTGAGGACACACAGAGGGTGCTTGGGCTGTTTGATAGGTGAGATGTCACCTGGACCTGGAGGCCAGAGGAGCGTTCCTCCTACCCAGGTCAGCTCACCTTGGGTTGCTGGCCACCTTGGCCGACAGCTGCCCTGCGTGTGAGTCTCTAGGAAAGACTGGGCACTCTGGGCTCCTCCGGGCTTGGAACAGCAGGGCCCCAGCTCTGGGGCATTTGGCCCGGCCTCTCACTGATTCCCTCTCTGCCCTGCAGCCCCGCCATCACCGTGAGCCAGGGGGAGATGAGCAGCCCACAGCGTGTCACGTCCAGCCAGCAGCAGACGCGCATCTCTGCTTCCTCCGCCACCCGGGAACTGGATGAGCTGATGGCCTCACTGTCGGATTTCAAGGTGCCATGTGCCCTACCTCCCCTCTCCTGCATCCCTCAGTATGACCTCAGTATGAGAGCAGCTTGACCTTGGCCCCTCAACGTTTGGGTGCCTTGTCCCTGAGCTGGGACCCTGCAGTGTCCTAGCTCTGCCAGGATTCTAGGAGACAGGGAAGGGAGGCCAGGCCAGTCTGTGTGTGTCTGGGGGAGAGGCGGACAGGAGGGAGTGGCAGCCAGTGAGGGTGGAGAAGCACTCAGCCGAGACATTCCTTCCTCTCTAGGCACTCCCAGCCGCTCAGGTCGAGGGGATCAGCGGGCTGGGACACTGGACAAAGGGCCCTGTGTCAGTGGCTGCTTGGTGGGGGAGGGCGTGCTCTGCTAGGCCGTGGGATCCCGTGTCAGAGCTCACTTGCCCTGCAGTCCCATCTCCCACGCTGGCCTTCTTAACACATCTTTCTTTCTGCCTCTGGCCTCCCTCGCTAGATTCCCTACAGCCTCCCCTCTCTTCTTCAGTGTTCCCGCAGGCTCAGTGCATGGGAAACCTGTCAGGCTACTCATTGGGCCAGCCCTGCGTGAGGTGCCCCTTCCCCTGCCCTGCCAGGTCTCCCAGATCTGCCAGGCTGTGATGTTTTATTTAGAGTCCACAAAGCCTCCATGGGGATTGGGGATGACAGGGCTCTCCAGCAGTTGCTGACTTGACCTTCCACGTGGTCAGCTGCAGACTGGGGCACAACTTGGGGAACATGAGAAGGGAGCAGGCAGCCATGCATTCTTGGCCCTGATGGTGCCTCCCTTCAGCCGGGGGTTTGTGGCAGAGGTGGGGGAGTGTGGCTGGGAGTGTGAGTGGAGCTTGGCCTCATGACCTCAGAGCTGAGCCCTCAACTCTAAGTCAGTGGGTCTGAGCATCCACAGTCAGAAGCAAGGAAATTGGATTCGGGCACTGGCCTGACACTGTAGAGGCTGTTGCTGTGGGTTTTGATTGATTGATTGATTTGAAAAGCAGAGTGACAGAGGGAGAGGCAGAGATCTTTGACCTGCTAGTTCATTTCCCAGCTTGGGTAGCTGGGAGTCTCCCATGTGGGTGGCAGGGGTCCAAGCACTTGGGCTTTCCTGGGTGTATTAGCAGGGAGCTGCTAGGAAGTGGAACAGTTGGGACTTGAACTAGTGCTGTTTCGGGATGCCAGGTTGGAAACCATGGCTCAACTCAGTGTGCTGTAATGCCAGTCCTTGTCGTTGCTGCTTTCTGAGATGGTCTATGGTGTGATGGTGAAGAGAAGCTGCTCTGCTGTTGGCCATGACCTTAGCACACGGACTGGGGGGTGCTGGAAAACTGGGGTTTCCTGGAGGGATGCTGCTGAGGAGGGCTGAGCTGCCAGCAGTGGCCTCTTGTCTAACTTGTGCAGAGGGCTTGCCTTCCAGGGCATCTGCCAGGCCCTTGTCCACCTCACCTTAGTCTTTTGTCCTTTTTCCTACTTTGGGCAGCCCCACAAGTGTGGCTCATTGGCTGGTGCCTATTGCCTGGACTTCATGAGGCCCTTGGAAGGCGAGTGTAGGAGGCCTCTTCCGGTTCTGGCACCTCTTCAAGGCTCTATCCCCAGGCCTCAGCTCTATGATCATTTGAGTCAGTGTAGACAGCGGCCCTTCGAGCTTGAGGCTGAGCCTACCCCTTGTGGAGACCACTCTGCCTCACTCTCCCTGTTTCTCTCTCCTCTCCTCTCTGCCTTTGTCTTCCTCCTCCTGCAGACCAGCTCCTCCGCTGTGGCCTTGAGCTCCCTGGGGGTGCTGCCCAACTCAGCTCCATCCCCACACCACATCCCTCCCCCTGCTGGTTCTCCTCCTTTGGTGCCTTCTGTGTTCCTGCCATCCACTACCAAATCCTCCCCTCCAGGCCAGGGTCACACTCAGGAGGGCCTCTGCATGAGGCAAAATGGTCGAGGGCGTCCCCCTCCTGGGGCCCCCAGCTGGCTTGATTTGGCTGGCCTTGGGAGGACTCCTGATGTCCCCAGCTCAAGACCTCACTCTGCAGAAGGGTCTCTGGGGCCATTTGGTGCAGAGAGCCAGGGTCGAGTTCGGAAGGACCTGCTGCAACCCAGGCATGAGCTTTGTGGGGCTCTGCCCTGCCACACTCCACCTGCTTCTGGGGGTGCAAATCCCTTGGAGCCTAGGGACTCTCAGGGGCCTCTGTCTAACCCTGTGTGTGCAGAGGAGGCTGTGGCTGCTATGTGGGAGTGGCCATGGGCTTTGGAAAAGTCCAGCCTCAAGACTTGCCGTGGAGCTGCTTATAGCTTCCAGGAAGTAATTGAGCCAGCCATGGTGGCTGTGGACCGACAGGCCATCTTCCCAGACACCTGGAATCTCATGAAGGAATATGACCAACAGAAGGATGGGGCAAGGACACAGCCCAGGAAGCTGGGGAGCAGCTGTCCCACCGCCGTGGACAAGGAGCAGTTGGGTAGAGAGGTACCTGAGCTGGCCCCTGCACCTGAGGCCCCAAGGGGCCCAGAAGGCACCGCTGGAGCAGCTTCGGAGGCCAGGAAGGAGCAGCCAGAGCGTCCACGCGCCATGGTCACAGACACACCCAACGCCATGGAGAGGATTTCCACCTCCAGCCAGGCAGGCACTAGCTCGCACAGCTGCTAGCATGGCCCTGTGGGCAAATGAGCGTGGGCCACTCCTTGCTAACCGCATGCAGCCTGTCACTGTGCGGATGTCTGCCTGGGCAAAAAATGCCAAGGCAGCCATGGCCTGCGAGCCTGACGACCAGCACGTGGCAGTGGGCCCCGTGGGGCCAACAGAGCTCCTTGGACCCTGGGATTTCTCAGTATGACCAGTCACCTCTTACTGCTGCTTGAAGGCTTGTGCCCTGACATGAGTTGCCTGTGACAGCCGATGTATGCAAAATGGTTGAAAGCATGGCTTTCGGAACCGGATCTAAACCATGTCTTCAGCACTGGCTTTCTATGCGACCTTGGGCAACACCCCCAGCTCAGTCTTTCCATCTTTAAAGTGGGGTAGTAATAGGCCATTTTCCTCAAGATAGTCCAGAAGATTAAATGAGATACTTCCTGGAAAATGGGAGACAGCATTTGGTCCCTTAGTAAGCCATGTTTGACGTTAGTTTCTGCTTCTTGCTTGATCACGACTATGCATTTTTTTGTAAGCAAAACAACAAAAAACAAAAACCAAAAGAAATAATCCTGGTTGGATTTAGGGGAAGGAAAGACCACTTTTTTTTTCTATCGTAAATTGCAAGGAAGGAACAGCTTTATGGACCTACATAGCACACCCACTTCATCTGCTACAGGAGTTCTTAGAATAAGCCTGTGAGGAAAGTAAGGAAGATACTGTTACCCCACTTTAAGGATGTAGAAGCTGAGGCCCCATGAAGTCCAGGGCCAGAGGCTGCCTTGGTGAGGAGTGCTGGGCTGGAGGTGTCTTGCAGCCGTGTTCCTGAGCTGATCCGGCCCGCCCTCTCCCTCCACTTGCTTGGCTCTTCCCTGACCATGTGTTCTGCCCTGCTCCCTTGGCACCCGAGTGTGGTCTGAGCAGCAGTGTGCCCAAGCCCCATGGGGGACTGTGACGGCTTCCCCTCCCCCCAGATCCGTTCTGTGATCAGAAGGAGCCGAGACACAGGCCATGCACACCCCATGTCCCGGGAGCCTTCCCCTCGCCGCCGGCTGGACCCTGCAACCCTGAGCAGGACTCCATCTCAGGAGCGTCTCATCGCAGAGCTGCAGGGTCGGCTGGGCATCCAGCCGGAGGCAGAGGAGGCGGCAGGGGCAGCTGGGGCTCCCACCCAGGACTGGCTGACTGAGGGCGTCGTCATCACTGTGCAGCCACGCGGGAGGCAGGCTGGGGGGCAGCTCGTAGAGAAGGTAGCGGGAGCTGTCGAGGGCTGGGCCTGGCTGGGGCAGCGCTGGCTGGAAGGGAGACATGGGGGCGGCAAGGGTGGCTGCTTGCATCCCGTGGCTTGTCCGGTGGTGTGAGAGTGGGAAGTCCAATGTTCATCACCCTTCTGCCCCCTCTGCTTGCTCAGCTGCTCTCCCTGCTCCTCCTCATCTCTTCCCCCTTTTCTCCTTCCTAGGTGGTCTTCCCTCCTGGCTCTCCCACCCCCCTGAGAAGAATCACCTCTGCCCTGGCTCCTCCTCCTGTCCCTTTGCTCCAGCATCAGCAGGATGCCTCGGCCAGCAGCTCTTCTCCCCTGCCCACACCTTTCCCCGCAGGGCCTTCGTCTTGCACCCCTCCTTCTCCTGGAGTCCAGAGCGCAAGGGGAGAGCCTCGGGGTGATGTGCAGGGCCCCCGCTCCCCTACTCCTGCCCCTGCCAGTGTGATGTCCGTGGGCTGCCAGACTGATGAGGACCCGCTCTTCCCCCCGATGCAGGCAGGCCTCCCGGGGAGCTGACCTGTGTGTCGCCTGTCCTAACATCTGGGCTGTCCCCCCACACTCAGTGCACCCACAGCCTGACAGGGTAGCCACAGACTCTTCTCACAACTTGACCCTGGTGTCCAGGCTCTAGCCTGCCCTTTCCCACCGTCCCCCAGCACCACCTCAGGCTCTCAGCCAAGAGGATACCAAAAAGGAAAGCAAAATCCTTGCTGACCCCAGACACCCCCCTTCCTGGGCCCCAGGCCTGTTGGCGTGGGCTTTGCCTCCCCCTCTCTCTCTTCATCTCTCCCTGGGTCTCTCTTTGGATTATTTTGCTTTAGATCTTTCCTCCTGATTTTGGTACTTACCAAGAGGGGGAAATAAGCCTCCTCCCCATCCTAAATTCCCCCGAGCGAAGAAGTACAATGACAGGGTCTTACTCTTTCACTAACTTTCTTCTCTTCATCTCTTCTCCCGCCTAAGATCCACGGCCTGGAGCAAAGAGTGGATGCAGAGCTGAGCTGGGCGGCCGGTTGGCCTCCACACAGCAGGCAGAGCAGTCCGGAAGGGCAAGACGAGGGAGGGGTCAGTGCCAGGGATGGGTGCTGAGTTTTCTGCTTGCTGTGTTCCTGGGTTGTGCCACCTGGTGCCATCTGGCCTTTTCTTGGACCATCAGGGGGCTCTCCAGGTCCCTAGTATCAGTATCCTTGTTGCTGAGGTCATGCATCTGCTACACAAGATGTCTAGCCCCAGAAGCCCTAACCTGTCTGTATTGCTGTCTCCACAGTTCATGGCCCAGGGAAAGACGGGGAGCAGCTCACCCCCTGGAGGGCCCCCAAAGCCTGGGAGCCAGCTGGACAGCATGCTTGGGAGCCTGCAGTCCGACCTGAACAAGCTGGGTGTTGCCACAGTTGCCAAAGGGGTCTGCGGGGCCTGCAAGAAACCCATCGCCGGGCAGGTGATAATGGGGGGAGAAGGTGGTAGGTGGGTAGTGGGCAGTGGCTGGGGCCTCTTGCCCCTCTGGATGGCGTGCTCCATGGCAGACCCCAGCACCAAGCCACCTTCCCACTTTGCCCTCAGGTCGTGACTGCCATGGGGAAGACGTGGCACCCTGAGCACTTTGTGTGCACGCACTGCCAGGAGGAGATTGGGTCCCGGAACTTCTTCGAGCGGGATGGACAGCCTTACTGTGAAAGAGACTATCACAACCTCTTCTCCCCACGCTGCTACTACTGCAACGGGCCTATCCTGGATGTGAGTGCCCAGCAGGCAACCAGCGCTGAGAAGGCCCCACGCCCACACCACATGGTTGCCCTCTGAGAGTACAGGTCGAAGCAGTCAGGTCACAAGCCCAAGCTCCACAGCCAGGGAGCAGGGGCTGGAAGGCCCAGGCCTGGTCAGCAGTCTCTGCCCTGAGCACACAGCTGGGCTCAGCATCTGGCTGGCTCCCCCTCCTGCAGGGTGGTGGTAGAGCAATGCCTAGCTGCTCTGAGCCCGTTTTCCTTCACTCGGAAAGCCGGAGTCACGGGGCATCTGCACTGAGGGAGAGGGCGTGTCTCCCTCACTCCCTTCAGTGAATCCGCACAGCCGACTGAGAGACCCTGAACTTGCTGAGTGCTGGCTGAGAGCCAGGGAAGCATGGGAAGGCCAGCCTTGGCCGAGAGTCCTGGCCCTGACCTCACACTCTGCCTTCACAGAAAGTGGTGACGGCCCTTGACCGGACGTGGCACCCTGAGCATTTCTTCTGTGCCCAGTGCGGAGCTTTCTTTGGTCCTGAAGGTACTGTCCGATGGACTGGCCCGCCGCCTCCTGGGGGAGGGCTGGAGAGGCGGGCCTGGGAGACCTGACCCTGCCCCCAACCACCTCTCCTCAGGGTTCCACGAGAAGGACGGCAAGGCCTACTGCCGGAAGGATTATTTTGACATGTTCGCACCCAAGTGTGGTGGCTGCGCCCGGGCCATCCTGGAGAACTACATCTCGGCCCTCAACACCCTGTGGCACCCCGAGTGCTTTGTGTGCCGGGTAAGGAGCCCACAGCCCCATCTGCCTCCGGAGGGGTGGGATGGGAGCGAAGAAGGGTCACCTTCAGTGCATCCTCCACATCCATTGTAGAGGCCTTGTTTGCATCTGCTCAGGAAGCCACCAGGCAAGGCTAGCAGGTCCTGGGCAGGGCTTGTACGCTGCTGCTGGGGTGATCCAGGAACCAGGCAACGTGGGCTGACGGCCTGGCACCAAGTGGGTGAGAGTTCATTCAGACAGTGCAGGTGTTGGTTGGGCAGTGGGAACCCACAGACATGATCCGCGATCCAGCCAAGTGCTGTCTGGACCAGGTATGTGTGGGCAGCACCAGTCCTTGCAGGCCTTCTCAGAGCCTTTTAAGCCTAAACATGCATGCAGGTCTCCATGTTCAACCTAGCATGCACAACTAGGGACTCTGGGAGCACTGTCCCAGCCACCTGGGTGGGTGCCCTGGACTCAGCTCCCTGTGTGAGTCCAGGCTGTGGAGTTGAGCTGGGTGATCCGGGGCAGCCCAGCTGCTGTTGCCACGCCCTGGCTGCCCACTCTGTGGGAAGGATGGGATGGGCACACCACACAGCCCTTGGCACGAGGGAGATGATGAGCAGGCCAGACAGCTGTAACTCCTCTACCTGTTGTCCCAGCCCCGAGGGACAGCTCTGAGTGCCCACCCCCGCCTTCCGCCCGGCAGGAGTGCTTCACGCCGTTCGTCAATGGCAGCTTCTTCGAGCATGACGGGCAGCCATACTGTGAGGTGCATTACCACGAGCGGCGTGGTTCCCTGTGCTCCGGCTGCCAGAAGCCCATCACGGGCCGCTGCATCACCGCCATGGCCAAGAAGTTCCACCCCGAGCACTTCGTCTGTGCCTTCTGCCTCAAGCAGCTCAATAAGGGCACCTTCAAGGAGCAGAACGACAAGCCCTACTGCCAGAACTGTTTCCTTAAGCTCTTCTGCTAGGGTGCGTCTGCTGGCGTCTGCCCAGCCCAGCCTCCCCAACTACTACTGGGACCCAGAGACCTGGCCCCCGGGGGTGAAGGGACGTGTGTGTACACGGCTGAAACTGGAACACTCATCCTCAGCCGGGGCAGGACGGGAGAGCCCCCAGGGCGCCCACCTGCTGGTTCTTGCCCCACTAGAACCTCGGCCTCCTTCCTCTTCCTGTGGAGCTCCCCACCCGTCATCCCTTCCAGAGGGGTGGGGCTGGGGGCCCTGTCCACACCCTGCACCGTCCCCATGGACTGGCCCAGCCAGACCAGGGCCCCACACTGGAGCCATCTCTTACTTGTATTTCAGCAGTGGAGGTGGGGGTCAGGCAGTGCCCTCTCTGTCCATGTATACCCCCACCCCCGCCTTCCAGCCTGGTGACCTTGCTGAGAGCAGTTGGGGGTTGCCAGGCTTCCCGCAGACAACGCCAGCATCCATCCATCCGTCCATCCATCCCGGGGCTGGGGGGACGTGCCTGGGAGGCCATGGCAGGCTCCCTGTGTTCTTGCTGCCTTGCCAGTGCCCCAGGCAGGGACGACTGCCCCCGCCTCCCTGGTCCTACTGAGAGAGGCCTCTCCAGCAATAACGTTTTGTAGTCCCTGTCCCTGTCCCCAGGACGACACCGGCCCGACATTGCACCTGCCGACTTTGAGAGATTTCTACACTGAGATTTGAATTCCTAGTCGCCTGGGTTGCTTTTACTTTATATGATGTGATTTTGAAGAGATTTTAAAGATGTTCCCTTTTGTACTCTCCCTCTCGTCCACTCCTGCCGGGGCTCTGGACCAGAGTTTGCTTTGTACTGAGGGCTTGGGGGTGGGGGAGCAATTTGTATTTTTATTTTTTCTTAGCACAAGCAGGTGAACTTGGGCACAGCCCTGTGACTCTCCTTCCTGGAACCTCGCAGCTCACCAGGACTGTTTGATATCAAACTGCTGTATTTTGAACCCTTTTTCCTTAACTGGCCAGGCCAGCAAGCGCCAGGTTGACATGGGCCTCAGGTGCCTGGCCCGTCTGCACCTGGAGTTCTGGGCCTCACTGTCCTGTCCACCACGAGGGGACGCCTGCACGGCCATCCTCGACCTCCTCCCTGCTGCCCTGGGGCTGGGGGAGCTGGCATTGGATCCTGACCTTGAAGACCACAGTATCTCTCAGCTCTCGACTCCTGGTCAAACAGACCCCAGAGGGTCTAAAGTGAGGATGACACAGTCCATTTCCCTGGTCTTCAGCAAGGGCCAAGGGCACTGGTGTCTCCGACGAGGGTCTCCTGTGTGGCCAAGGCCCCGCAGAGGTCTGCTGTCTCCATTTGCACCCACCGGCCTTACTGCTCTGTTTACAGTGACCTTCCAGGATCCCTCCCCAAGGGGGGCCTGGGGATTTTGGGGTCCCCCTTTGGAATCCATGGTTATTTGATGAGTTGACTTTGATCTTTTTATCCTGTGTAAACTTGTAGCCTGGCTTTTCTCATTTCCATTCTCGTGATGTATGCCAATAAAGTTTGCCATTATTTTCACCTGTGTTAGGGCCATTTCTTGGGGTTCCAGGAGAGACCAAAGCTCCTGCAGACAGGCTCAAGGACCACCAGACTGGGAACAAATCATCAACGTAGCCACCCAGGCATGGGGCACGTGGTCATAGGTCTTTGTGTCTTTTCCTGGGAAGATGACGGGGGAAGAGGGGCAGTCCTTGGCTCTCTGAGGATGTCTACCTGGGCCTGGGGGTCACCTTCCACCCACTCATTAACAGCTGGATGTGGTCCCGGGCCTCGCCTTTGCCTGACTTCCTGTGTGCAGCTGGATCTCACAGCCTTTTAGTGCAGCTCCTCCTGGGTGGGTGTCGCTGCCTCCTGGTGGTGCTATGGGTAATTGCATGCATCGCCTTGGCACTTGGTGACTTCAAGGCCACATGAAGCTTTCTTCCAGCGGCTGTAACTCCTCTGTTTTCCCATTTTCTCTATTATCTCAGAGTTTCGTCTAGAACCTGCAGGTGGAATGGAAGTCTCAAGCCTGGGCATTTTACAGTGAGCTTAGAAATGAGAAGACCCTGAATCCCCCCCGAAAGACAGTGACTTGGCTGAGTCTATGTTGGATTCATTTTGCTCATTTCTAAATGGCTGTGGCGCCCTTGTAAATGTACTTCTGTCCTCCACTGTGTTTTGAGAATGTTTTCTCATGTCCAAAAATACAGAGTGAATCATTGTCTAAGCACTTTACGGTAACACTGATGTTACAATCATTATATATCATCGAAGCCAGGCTGTCCTTGTCCATGAGCCGTGATTCTGTATGCTTGGGAAAGAATGCGTAGAAGGCAGCAGACTTAAAGTTTGGAAGGAAACCCGTGACGTTGTGAAGTCAGGCCATGTTGAATTTGTTTCTGGATTTCATTTCTGAAGCCAATACATACTGGCTAAAACTTGGCCAAATTATTTAGCCTCTCTGACTTTTTTTTTTCATGGCTAAAGCCAAAATACTGATACTGTATTCCTTAGAGAATTGTTGCTAAAATTAGCATCAGGGATGTGCACATGGTATTTCCTATAATGCTGATGGTGCAGTAATTCATTGTTAGAAGGAAAGAATTGCAGTGAGGGCTTGGCGCAGTAGCCTAGTGGCTGAAGTCCTCACCTTGCATGCACCAGGATCTCATATGAGCGTCGGTTTGTATCCCTGCAGCCCCACTTCCCATCCAGCTCCCTGCTTATGGCCTGGGAAAGCAGTCGAGAAAGGCCCAAAGCCTTGGGATCCTGCACCCACATGGGAGACCTGGAGGGGGCTCCAGGTTCCTGGCATCAGATCGGCACAGCTCCAGGTTCCTGGCGTCAGATCCGGCGCAGCAGGAAGAGTAACAGCAAGGCTGGTTTAGGCTGAAGCCAGGAGCTGGGAACTCAGTCATCCACACAGGGGTGTCGGCGCCGAGTACTTGAGCCCTCAGTTGCTGCCTCTGACATGTGTTGACTACTCCCCATACGGCCCTGTCTGGGACCGGGTCAGGCTGAAGCCAGGATCCAGGTAGGGGCCCAAGCACATGGGTGCTGGATGGGAAGCAGAGCGGCTGGGATTTGAATTTGCACTGCAGCATGGGATGCCAGCATTGCACGTGCCAGCTGTACCACACAGTTTGGGAATACTTTTCTGCTCACCATGACTTCAAAAGATGGATTGATGAATATCCCTAAAGAGGCACTGTTAACACTCAGGACAAGGCTGTTAGACCTTCCGACCTTAGACTAGCTTTGTTAGGGGACAGTTGCAGAGAAATTCAACTTAGGGCCCAGGCAGACAGGCTCATGTTTCTCACATAGGGCCCAGATAAGTTTATCAGAAATTTTTAACTGTCAAGAATGTGGGTAATGGTGTTATCCCATTTTACAGATAAAGGGTGGACAGAGGGTCAGTGAGTGGCAGGACAAGGTTCTAGATCCTGCAATCCCTCCTATGAGCCAGGCACAAGATACACATTTCTGTGTGGTGGAACTTGAGTTTCTGTAGGGAGAGACAGACAAGAAAAATGTAATAAAATTACACAGTGTGTTTGAAGCTCTAAGTGCTACCACCAAAACAAAGCAAGAGTTAAGGGAGGTGGGGGAAAAGAGTGTTGCAATTTGTAATTCCAGAATGGGAACGCAGGTGGGGTTCCGTGGGCAGGTGGTATTTCAGCTAAGACTTGATGGAAATAGGTTTATTTGTGTGCATATTGGCCAGGGAGGGCCCTGCCAGGAAACACAGCAGCCCGTGCAGAAGTCCTGGGAAACGCTGCGAACACCATCTGGCTGGAAGATGGGATGTGAGGCTGGGTCGTGGAGTTGGGCAGCAGATGAGGCAGTCCGTTTCCATTGCTTTCGTTCACTCTGGACAGGTCAGGAAATGCTAGGATTTCAGTTTTCCAGGCTCGGCAAAGCCGCGCGAGACGACAGGCCACGTTGTCGTTCAGGCATGCGCCTTTGCTTCTCGGCTGCACGTCACACACTAACTCCCTCCCATGCAGAGTCAGCTCCAGCCCGACAGGTGGCAGCATCGCCCAGAAGACGCCTCCACACTCACACCAGTGCCTTCTTTCACTGCCCGGCTCCAAGGCGACTTCCTTTTGCTTCGGAGTGGCAGCAGCGTAGACCAATGGCTATCCAGTTTCGCCGGACGGACGACGGCGCCGGCCAATAGGCAGGGGGAGCTGTCCGCAGCTTCTGATTGGGCTCTTTGATCGCGTATAAAAGGCACCTGCGGGCTCGCTGGCCCTTCTCTTGCCAGGCGTCCTCGTGCGAGGTTCGTGTGTGCGCTTTGCCCCGGGGTCGGGCGGCGGCGGCGGCGGCAGCACGAGGGTCTTGGGGAGGTTCTTGACGGGTGGACAGTGGGGATCGCAGGCTTTCCCCGGGGCCTGGGCGGCGGTGGCGGCTCCGGTCCGCCTGGGCCTCGGACAGGGCTGCGGGGCCCCCCGGCCTGAGCCCCGCTCTTTCCCTTCAGGAACATCGTCTTTAAACCCCACGTGGCAATCCCTGACGCACCGTCGTGATGCCCAGGGAAGACAGGGCGACCTGGAAGTCCAACTACTTCCTTAAGATCATCGTAAGTGGGAGGGCGGCGGCGGCGCGCGAATCTGCTTCAGGAATCTTGGGGCCCAGCTCGGCGTGGTCTTCAGCTTAGTTCCTCTGTGGGTCGGTCCTGGGGCGGTCGAGCAGGTTCAGGTGCGGATGGCACATCATTCGTGGCCTTTTATCCTGTGACTCATCCCAAAGTGGCAGGTTCTTGCGTGGTCAGGCCCGTCATTGGCCTAAATGGCCAGTGGTAGAGTGACATTTGTGTTCCCTGCCTGTTGGGTTATAGTTTTAGTGGGTCAGAGACCAGTCTCATAATTGAGGAAAATAGAAAGTAAAAAGTTAAAATTTTTTTTTCTGACAGAATTTTTTTCCCATCATTCCATGCACACCCTGCAGATCAATTTGAGAAGTGCAACTTGGCGTCTCCCAGCAGCATTTGTCCCAGTGGCAGAGGGAGTGGGATGCATTTCTTGTGGCTCCCACCCCCCAACTTTGTTTCATTCTTGTAGCAACTCCTGGACGATTACCCAAAATGCTTCATCGTGGGAGCAGACAATGTGGGCTCCAAGCAGATGCAGCAGATCCGCATGTCCCTGCGGGGCAAGGCAGTGGTGCTGATGGGCAAGAACACCATGATGCGCAAAGCCATCCGGGGCCACCTGGAGAACAACCCGGCCCTCGAGAAGTCAGTGCCCGCCCCCGCCCCGCGCTGCTTCCCTGGGGGAGGACGGGGTGCAGAGGCAACTGTGCCCCAAACACTGCTCTCTCTGCAGACTCCTGCCACATATCCGGGGCAACGTGGGCTTTGTGTTCACCAAGGAGGACCTCACTGAGATCAGGGACATGCTTCTGGCCAACAAGGTGAGGAGCGGCCGGCCTCAGCTTGAGAGGCCTCACAGGGAGAGGTCTCAGGTGTCACTGGAGAGGCGTTTCTCACTTTGGACTGTGTCCAGGTGCCCGCTGCTGCCCGTGCTGGGGCCATTGCTCCCTGTGAGGTCACTGTGCCTGCTCAGAACACCGGCCTGGGCCCCGAGAAGACCTCCTTCTTCCAGGCTTTGGGTATCACCACCAAGATCTCCAGGGGTACCATCGAAATCCTGGTGAGTGGACTGTGTTGGCCAGTAGTAGCCTGGCAAGTGAGTGGGGCTTCTGGGAGGCTGTGATGTGCTAGACGCCCAGGTGTCAAGTGCCTCCTGTTTTGTTTTTCAGAGTGATGTGCAGCTGATAAAGACTGGAGACAAGGTGGGGGCCAGCGAGGCCACACTGCTCAACATGCTGAACATCTCGCCCTTCTCCTTCGGGCTGATCATCCAGCAGGTGTTCGACAACGGCAGCATCTACAACCCCGAAGTGCTGGACATCACCGAGGAGACTCTGCACTCCCGCTTCCTGGAGGTGCCTGCGCTGCGAGAGCTGTCCATGGCCTTGTTTATGGGAAACGCTGGCCAGTTAGGATAGAAGACCTGAAGGGCTTGGTGGATGAGTGTAGAGCCCTAGAACAGTGCTGGGTGTCATAAAGAGGCAGCTTATGAGCACTGTGCCTTCCTCCAAGAACTAATGGGCTTGTTTTTCTGAACAGGCTGAGTTTCACTAAGTAATGGTGATACAAGACAACCTTTGAAATTCAGTGGCTGTATGAACAGTTTCTGTTCTTCACACACTAGTAGAGTGGTGGTTCTCGGGTGTGGGAATGGCATTTGTTAGCCAGACTTGCCCTGCCAGGAGAGTTTGCTGCAAGAGGAGGAGCTGCAGCCACGGTTGTCTGCGTGGGTTAGTCCCATCCCTCGTGCCCTCTTCCTCAGGGCGAGCTCATCACCATGTCCTCCCTTGCAGGGTGTGCGCAATGTGGCCAGTGTGTCTCTGCAGATTGGCTACCCGACTGTTGCTTCTGTGCCCCATTCCATCATCAATGGGTACAAGCGGGTCCTGGCTCTGTCTGTGGAGACAGATTACACCTTCCCACTTGCTGAAAAGGTAGGTCTTGCCGGGGCCACAGCAGGCAGGTGGCAGCCTGCCAGCTTGGTGTTTTAAATACCAAATAGCTCACCCTGTGTATGATTACGGGCTGGAAGGTGTATTGTATTCTCACTTTAGAAATCGCCCCAGGCAGGGTAGAGTGACCCTTTGACCACTGCCTTCGCTTGCCCTCAGGTCAAGGCCTTCCTGGCTGATCCATCTGCCTTTGTGGCTGCTGCCCCTGCAGCTGCCGCCACCTCTGCTGCTCCTGCTGCTGCAGCTGCAGCCCCAGCCAAGGTGGAGGCCAAGGAGGAGTCGGAAGAGTCGGACGAGGATATGGGCTTCGGTCTCTTTGACTAAGCCGGAAAGCAACCAGCTCAGCCAGCTTTATCTACGAAACGAAGAAATAAAGGCTTACTTCTCTAAGTCTGGTTTATATCTGTGTGTCCTCTTTGTCACAGACTGCTCCTGACCCAGCTCTTGAGTGTCACATGGTTCCCCTCTCCCCCCGACAGGTCCCCATCAGGTTCACTGCAAGTAAATACCCATGAGCACCAGGGCTGGGCCAGGCTGGCATCAGGAGGCCTACACAGAGTCATGTCCTCCCAGGTGCACTGGCTGGAAGCTGCACCGCTGTTCCAGTGTCTGACCAGTGGAGGTGCAGTTACTACAGTTGAAGATGCCACTCCAGCCTCACTGCTAGGAAATAAGGCACAGTATATACAAAACAATATAGTATACTACAGTTGTTAGCATTACAGCTTTTTGGGGCTAAGTTCATGTAATGAGCCAGGGTGCTGGATGTACTGCTAGGACCGCATCGGGCTACACCACATTCAGTGTGCGGCTTAAACCCCGGGGGTTCATTTCTGATTTTTCCTAATACTTTTGGGCTGGTTGGATAGCAAGATTTGGAAGTTAGACCCAGAGGTCACTAAAAAAGCTAGATTTAAAGATTTATTGTTCAGTCGGATATAGAGACAAGAAAAGATCTTCCATTGATTAACTCCACTAGCAGGCACAATAGCCAGACCTGAGCCTCTCCAGTCTCCCATGCCGGTGCAGGGTCCCAAGGCTTTGGACTGTCCATTGCTTGACCAGATCACAAGCAGGGAGCTGGATGGGAAGTGCAGTTACTGAGATTAGAACTAGTGCCCATATGGGATCAGCCAGTGCAAGGCAAGGACTTCAGCTGCTGGCTACCGTGCCAACCCGAAGCTAAGATACTTTTAATTTTTAAAAACTTTTAAAATATTTACTTCTGTTGCAAAGCCAGATACAGAGGAAGATCTGTCCAGTAATTCACTCCCCAAGTGACTGCAATGGCCAATGCTATGCAGATCAGGAGCCAGGAACTTCCACCTGGTCTCCCTGCTTGTCCTGGATAAGGAGCAGAGGATGGGAGACCTGGGAGAAGCTTCTGATCGGTCATTGTGGCCACTTAGAGAGTGGACCAGCTGGACCAGCAGATCTCTTCTCTGTAGATCTGACTTTCCAATTAAAAAAGCAGTGTAAGGGAGCCCAGAACCTCACCCTTTGGGGCCGCCCTGGGCTGTGGGGTTTACCCTCTCCCAGCCCCTCAAGCTTGCAGCGGAAACCCTTCTGTCACAGGCCAGGCTTCTCCCGGCCACTTGATCCCCACCTCGTCCTCCCGCCACTGACCCACGCACCCCTGGGGGACAAGATGCAGGAGGCAGCGGGGACGGGGGTCTCCCAAGTGGGTCAGGGTCCGGCCGGGGGTGTGCAGTGCAGAGCCGGGGTCTCGGAGGCGGCCCGAGGTGTCTACGGTATGTCCCCCCGTCCCGCCCGCGGTGTCCCCCGTCCCGCCCGGGATGTCCGCCGTCCCGCCGGGGGCGCCAGGTCTCGGCTCACACCCAGCCGGCTCTGCGACCTCGCCCTGCCGCGTGGGCCCGGCGCTGACCCGGAAGCGCTGCGGAAGCGGTTCCGGAGTCAGCGGCGGCAGGATGGCGGCCGACACGCAGGTGAGGCGGGCGGCAGCGGGGGCCCGGGCGGTGGAGGGCGACCCGGTGTGGACGGTGGTCGTCGGGTCCGAGCCTGTCCTCGCCGGTCAGCCCAGGGGGCTGCGGAGGGCGCGAGTCCGACCCGGCTCCCCTCAGAGAGCCGTGCCTCAACGCACGAGCCCAGGCCCGGCTCGGCCGGAGCGGCGCCGACTGACCGACTGCCCGACCGTCCTCGGGCTCGAGGGTCCCGTGTCGGAGCTCCGTGCCTCCCCCGAGCCCTCCGGCAGGGAGCCCAGGGCCAGCGCCAGACCTTGCTTCAACTTTGAGTGTCCCGGCTCCGGGAGCTGCTGAGCGCCGCCTGGACTTGAGCTCATACCCAGTCTTTTCGCCTGTAAAATGGGGGTTTGAGGTCTCCAGCGGGGTGCAGTGCAGGACCCCTTGAGTGTGACCACTTAGGAAGTGGAAAAGACACGTAATGGCAGAGTAGTTGTGCGCCAGGGCTGGGGTCCTCAGGAGCTGTGTTCGACTGAGCTGCAGAGCTGTAGTGTCCGGTGTGGTGTCCAGAGGCTGCGTGGCTAACTTAGAGCGGTCAGACTCCGCTCGTCCAGTTGCATTAGACCCCCCGTCCCGGGCAGTGGAGGACTTTTCCATCCTCTCAGCAAGTTCCATGGGACACAGGTGTGAAAGTACATGATAGTATGTGAGGTCAGCAGCGGGCGCTTCGGGAGGACCCTGGCGTGTGCTTGAGCCCCCGGGTCGGGGTCGGGGGTGAAGTCCTTTGATCCTTTGTGAGAAATTGGCAGCCAGAAGTTCCTGTGAGGACGGCTGGATGGAACGTGGGTTGTGTTTATGCATCTGCTTTGGTTGTCTCCTCTTATTCAAAACTAGTGAGGATTAAAAGCAATTATCACACGTGGCCTGGGAAGAGGGGAAGCTGAGACAGCTGTGTTTGTTTTTTTTTTTTAAGAGTCATTTATTTGAAAGAGTTAAAAGAGGGAGATGGACAAACACGCAGACACAGACACACAGACACTTTCCCCAGATGGCCACGATAGCCAGGCCTGAGCCAGGCCGGAGGCAGGAGCTTCATCCTGGTCTCCCACGTGAGTGCTTGAGCCATCTTCTGCTTTTTGAAAGCCCTTAGCAGGGAGATGGATGGAATTGGGGCAGATCGTCGGCTAGCCTCAAAGCACAAGACCAGCGCTTTCCTCCCTTTAAACCGCCACACCAAGGAAAGATGTGCCGTGAGCATTAACAAAGGATCAGCAATGTAGTTCAAGAAACTGTACCCCCAGCTGAAGTGCTTGTCCCCAGACGGAAGGTACTCAGCAGTGGTTAAAAATAGGCTCACTGCAAAGTACAAGTTAACATGAAACCTTAGAACCTGGGACGCAGAAGAGCCTCCAAGTGTCCAGGGCAAAAAGCCGGTTCTCATCCAGAGGCTCAGGATTCAGGACGGCTTTGAACCTGACTAACTTAATGGCACTGGAGAAAAGCTGAAGTAAAGGACAGAGGTAGAAAATTTTCAAGCTTGCAGGGCCTTCCCAAATTGCAGAATGTGTGTCTCCTGAACGCAAAAAGACATTTTCAGGGCAAGAAACTGCACTCCAGCTGTGGAATCACCTGTCAGATGGGACATCATGGGCTGGCACGATGGCTCAGTTCGCCTTCAAGCACCGACATCCCATAAGATGTGTCCTGGCTGCTCTACTTCTCAATCCAGCACCCCTCTAAGTATCTGGGAAAGCAGTAGGGGATGGCCCAAAGCCTTGGGGCTCTGCACTCACGTAGGAAGAAGCTCCTGGCTTCGTGTCAGCTCGGCTCTGGTCGTCACGGCTATTTAGGGAGTGAATCAGCAGATGGGAGATCTTTCTGTCTCCTTCTCTCTGTAAATCTGCCTTGCAAATAAAAAAAAAAACAAAACAAAAAACAGATGGGGCAGTTTAGAAAACTGAAGAAACTTCCGGGCAGGTGGAATTTTATGGCTACATTATTTGCTTCAGTGAGGGGAGATTGAAAGAAGAGCTAGAAGGTTGGGAATGGAACCCTCAATAACAGTGGGTGAAATGAAGGATTGTTGAGTGGGGAAAGATAATTATTAACTGCAGAGTAATAAACACTGGATGGGAGAGGATACACAGTTTATTAAGAAGATTAAATGTTACTTAATGTAAAGTGACTACTGAACTAGCTCTTACTATGAAACTGGAAATTATACTGGGGAGTTGGGGAGGTATAGAATGAGGTTGGAGAGGGAAAGAGCTATGGGAGAAAGGAAGTAAAACTGAAAAACTGGGCCCTCACCTTGCATGTCCCAGAATCCCATATGGATGTCAGTTTGTGTCCCGGCAGCTCCACTTCCCATCCAGCTCCCTGCTTGTGGCCTGGGAAGGCAGTGGAGGATGGCTCAAAGCCTTGGGACCCTGCACGGACAGGAGATCTTTCTGTCTCTCCTCTTTGTAAATTTGATCTACCTTTCCAATAAAAATAAACTAATTTTTGGAAAAAAAATAGCAACTGAGAAACTACAAAGTATTGGCACAGACAGATTGCCTTCATATTTAAAAATGTATTTATTATTATTATTTTAAAGATGTATTTATTTTTATTGCAAAGTCATATATACAGAGAGGAGGAGGAGAGAGAGAGAAAGAGAAAGATCTGTCTGCTGATTCATTCCCCAAGTGACCGCAATGGCCGGAGCTGAGCTGATCCGAAGCCAGGAGCCAGGAGCTTTTTCCAGGTCTCCCACACGGGTGCAGGGTCCTAAGATTTTGGGCCGTCCTCAGCTGCTTTTTGAGGCCTCAAGCAGGGAGCTGGATGGGAAGTGGGGCTGCAGGGATTAGAACCTATGCCTATATGGGATCCTGGCACATTCAAGGCGAGGACTTTAGCTGCTAGGGTACCGTGCCAAGCCCGGGATTTCTGTATTTCTTATTGAAAAGGCAGATTTATAGAGAAAAGGAGAGACAGAAAGTGCAAGATCATCTATCCACTGGGTCACTCCTCAAATGGCTGTGACAGCAGAGCTGAGCCAGTCAGGAACCAGGAGCTTCTTCCTTGAGTTTCACATGCAGATGCAGGGTCCCAAGGCTTTGAGCCATCCTCCACTGCTTTCCCAGGCCACAAGGAGGGAGCTGGAAGGGAAGTGGAGAAACTGGGACACCAACTGGCGCCCATACGGGGTATCAATGCTTGAAAGCATAGGATTAGCTAGTTGAGCCTTTGTGCCTGCTGCTTCCATTATTTCCTCAGGATTTATTTACTTGAAAGGCAGAATGACAGGGAGAGAGATGCTCATTCTTCATGCTTCACTCTTCCCGGTGCCTGCTCAGCCTAGATGGGCCAGGCCGAAGCCGTGAGGTGGGCACCTCATGCGGGTCCCATGTAGATGGTAGCAATCCCAGTGGCCTCACCCACTGCATCTCAGGTGCGTTGGCAGGCAGTTGGGTTGGAAGTGGAGGAGCCAGGATGTAAATCGGTACTTCATTATGGGAAGTGGGCATCCCATGTGGTGGCGTAATACGTTCCACCACAACCCCCGCTGCCACCCTCGACTCTAAGGGTGCTGCTAAGGCCTGCCTGTGACATACATAACTCCAGAAAAAGAAAAAGCAGATTACGTGTGTTGGCTACAGGCATGCCCTGGTGCTGCTCCATTCACAGGCTGCCCGCTGTGTGGCCTGTGGCCTGGGTCCTGTGTGTGCATCCCATTACAGGGGACTGTGACCGGAGGCCCTTTAACATCAGTTTGTAGATCTGTCTGGTTTCAGGGTCGGTTTTGAGACCTGCAGGTGCTGTGACCGTCAGCTCTCTTCTAGACTGTGATGTTGCCTCCTGGGCAGTTCCTTCACCTGGAAAGGGAGGGTACGGGTGCCTCCCTTGCCTGCTTGTGGGTGGCAGCAGGTGACCTGTGCTTGAGCTAACTGTAACTGCTTTCTCACATGCAACATCTCATTTGTGTATCTTTTTGTTTACTTGAAAGAGTTAGAGAGAGAATGAGCTCTTCCACCCCCTCATTCACTCCCCAGAAGGCTTTGGTGGCAGGAGCTGGGCCCGTCTGAAGTCACTAGCCATGCCCAGGTGGGCACAGACACATTAGTATGGAGCTGGCCAGTACCTGACCCGGTGCCCTTATTGGATGCTGTTGCTGTGGGCAGTGCCTTTACCCACTCTGCCACAGAACCAACTCCCCACAGCATCTCATTTGATCTCCAAAGTAGTCACAGGAAGTAGGTGCCATTCCTGCACTGTACGGATGAAGAAAGGGAAAATCGGGGTGACCTCAGAGGCAGGTCGGGGATCTAGCCTCTGCCTTTCCTCTTTTCTGCTGTGCTTATTCTCTGCTGCTGGGTTACCAGGGTGCCAACATGACTTTGGGGGAAACGAGAGTGAAAGATACAATGGGAAGGAGCAGGCCCTCACTAGAGTTTGATTAGTTCTGCAAAAGTGTTTTTTATCCCTAAGTTTTTGCCTTTTACCTTCCCTTTTTCCACATTTAAATAAGACAGACGGACTGACTGGTACCTCTAACGGGGTGATTTTGCCCCCCAGCAGGAGACATTTTGATAATGCCTGGAGATACTTTTGCTTGTCAAAATGGGGATGGGAGGTAAGTGGGCTCCTGGCACAGTGCATGGAGACAGAGAGTGCTGCCACACAACTTTCTGTGTGTAAAATTAGCCTCTTAGAGCAAAAGGTGGCTTGAAAGGGCCAGCATTTGAGAAGCCCTGTGTTGGAGCTGCTTGCAGGATTCTGCCCCCGTCCACTGCCCGACATGTCCACTGCCCGACACGTCCACCCGCTTGTGCGCACGTATGCTTGCTCATTGCTTTCTCATCTCAGTGGTCAGTTTCTCTGTGGCTTTGACCTTCACAGGTTTCTGAGACACTGAAGCGCTTTGCGGGGAAGGTGACGACAGCCAGCGTGAAGGAGCGGAGAGAAATCCTTGGTGAACTGGGCAAGTGTGTTGCTGGAAAAGGTACTTGCTTTCCTGTCCATCTGAGAAAGAAAGTTGTGTTCTCACTTGAGAACCGTGGTGCCCCCTGTGCCCTCCCTGCACACCTTCTGCTTTCTATATTCCCTGGCTACTGTGCCCCTTGCGACAGTTGAAGCATTTGCCTTAGTGGAGCGTGTCCATTCAGGTGCCCAAGCTGTTTGCAGTGTGATTGTTTTGTTTGAAGATACTTTTTTAAAAAAATTAGTTATTTTTATTTGAAGGGCAGAGTTACATAGAAAAGGAGAGAGCGAGAGCTTCCATCTGCCGGTTTACTCCCCAGATAACTGCAGTTGCCACACTGAGCCCATCTGAAGCAGGAGCTTCTTCTGGGTCTCACACATGGGTGCAGGGACCCAAGAATTTGAGTTATCCTCTGCTGCTTTCCTGGCGCATTAGCAGGGAGCTGAATCAGAGCAGCTGGGACACAAACTTGTACCCATATGGAATGCTGGCACCACAGGTGGGGACTTAGCCTACTATGCTATGGTGCCGGCTCCCTTGAGATTTTTTTTTTCTTTTAAAGACTTAGTTATTATTATTATTTTTTTTTATTGGAAAGTCAGATGTACAGAGAGGAGGAGAGACAGAGAAGATCTTCCATCGGATGACTCACTCCCCAAGTGGCTGTAACAGCCGGTGGTGAGTCGATGCGAAGCCAGGAGTCTGAAACCTCTTCTGGGTCTCCCACGTGGGTACGGGGTCCCAAGGTCCCAAGGCCTTGTACCATCCTGTACTGCTTTCCCAGGCCACAAGCAGGGAGCAGGATGGGAAGCGGGGTCGCCAGACACAAATCATCCCTCGGCACATGCAAGGTGAGGACTTTAGCCACTAGGCTATTATGCCAGGAACCCCCCCCCACACACCCCAAGAATTTAAAGAAGGTACCAGCAATGAGTGATAATCTGGGTGCAGAAACTTTTTCTTTTCTTTCTTTCTTTTTTTTTTTTTTTTTAAGATTTGTTTAACTTTTTAATTGGAAAATCAGATATTCAGAGAGGAGGAGAGACAGGAAGGTCTTCCATCTGTTGATTCACTCCCCAGGCAGCCAGAAAGGCTGCAGTTGCGCTGATTTGAAGCCAGGAGCCTGGAGCCTCTTCTGGGTCTCTCACGTGGGTGCAGGGTCTCAAGAATTTGGGCCGTCTTCAACTGCTTTCTCAGGCCGCAAGCAGGGAGCTGGATGGGAAGTGGGGCTGCCGGCACACGAACTGGCGCTCATATAGAATCCTTGTGCTTGCTACCGTGCAGGGGATCCCCTGCTCGAGATTTCCAAAAAGTACCAGCAATGAGTGATAATCTGGGTGCAGAAACATTTTCCTTATGTGTTGAGATACCATTTTTCCTAATGAGTGTTCCAAGGAAGTCAGCAAGATGATAACAAATGACTGACCCGTGAAGTTTGGGAAGGGCTGTGTTTCCCAGTGCCCTCGGTATTTTAGCTCACTGGGAGTTTCTCATCTGAAAACCTGTTTGGGGTGTGCAGGATACATTTCCTGATCCTGTACCACAGCTGAAGATTATGCCCCTGGCCCACTGGGTGTGCATTCATTGAATCTTGGTTTGTTACCTTGGTTTCCTCCTGGTGGGTTTTTCACTCAGCTGCACTGGTTTCCTAAGCGGTCTCCTTACCAACCCTTACCCTAACCTTCAGAGCCTGTTAGATGGATTCTCAGCTCCACCCCAACCAGAGATCGAGAAGCCGTGGGAGTGAACTCTCTGTTCAAATAAAACCCTCTGCTTTCTCGAGTTCAAGACCCGCCATCTTTCAGCTTTCAGTTCCCCTTCCTGCTGCTTTTTCCCTTAAATTCAGGTTTGTTGCCTCTGACATACAATTGCTTGTTAAAGTACTATGCAAATGAAGGAGTCCCTGTTTGTCAGCTTCTAAGAGCCTCTGCCTTAGTGTGTGAGTTTTATGGTTCCCTCAGAGACCTTTGTGGTGGGTCGCCTTCTCAGCAGGGCTGTGGTGGGGAGTCGGCTGTGCACACCTGCCTTCTCAGCAGGGCTGTGGTGGGGTGCCGGCTGTGCACACCTGCCGAACCATAGTGGCTGAATGCTTCTCCTCCCTGCCCATTTTACGGAATATGGAGTTTGACTTGTATGGGTAAAATTTATAAATTACTCAAAACCTTTTGAGAATTTTGCTCTTTAGTTCCTTGGAATTCTGCATTCAGTAAATTGCATTTGTAAAGTGTTTCAGTCACTTTTGTTGTTCAGTTTGGGAGTGGAAAGTTATCTGCCTCTTCCTGGAAATCCTTAGCTCTCAACTTCTGGAGTCTTAAGGAAGAGCTTATTGTTCATGTTGCACATAATGACTGTTCTGGTTCCGTTTCGGTAGGGAGGAGAGAAGGAGACGAGGTACCTGGAGGTGGTGTACCATGTTTCCAGCCAACTAAGCAATTGAGGACTTCCTCAGATCGCTCTTGATTCTGGATGTGGTGGATCCACAGGGCCCAGCCCGACTTGTATTGCCTTAGTTTCATTCAGTTAACAGACATCCACCCGAAGCTCTGCTGTGCCAGGTGTGTTGCTAGAGTCCTATTTTGTCACCAACTTTTATCTTGGTGATTCTGTCCCAAATCTCTGAGATCAGGTCTGGCATAGTACTCATCTCAAGCAGATTTTCAGCAAATTGTTTTCTTCCTAACTTATTTTTGTTGACGAGAGAGATTGTCCATTCTCTGGTTCACCCTCTGAAGGCTTGCACCTGCCAGGAACTGTCCAGGTGTCCATATGGGTGTCAGGGACTCAAGTACACAAACCATCTTCTGCAGCTTCTCAGGCATGTTGGTTGGAAATGGAGGTGGGAACTGCATGTATCCCAGGTCATAGTAACCCCCAGTACCACAATGCCTGTCCCTTAAGTTTTTTTTGTTCATCAGTCTCTCTAATCTTTGGTTTCAGATCTGCCAGAGGGAGCAGTGAAAGGGCTGTGCAAGTTGTTCTGCTTGACTCTGCATCGATACAGGTGAGTCCCAGTCAGGGGCCAAGTCTGGTGCTCTTGTACAGAGCAGTGGTACAGGGTCGTAGATGGAGCCCAGGCCTCGAACCCAGACCTCCTGGTTCTACATCCTAGCTGATCGCATCTTGGGCACGTCATTCTGTGCCTCAGTTTCCTCTGTTATCGCCTCACACTTGTTGGTAGTAAGTGTGAAGGACCCGGCACACTGCCTGCACATCTCACAAGCTTAGTTTGCATGTGCTGGCATCAGTCCTGTTTGTAAAAGCACATGGCCCAGTTAGAGGCCCTTTATAACTGCAGCTCTGGAAGCGCAGCTGCTACCCTTACACTCAGTGGCTTCTTTGCCCTTGTCAGCTGCTTTTGGGATTCGAGGAGGAGGTGGATTTATCTAGACATTTTCTAATCCTATCGGTCTTCTGTGACCGTCCCCTACCTCGCCCAGTGCAGTAGGTCTGGAACAGTGCGTGGTTTAAGCAACCTGTTGTCCGCCTAAGTCCACATACTTATCATTTGTTCCTCCCCCCCAGAGATGCAGCCTCTCGTCGAGCCCTGCAGGCAGCCATCCAGCAGTTGGCTGAGGCTCAGCCGGAGGCCACTGCTAAGAACCTCCTGCACTCCCTACAATCTTCAGGCATTGGCTGCAAAACAGGAGTTCCCAGGTAAGAGGTGTAGAGACTGTGGCCCCTGGGGAACTGGGAGGGCCTCCCCAGGAGAAGCTGCTGAGGGTGAGCTTGCCGGAGAGGTGTGAGCATGCCTGACTTGTGACCCTTGGTGCACTCAGGGAAGGAGGAGTTGCAGTGGCCAGTTCTGTCCCTAGGGATGGGACTGTAAAGCCAGTGGAAGCCAACAGGCACAGAATGGGGAAACCCTTTGCACTTGTTTTTCTGTTTGTTAGTGCCAAGAGATGGTAGTTTGGAGCATGGGGCCTGAACTGCTTTTCCTGAGCTGCCGGGCGTGCCTTGTGGGAATGAGAATCAGAGTCTGTCCTGTTAGGTCAGAGGAGGAGCGTGCACAGCAGGCAGGGCTTTGGGGAGAGCATTTGCCCTATATGTGGACGCCACTGATCGGCACTCATCCCTCTGTCCTTCCACAGTAAGAGCAGTGGCTCGGCCGCCTTGCTGGCCCTGACCTGGACCTGCCTTCTGGTGCGTATCGTCTTTCCCTCGAAAGGCAAACGCCAAGGAGACACCTGGAACAAACTGGTAGGTTCCCTGGGTCTTCAGAGTAGTGAGGGTCAGCCTTCTGCACAGTGAGAGCACCTTGAAGCCCTTCCTCTGTGCCAGGTGCTCCGGGTGACCACAACAAGGCACTTTGAATTTGCCTGAGGCGTGTGACTTTGGCAGAATGGGCATGAGCGCAACACATTCACATTCATCTGTCGACACAGATTTTTGAGCTTCTCTGTGCCAGGCATGGTGCCTGGCATTGGAAATGCAATGTGATTTCTGCCCTCGGGACATGGAAGATGGGACAGGTTGGAGTGGGGCAGATAGCCAAGAAGGAAGCGAGTGAGAGAGCATGATAATGTCAATTATTTCATTAATTTTTTTCTGGCAAATCATCATGTATGTATTTCAGTGTTGAAGTGGCTAAGGGAATGGAATTTTACTCATGAGTTTTAGTCCTTAAACATTCTTTTCATCCTGTGCCCGTTGCTTGTACATTCCCTGCTTTTCCTTCCCACACATCCGCTGCACCTGATAGTCCGGGCAAGGAGGTTCTTGTGGATGCCTAGATGTGCTTGGTGGTGGCTTGGAAGCGATGGTTTCAGAGTTCAGTGAGGAGTCTGCACATCTCCCTCAGGGTCTGATTCTCGGCCATGAAATTTTGCCAGCTCTGAGCCTGTTTCCTCCCATACAAAACGGAGGTAAAAATGGCCACCCACTCCATCCACTTGCAAGAGTTGCTATAAATCAAGGCAGCCCAGTGGAACTGGGAGGTGTTTGTAAGAACTGTGCAGGTGGGGATCCACAGTGAGGGGAGTTGCAGGCGACCAGCTCTTAGGCAGATAGTTGGCTTCATTCCTGGAAGTCTCTGCTATACACAATTCAGACGAGATCAGGCATGTTCAGGGTGGCATGGCCGTAGACTATACACACTTGAAATGGTCACCAGTGACTGGTTAGAGGACAGGCAGGAACTGATGTGAGCTGGGACTCCTTCAGCGTGTGGGCTTCATTGTTCCCCTAAAGACTGCCCATGAGGTGGCTCATCCTGGGCAAGCTCAAAGGCTTGCTCCCTCTGCTGAATTTTCAATAGTCATTATCTGAGCTAAGGTTAGGGAGTAGCAGGAGTTGGTCCTGGAGCAGAATGTATCAGATGCTTAAGACTGTTACTTTTGTAAATAATAAATTGCAAAGGCTGTATAGATATTCCTTCCGGTTTATTCCGCAGGCACTTGTGGTTACTGGGGCTGGGCCAGATCTAAGCTGGAATGCAGGACCCCAACTCAGATGTTGTATGTGGGTGACAGGAACTCAATGAAATACTTGAGCCATCATTTGCTGCCTCCTAGGGTGCAATAGAAAGGAACTGAATTGGAAATGGAGTAGCTGGGACTGGGACCAACATGGTGGTATGGGATAAGATGTTCCAGACCTCTGCCTAACCGCAGCACCCATGTGCCAGCATCCTCCCACCCCCCCACTCTTTGTGTGTGTGAAATCTGGGATCTGAGCCTTTGCTTGGCTGGTCACTGATGTCGCTGATGTCTGCTGGCAAGGCTGGGTCTGGGCTGAAGCCTGGAGCCGAAACTCAGCCTGCGTCTCCTGGTGGGTGGCAGGGAGCTGGTGGCTTGAGCCATCAGAACTGCCTTGCATGGTCAGCCTTAGCAGGAAGTTGGAGTCAGGAACCAGGGCTGGGTAGCACCTGGCTACTGTAGGGTGGGACACAGATGTTTTAATCTTCCTTTCTACGCTAAAGCCACCCTGCCCTCCAAATATTTTAATGAAAAAAAAATTCAAAATTCAACAGGTGTCCAAACAATGTATATAGTTAGTATAACTTTGTACATATGTAATTAAAAAAAAAAGATTTGTTTTACTTTAAAGAATTACACAGAGAGGGGCCGGCGGCGTGGCCTAGTGGCTAAAGTCCTCGCCTTGAACCCGCCGGGATCCCATATGGGCACCGGTTCTAATCCCGGCAGCTCCACTTCCCATCCAGCTCCCTGCTGGTGGCCTGGGAAAGCAGTTGAGGACGGCCCAAAGCTTTGGTACCCTGCACCCACGTGGGAGACCTGGAAGAGGTTCCTGGTTCCTGGTTTCGGATCGGCGCGCACCGGCCGTTGCGGCTCACTTGGGGAGTGAATCATCGGATGGAAGATCTTCCTCTCTGTCTTTCCTCCTCTCTGTATATCTGACTGTAATAAAATAAATAAATCTTTTTTTTCTTTTTTTTTTTTAAAGATTTATCCATTTTACTACAAAGTCAGAATTACACAGAGAGATCTTCCATCTGCTGATTCACTCCCCAGATGGCCACAGCAGCTTGAGCTGAGCTGGATCCGAGGCCATGAGCCAGGAGCTTCTTCTGGGATTTCCACTTGGGTGCAGGGGCCCCAGGACTTGAGCCATTCTCTGCTATTTTCCCAGGCCATAAGCAGGGAGCTGGATCGGAAATGGAGCAGCTGGGACTAGAACCAGTGCCTATCTGGGATGCCAGGGCCTTGGGTGGAAGTTTAGCTTACTACGCTGCACTGCTGGCACCACATATGTCATTTTGTGCAGCATGCACTTCACAGGAATATCCTTCTCAGGGAAGCAACTCGCGCTGCACTTGGGCGTTTGTGACACGTATTCTTCAGTTTTGTTCAGTTGAGCACCTGTTATGTGTCCACTTGTGGGATGGATCGTGAGTTCCATGCAAGCTAGAATCACTGTCTAGTGCTTTGTACTCCACATTGCCTAGCCAAGTGCCTACCGTTTCCTTGGTGCTTGGTAAGTATTGGTGGCATGGACAAAGACAAGGCAGATAAGAGAGTACTTCAAAAAGTTTATAGCAAATGGAACAAAAATATGTTTGTTTTGATTAAAAAAAATTTGAGGTCCAAGCTTATGAGGGGAATCTTCAAAATATTCATGAAAAATGTATATTGTGAAAAAACTATGCATAGCTTTCAGAATTTTTTTTTAAAGGTTTATTTATTTCCTTTGGAAAGTCAGATTTACAGAGAGGAGGAGAGACACAGAGAAAGATCTCCATCAGCTGGTTTACTCCCCAAGCTGAGCTGATCCGAAGCCAGGAGCCAGGAACTTCTTCCAGGTCTCCCACATGAGTGTACGGTTTGAAGGCTTTGGGTCATCCCCCACTGCCTTCTCAGGCCACAGTCAGGGAGCTGGATGGAAAGTGGGGCTGTGAAGAAACAAACTGGTGCCCATATGGGATCCCAGCATATTCAAGGTGAGGATTTTAGCCATTAGGCTCCTGTGTTGGGCCCAGATTTCAAAATTTGTTTGCATCAAAGTAAACTTATCTTTAAATTCCATTTTCTCTGAACTCTTGCAAGTACTCTCAAGCATACCCTTGTCCTTTTCTTGTATGGCACTTTCATCACTGGAATGACACATTCATTGTGTGTGTTTAATCCTGTCATTGCCTCTGGACAATAAAGTGCATCAAAGCAGAGGCTAAGTGTGCCTTGTTCCCATGGTTCTGACTCATAGTAGGTGCTCCATAAACACTGAGTGAACCTTGAGTGACTGGTTAAAGGATAGGGCAGGGGCCAGCACTGTGGTGTGGTAGGTTAAGCTGCTCCCTTTGATGCTTGTATGGGTGCCAGTTTGAGTCTTGGCTGCTCCTCTTCTGATCCAGCTCCCTACTAATGGCCTGGGGAAAGCAGTGGAAGAGGGCCCTAGTGTTTAGGGCCATTGCACCCACATGGGAGTCTTGGAAGAAGCTCCTGGGTTCTGGCTCTGGCTTTGGCTCTGGCCCAGTTCTGGCCACTCTGGCCATCTGGGCAGAGAACCAGTGGATGGAAGATACCTCTGTCTCTCTCTTCCTCTTTCTCCTTCTTTCTGTGTAATTCTGAATTTCAAATAAATAAATAATCTTTTTTTTTTAAGGAAGAGCTAACTGTCAGGGGTAGAGGAAAAAGGACCTATCTAAATTGAGTGGGAGAGGCCTGGTGGAGGTGAAGCGGGGTTTAGAGGGCCAGAAAGATCCAGGGTGGGCAGCGAGGGTTCAGGGCTCTGCCACACTGACGCTGTCTTCTGATATGAGACTTTGCTTGGTGCCGACAGGTGGAGGTTCAGTGTCTGCTACTGTTGGAGGTGCTGGGCGGCTCCCACAAGCACGCTGTGGATGGTGCCTTGAAGAAACTAACGAAACTATGGAAAGAGGTGACAGGAGTCTAGATGGGGTGGCGGGCAGTGCTTCTTCCGTGCTGTCCCCACTGTCATCTGATACACCTGTCTCATACCTTCCTCTCAGAACCCCGGGCTGGTGGAGCAGTACTTGTCCGCCATTCTCAGCTTGGAACCCAACCAGAACTATGCTGGCATGCTGGGGCTGCTGGTGCAGTTCTGCACCAACCACAAGGAGATGGATGTGGTCAATCGGCACAAGGCAAGTGCTGGGCCAGGGCAGCTGAGGGTTTGCCTCAGTTGGACCCACAGGCAAGGAGTAGGAACTTGTTCTGTGGATGGCCCCAGCTGCTGAACTTCGCGGAATCTTGTGGGTTTTCTCACATGAGACCCCAACTTTTCCATCACAAGGGATGAACTTGGGGGAACTGGAAGGATTCCCTTTCAGTTCTGATTCGGGTCGAATCCTTTTTGAGATGTCAGGTACTTGATCTTGAAGACGTCTGCCGCGTACCAGGCACTTGCCAGGTACCGGAGATGCAGCGCCAAGCAAGGGAGGCCTGACTTGTGCCCCTGCAGAGCCGAGTGTGACAAAGAACCTGCGGTTAGACCCAGGGCACCTCATACGTGGTGGCTGTGCCAGGGCTGTGAGGTGGAAGGGTGTGGCACTGTGGCACTGCACAGCGTGTTCCACTCATGAGAGGACTTGAGAGTTAGGCAGGGTGGGCCAGGTCATGAGGGGTGGAGTATGGAGTAGGATTGGATCGTCAGATAGGACTGTGGGCTTCAGGGGGGCTGCCAAGAGCTGTGGGAAGCTGGGATAGGTTTATTTAAGTGAGATATAACATCATCAGGGGCCTCTGTGCTTGACACTGCACCCCTAGGCATTGGTTTGTCGTTCCTGGAGGTATTGCTATGAGAGAAGCCTCCTCGGCCAGGGCTCAGACCCTTCAGTAGGTCAGGCTCTAGCCAGACCCTTATGTGTGTGCTTGCAGAGTGTTCTGCTGGATTTCTATATGAAGAATGTCCTGATGAGCAAAGTGAAGCCGCAGAAGTACCTGCTGGTGCGTACAGAGTGGTCCTCCTCGCCATACAGGCCCAGTCCTATTTTGGGTTCTGAGGTTCTGGACTGTCCTCTACTTGTGGGGACAGTAGGCCTGGAGGGCCGAGTGCCTAACTGGGTTCTCTTTCTAGGATAACTGCACCCCTCTGCTCCGGTACATGTCCCACTCGGAATTTAAGGAGCAGATACTACCTACTATACAGAAGTCCTTACTGCGGAGCCCGGAGAATGCCATTGAAAGTGGGTTGCTGCTGGACGGGATGTCAGGAGGGAAATGAGCTGCCTGATAAGCTGCTTACTCTGGGGTCTGGAGAGACGTGTGTTGGGTGGGGTAGGATATAGCAACTGTTTATGTTGGAATCATGGACCCTCTTACTAGAAGGGATGAAAGCATACCCACTTAAAACCCTCATAGTTTGAAGGGGCCAAGTGCATCTGCAGGCTGATTAGGTTGAGGATGTCTTCTCTGGACAGTTTGGACATGATCGTCGGACATGGTCCATAGGTGGCACTTGAAATGCCTGTTTAACGGAAGAAGATCCTAGTAGAATATTGTACAGATGGCTGGTATAGTGTGTAGCTTTTAAGCAGAATTTTGGGACGGAGTATAATCACTCATGTGGCCCTTTTGAGTGGTCACACTTCCATGTGGCTCAAGAGCAGGCCTGGTGGTATGTTCATTCATCCCTTTTTAAAAATGTGAAGATTTACTTATTTATTCGGAAGGCAGAATTGAGGAGAGACAGATCTTGCATCTGCCATTTCATTCCCCTAAGTGGTTACAATGGCTGGGACTGGGCCAGGTCGAAGCCAGGAGCCTATAGCTGCATCTGGTTTTACCATGTGGGTAGCAGAGGCCCAAGTTTGGGCCATTTCCTGCTGCTGTCACAGGTGTATTACCTGGGACCTGGATCAGAAGTGGAGCAGCCAGGACTCAAAACACATGCTCATATAAGATAGCAATGTTGCAGGTGGTGCCTTAACGCACCATGCCACAACACCATCCTGTGGGTTTATGCTTAAGACTGACATGGAGAGTGTTTTGTTTTGTCCTTAGCTATCTCCAGTCTGCTGGCATCAGTGACCCTTGATCTCAGCCAGTATGCCCTGGACATTGTCAAAGGACTGGCTGGTGAGTATCCGTCCCTCAGATGTTCCTTGCGTTCTGGTGTTCCAATTACTGTAGAAAAAGATGGAGAACAGCTCAGGTTAGAAAGGAGTTTTGCTTTTTTGTTTGTTTTTATTTTTAAGATTTATCTATTTTTTTTTTTTTTTTTTATTGGAAAGGCAGATCAACAGAGAGGAGAGACAGGGAGAGTTTCCATCTGTTAATTCACTCTCCAAATGGCCGCAATGGTCAGAGCAGAGCCGATCTAAAGCCAGGAGCTTCCTCTAGGTGTCCCATATGGTGTAGGGTCCCAAGGCTTTGGGCCGTCCTCGACTGTTTTCCCAGACTACAAGCAGGAAGCTGGATCAGAAATGGAGCAGCTGGGACACAAACTAGCACCCATATAGGATCTCAGCACTTGTAAGACGAGGATTTAGCAACTAAGTCATTGTTCTGGGCTCTTCCCGTCCCTCCCCCCCTTTTTTTTAAAGATTTATTTATTTTTATTTGAAAGGCAGAAAGAGAAAGAGAGCATCTCTGTCCACTGGTTCATTTCCCAAATGACCACAATGGCCTGAGCTGGGCTGATCTGGAGCTAGAAGCCAGGAGCTTCTGGGTCTCCCACATGGGATCATCCGCTGCTGCTTTTCCAGGCCATTAGCAGGGAGCTGGATCAGAAGTAGAGCAACTGGGGCTTGAACCAGTACCCATAGAGGATGTGGGTGCCCCAGACTTTATGAGCCACAGCTTTGGCTCTAGAAATAAGGCTTTTACCTCATTTACTGGCATGGTTTCTTGAGATCACTTGTAATGAGAACCCTTAGAGTTGGGAGCCTGAGAAAGACAGAAGTGAACGGTCTGGGCACTCAGTTACGGGCAGCCTCCAAGCACTGACTCCATGTTCAGGTCAGCTGAAATCCAACAGCCCTCGCCTGATGGATGAAGCGGTGCTGGCGCTGCGGAACCTGGCCCGCCAGTGCAGTGACTCCTCAGCCATGGAGGCCCTGACCAGGCATCTGTTCGCAATCCTTGGAGGTAAGCGAGCCTGCTTGGCCATGGGGGTGGCTAAGGCATGCCCCCTGGCATTCCCTCGAGCCCTGGGTCTGATGGGGAGTTGGGATGAAGCTGTGTGATGAAGCTGAATGTGATATGTGGTGTAGTAAGGTGCGCCCAAAGGACAGTGTGTCCATGGGACTACCTAATTGGGTTTTTTTTTTTTATGTATTTTTTTTTTTATTGACACAAATATTCATGTGGGTATATGCTTATAGGGTAGCATGTGCCTTTGTATGTGTATGGAGTGTGTAATGTCTACCATGTTTTGAAGTACACAGTTGTCCCTTGGTAATCTTGGAGATTTTGTTTCAGGACCAGTGGGTTCTGGAAAACAAACAACAAAACAAAAAAATCCCAAAAACCTGAGGATACTGAGGTCCCTTAAATGGAATGGGATAATATTTGCAAAAAAAACCCTTACTGTTACATACTCTTGAGTTTTCTTTGCTTTTTGAATTTGAGAGGCAGAGAGAGTTCCCACTTGCTGGTTCACTTCCTAATTCTCACCAAGACTAAGTCTGGGAGTATGAGACATGGCTGTTGCAGCTGCTGGGCTAGATGCCTACATCCGTGCTGTAAGCTTCGTATGTATTACCTAGTATGGTATAAATGCTATATAAATAGTTGTTATCCTATATTGTTTAAAGAGTAGTGACAATAAAAGTATGTGTTCAGTACAAATGCAGTTTATTTTATTTTTGTATTTTCAGTCCATGGTTGACAGACTCTGTGGATAAGGAGGGCTACATTTGCATACATTTTTGTATATGTAGCAGGAAAACATTAAATGCACCAAGATGTTAATGACTGAGTAGTGAACACTTTGGTGCCTTTTTTTGTGTGTGTGTTTTTCTTTTTTAAAAGATTTATCTTTAAGTTTTTTATTGGAAGGTCAGATATACAGAGAGAAGGAGAGACAGAGAGGAAGATCTTCTGTCCGTTGATTCACTCCCCAAGTGGCCACAGTGGCCGGAGCTGCGCCGACGCAAAACCAAGAACCAGGAGCCTCTCCCACGTAGGTGCAGGAATTCAAGGCTTTGGGCCATCCTCAACTGCTTTCCCAGGCCACAAGCAGGGAGCTGGATGGAAAGTGGGGCTGCCAGGATTAGAACTGGTGCCCCTATGGGATCTCGGGGCATATTAAAGGCAAAGACTTTAGCCACTAGGCTACTGCATCAGGCCCTTTTTGTTTCTTAAGTTGTATGTAGGATTATAGTAGTTTTATCTTAGATCACAAAACAAAAGGCTATTCTATGTATTAAGTCCAGCTTCACAACGGAGAGGCTACTTCTGGAACAGGAAACTGGGTCATGTGCGTGCTTAGGCCTTCTTACTTCAGCCCCTGGGAATATGTGGCACATGGGATTTTAAAGCTTTTTGGTCTTTGCTCTCAGGCTCGGAAGGAAAACTGACCATTGTAGCCCAGAAGATGAGCGTCCTCTCAGGTGCGGATTTTCCCCCATGGATTATGGAAGTGTTGGCTAGTGGTGGGCGAGGCTTAAGCCTTAGCTAAGACCCTGAGTGCTCAGCAGTGTTGGCTCTGCTGGGTTGGCAGGAGGGACTCACTTAAGTCTAGCTGTAGGCTCGTCTTCTGTGAAAGGCTGGACCGCCGAAGGGGACTTGAGGAAGGGTCAGTGATGGGCAAAGGAGAGGCGTGCTTGCTGGGGCCCGGGAGGAGGTCTGTGGGTCCTGGGAAGACTTCCTGTTGACCAGCTGGTGCTCAGGAGGGGCTAAACACAATCTCTTTCAGGAATTGGAAGCATCAGTCAGCACGTGGTGTCTGGGCCTTCCAGTCAAGTGCTGAATGGGACTGTGGCTGAGCTGTTTATTCCGTTTCTCCAGCAAGAAGGTAATTCCATGCACCCATGTGAGGATGAAGTCTGGACTCACCCTTGACGTTGGTTTCTCAGTCTGAGCCCTCTGTGAAGCCACACGCTCTGAGGGCTGGGTGGAGGACTGTCTGAGTGTACTGCTGCTTCCCCGCCACTACTCCTGCCTGCTCTGGCTGCTTATGGTGATGTGACGTGCTTGTGAAATACAGAACTGAACAGACTTCTGCCTCTTGCCCTAGTTCACGAAGGCACCTTGGTACATGCCGTGTCTGTCCTGGCTCTCTGGTGTAACCGATTCACCACAGAAGTGCCCCGGAAGCTCACCGACTGGTTCAAGAAAGCGTTCAGCCTTAAGACGTCCACCTCCGCAGTGAGGCATGCCTACCTGCAGTGCATGCTGGCCTCCTTCCGAGGTAAGGTGCCCTGGGGGACAGGTGTCCAGGCCTCCCCTGCAGAGAGGACTGAATTTTCTGGGTTTGTCACCATTCCAGGCTCTTACTTTTGCTTCAATTTGTTTTATTCCATTTCCTCTTGGGCCTCAGGGACCATTGGGTTTACCCATCCTGCAGAGTCCTGTCAGCTTTCACTGCCAGCGCTGGCTTCGCCTCCTGTGTTAGATGCTGAAGGCTCAGGGCCTTCTTGAGAGAGGACCTGCAACCAGAACCTGCCATGGCAGCATCTAAAATCCTGGGGGAATTGATTCTAATAAGACTGGTTTAAAAAGTCCAGCTTCAAGTAAACTTCACTTTGAGCCTTTTAGAAATGACTGTGCCCTGGGGCCAGTGCAGTGGCTCAATTGGCTAATCCTCTATCTGTCAGTGTTGGCATCCCATGTATGTGCTGATTGTTGTCCTGGCAGCTCCACTTCCAGTCCATCTCCCTACTTATGGCCTGGGAAAGCAGTGGAGGATGGCCCAAGTTCTTGGGACCTTGTACACACATGGGAAACTTGGAAGAAGCTCCTGGCTCCTGGTTTAGGATGAACTGTGGTTAATGAACGCTCTGGGAGAGCTTTTCCTGGAGAGAGAGGTGTCCCTGGAGAAAGGACTCCTTTCCATGTGAAATGTGTCTGCTCCGATGAACTTCGTACAGTGCTAAGCTGATCTGAAGCCAGGAGCCTCTCCCAGGTCTCATGGGGGTCCAGGGATCCAAGCACTTGAGCCATCCTCCTCCCGGCCATCTGCAGGGAGCTGGATTGAAGTACAACAGCCGGGACATGAACTGGTGTTCATGTGGGATGCCGGAGCCAGAGGCAGAAGCTCAGCCTACCTGTATCACAGCACTGGCTCCTACGTATTTCTGTTAATGCTTAGAGGGAAAGAACATGATCTGAGGTTTTTTACAGTGAGTTGAGAATAGTAAATCTTCTTCTGGAATCTCTGCAGGTCCAAGAGATGTAGATTGTCCCTGTGTGGTTTGTGAGACTTCTGCAAAGCCACAGATGGTACTGATTGAAGCAAGAATTTCTTGTGGAGTGGAAATGTCTAGTTCACTCTTGTCAGCTACCTTCAGCATGGACTGAACTCATACCCTGATTAAAAGTGGACTGTGCCCTCATATATCAAGTTACATGTTGGCCACATTGCTTGTCTTGATTTCAGATCGAGCCATAGATTCGCTGTAACTTAATCTCTTCAGCCTGAGCTAATTCATTCTTTTGTTTCATTTCTTAAAAGATTTGTTTTTATTTGAAAAGCAGTTTTATAGAGAAAGAGGTTCACTGGTTTTATTCCCTAAATGGCCACATTGGCTAGAACTTGGTCAGCCTGAGACCAGGAGCCAGAAGCCTCCTCCCATGTGGGTACAGGGGCCCAAGCATTTGGGGCATATTCTGCAGCTTTCCCAGGCATATCAATAGGGAGCTGGACAGAAATGGAGCAGCTGGGACACAAACTGGCACCCATAAGAGATACTGGCACTGGAGTCAGAGGCTTAATATACTACGCCATGGTGCTGGCCCCTAGTTTTCTTTTAAAATAAACTTGAGGTGAGGCTGGTGCAGTGGCTCTACATTCTAATCACCTGCCTTACAGTATCTGTATCCCACCCATATGGATGTCGGCTTAAGTCCCAGCTGTTCTACTTCTGGTCCAGCTCCCTGTTGAACACTGAGAAAGTAGTAGAGGTGAGTCAAGCCCTTGGGCTCCTGCACCCCCCTGGGAGGCCCAGAAGAAGCTACTGGTTTTGCATTGGCTCAGCCCTGGCCATTGCGACCATTTGGAAAGTGAGCCAACGGATGGAAGATGGTTCTTCGTTTCTGCTCTCTAAATCTGCGTTTCAAAAATGAATGAATGAATCTTTAACAAATTGTAGGATAGTCTTTTGGATTCACATCATGTCATTCTCAAGAATAAGATACTTTTATTGTAAAATGATCTGATGTTCTTATTTAGTAGTTAGGAAAACATGGGCTTAGTGATAGTTTAAACTGGTTCCTGCTGTTTTTTTTGTGTGTTTTTTTTTTTTTTTCTAATTTATTTACTTATTTGAAAGGCAGGATTACCGAGAGTGAGAGAGGGCAAGCTTCCTTCTACTCCCCAAATGGCCACGGTGGCCAATCCAAAGCAGGTAGCTTCTTCCCGCTCTCCTTCGCGAGTGCAGGGGCCTGGGACTCGAGCCATCCTCTGCTGCCATCCTCCCTGCTTGGCAGGGAGCTGGATGGGAAGCGGGGCTGCCGGGACTTAGGCCAGTGGTAGGCCAGCAGATGGTGGCTTTACCTGCTTTGTCATGGTGTCAGTCCCTTTTTTTCTTGCTCTTTAGTGGTTTTAGTTCATAGGTCAACAGACCAGCTCTGGTTTGGGAATTTGGGTCCAAAGACCATCTGGTTTGGGGCAAAGTGCCAGATAGAAATGGATAGGCTTTACGTTGGTTCCGTGTGCCTTAACCAGCCATGTGATACTGGGCATCTCACTTAACCTTTCTGTTTCCTTATCTGTGAAATGGGTGGTTGCACTATTGAATTATGGTTGTAGGATTTTTAAAAAATATTTATTTATTTTTATTGGAAAGTCAGATATACAGAGAGGAGGAGAGACAGAGACAGGAAGATCTTCTGTCCGTTGATTCACTCCCCAAGTGGCCACAACGGCCGGAGCTGCACCAATGCAAAGCCAGGAGCCTCTTCTGGGTCTCCCACGTGGGTGCAGGAATTCAAGGCTTTGGGCAGTCCTCGACTGCTTTCCCAGGCCACAAGCAGGGAGCTGGATGGGAAGCGGGGCTGCTGGGATTAGAACCGGTGCCCATATGGAATCCAGGCACATGTGAGGACTTCAGCTGCTAGACTACCTCGCTGGGCCCTGGTTGTAGAATTTAAGCCCTGGAATCTAACTGCACTTCTTTGAGATATTTGCTGTAATACCTGAACCGTTTTGGTCAACCGGCTCATGCTTGGGTGGATTATTTCTTTGTCCGGTAATCTTGTCACCTGCACAGCTCAGGGTATTCCTCAAGGTGCTTGTCCTCTTCCCACAGGTGATACACTTCTGCAGGCGCTGGACTTGGTGCCCTTGCTCATCCAGACAGTGGAGAAGGCAGCCTCCCAAAGCACTCAGGTTCCCACGGTCACCGAGGGCGTTGCCGCAGCCCTGCTGCTCTCCAAGCTCTCAGTCGCTGACGCACAAGCAGGTGAGGGTAGTGCTTGGAAGGAGTGCCATGATGTGTTGGAGCAGCCCGGGTCTTCCCACACAGGCTCAGCCACTCGTCTGTTGGAATGAGTCTCAGGGCGTTGAGCTAAAACACTTGTCACTGTCCTTGCTCTGGTGCTGTGCTGCCCTGGGCTGGGTATGTATAGATGACATGTAGATAACCTGGCCTCAGGATTGGGACTTTGTTTTTATTGGTTAGTTGCTCGTAAGGTACAAAAATCAAAAAGTATAGCAGGGTGTAGCATGAAATTTCCCCTTAGTCCTGTCCTCCAGTCACTGTGTTCATCTCCTTGGATAATTGTGTCCGTTACCTGTCTAGTGATATTCGGTGTATAAAGAAGCACAGTGGATTACATGAGGGGCCTTCAAAAAGTGCATGGACAGTAGGGATTGTGAGAAAAGCTGCTGGAAGTCATTTAACTCCGAAATAGGGCTGTTTTTTGTTTCTATTTTTCTATGAATTATTGATATATCCTTATATGAAACATATTATATACTGACGATATCTTTAAAATGGCTCCAAAATGTGTGTAACAAAAAGAACTTTCCTCTGCTTTTTTGTGTAACGTTCCCTGTGTTCTTCAGTCCATTTTATAGCC
This sequence comes from Ochotona princeps, assembly GCF_030435755.1. NCBI lineage: Eukaryota > Metazoa > Chordata > Mammalia > Lagomorpha > Ochotonidae > Ochotona > Ochotona princeps. Next base: position 10,692,048 of record NC_080860.1, on the reverse strand, counting down.
TTTGCATGTGGATGTACTTTGAACTTGTTCTTGTGCTGGAAATGAAGTCGGTGCTTTCATGTTATTTTGTGCTCACTGTATATATGCCCCTGCCCTGGTCTGTGGGTGTACAGAGCTGAGCATGACTTCGCTTCAGGAAGCGTCAGAGTGTGAGGAGATGCAGTTATATCCATGACTTAGGCAATATAGTGGAGTTAGAGCAATTTTTACTTTTATTTATTTGTTTGTTTTGGGAGAATCAGAGACAGAGAAAGAACTCCAGTCCATTGGTTTACTCCACCAATGCCTTCAGTACTCGCGGTTGGGCCTAGGGCTACAATAGGGCCAAGAACTCAGTCAGGGTCTCCTATCTGAGTGACAGGGTCTCAGTTGCTTGAACCATTACCTTCTGCCTCCCTGGGTCTGTATTAGCATAAAGCTGGAGTTGTGAATGAGACCCAGGCACTTCAGTAAGGGACATGGGTGTTTTAACTGGTGTCTTAACCACTAGACCAATGCCTGACCCAATTTAGAGTAGTTTTGAAGGGGTAATTGCTTTTAGTTTGGGGCGATGAGGGGAGAAGCATTTGAACCAGGCCTCTGAAAGCTGGGAAGGATTTCACTAGCGTGAAAGACCTGACCTAGAGTGAGTCCCTTGCATGGAAGGGCTGGGACAGCGTCAGTGTGCAAACCTCAGAATGTCCACCTTGGTATTTGCAGTGGGTGGGAATTCCAGTTGAGGAGGAGCTTGCATAGGCTCCTGCAAGGAGGGAGCAGGGAACCACTAGAGGTTTTCATTCAGGACATGATACTAAAGGCCTGAGGTTAGTGTACAAAACAGGAGAGCAGTGAGTCTAGGAATGCCTCCTCCCCGTGGGGGGACTCTGCCTGGCTCTTTGGAGGGTGTGCTAGCAAAGCTTGCCCCAGCTGCCTCAGGATGGAAGGGACATGGGGAACTGTGGAGTGAGATGACCTCTTATTTTCTTCCAGAGACCAGACTGAGCAGTCTCTGGCAGCTGATTGTGGATGACAAGAAGCAGATTTTCACGTCTGAGAAATTCCTGCTTATGGCTTCAGAGGATGGTGAGTTCTTGTCCCCTTAGTTAAATATGAGCTTGGGGCCACATCGGGAAAAGGCCTTCGGAGAGGACCCTTCCCCAACCGTTGTCTGATCTGTGAGCTCTGCCAAGCATTGACCTGGCTCACAGTTTGTCATAGGAATAGATTTCAGTCTTGCAGGGGTGGACAAGGTTAGGGAATAGTGGGGAACTTGGGAAATTTTTGGAGACAGATCAGTGGTGCCTGAGGGTCTGTGATTATAGCTGATTGGCTAATTGGTGCTGTGGTTATAGAGACAAGCTGAGAAACTGCTAGGGTATGGCATCCTCTGTGAAGAGACAGAAAAAACTACTGGTCTCCCTCCTGGCAGGAAAGGAACAGTTGATCTTTAAGTGTATCTTTTAAATTCTATGTTGCCTTAGGGGTGTCTGGCGCTAATTGGTGATTTGAAAAATCTCTTGACTCACAAATCACAACAACCAGTTAAGGAACAGATCTGTTAGTCACTCCCTGGTTTTGCTGGTTCTTTGCTTTTTATTTTTTTATTTTTAAGTTTCTATTTGAGAGTCAGAGAAGAGAGGTGACGGGGCGGGGGCAGTGCTGTGGTTCTTCCTGTTAATCAACTACCTGCAGTGCCAGTATCCCATATGGACACCAGTTGAAGTTGTGGCTGCTCGATTCCCAATTCAGCTCCCTGCCGTATGCATGGGAAAGCAGGGGAAGAGGACCAGGATTCTTGGGCCCCTGCTGCCTGGGCACAGGGGAGACCGGGAAGAAGCTCTCTCCTGGCCTTGGGCGTTATGCAGCCCCAGCCATTGTGGCCATTTGGAGAGTGAACCAACAGGTGGAACATGCTTTTTTTTCTCTGTCTCTTTTTCTGTCTATATGTCTGCCTTTTTTTTTTTTTTTTTTTTTTTTTGCAAAGTCAGATATACAGAGAGGAGGAGAGACGGGAAGATCTTCCGTCCACTGATTCATTCCCCAAGTGAGCCGCAATGGCTAGTGCTATGCCGATCCGAAGCAGGGAACCAGGAACTTCTTCTGGGCCTCCCACATGGGTGCAGGGTCCCAAAGCTTTGGGCCGTCCTCGACTGCTTTCCCAGGCCACAAGCAGGGAGCTGGATGGGAAGTGGAGCTGCCGGGATTAGAACCAGCACCCATATGGGATGCCGGGGCGTTCAAGGCAAGGACTTTAGCCACTAGGCCACGCCACCGGGCCCTATATGTCTGCCTTTTAAATGAATAAAATAGTTCTTACTATGTTTACTTTTATTATTTTTTTAAGATTTATTTTTTATTGGAAAAGCAGATTTTACAGAGAGGAGAGACGCAGAGAAACATTTTCCATCTGCTGGTTCATTCTCCATGTCATCCGAATGGCCGGAGTTGAGCTGAACTGAAGCCAGGAACTTCTTTCGGGTCTCCCACATGGGTACAGGGTCCCAAGGCTTTGGGCCGTCCTCTCCTGCCATTCCAGGCCATAGCCAGGGAGCTGGAAGGGAAGTGGAGCAGCTGGGATATAAACTGGCACCCATATGGAATCCTAGTGGATACAAAGCCAAGATATAGCCATAGGCTATGGCGCTGGGCCCCAAATATTTATTCTTTAAGATTTTATTTGTTTGAAAAGCTGAGTTATAGGGGCGAGATGGAGATCGTCCATCCGCCGGTTCACACCTCAAATGGCCACAGTAGCCTGGCCTGTGCAAGACTGAAGCCAGGAGCCAGAAACCTCATGTGGATCTCCCATGTGGGCATGGAGGCCCAACGACTTGAACAGTCATCTACTGCTTACCCAGATGGCTTAAGAGGGGCTAAACTGGAGTTGGAGCAGCTGGGAATTGAACTGGAATTTCAGGTAGTGACTTAACCTGTTGCACCACAATGCCACTCTTTTTTTATAAAAAGATAGGAGGGGGCCCGGCGTGATAGCCTAGCAGCCAAAGTCCTTGCCTTGAACGCATAAGGATCCCATAAGGGCACCGATTCTAATCCCGGCAGCCCCACTTCCCATTCAGCTCCCTGCTCTGTGGCCTGGGAAAGCAGTTGAGGATGGCCCAAAGCCTTGGGTTCCTGGAGACCCAGAAGAGCTCCTGGCTCCTGGCTTTGAATTGGCTCAGCTCTGGCTGTTGCGGCCACTTGGGGAGTGAATCATCGGATGAAAGATCTTCCTCTCTGTCTCTCCTCCTCGTTGTATATCTGATTTTCCAATAAAAATAAATAAATTATTACAAAAAAGATAGAACGAAGAGATGATGGTCCGTTCTGGTTCACTCCTCAAATGGCTGCAATGGGCAGGACTGGAACTGACCTAAGCTGGGAAGAGGTACCGTGTGTGTGGTAGGAATTCGACAACCTGGGCCATCCCCAGGGCCTCCCAGGGTCTGCATTGGCGGAAAGCTGCAGTCAGGAGCTGAGAATTGAACTCAAACACTCTGTTTTGGGATGTGAGCATCTTAACTGCTCGGCTCAATGCTCACGACTGTACTTCTTTAAAAAATTATGTATCTATACCCTTCAGTTTTATTGGAAAGAGAAAGAGGGAGAACTTCATTTGGTATTTCTCTCCACAAAGGCCAAGCCAAAGCGAGGAGCATGAAGCTCAGTCTAGGTCTTCCACATCTGAGCCACCACTATTGTCTCACAGAGCTCATGTTAGCCGGGAACAGTGTTAGGACCAGTGTCGTGGTACAGTGGGTGAAGCCTCTGCTTGCAAAGCTGGCATCTCCTATTGGAGTGCATTTTCAAGTCCTGCCTGCTGCTCTTGTAATCCGGGTGCCTTCTGGTATCTCTGGGATAACAGCAGAAGATGGACGCTTCCCTCCATCTTGGGATACCCAGATGGAATTCAGTGCTTCTTGGCTTTATCCTGGCCCAGTGTTCATTGTGGTGAATATTTAGGGAGTGACGCAGGAAATGGAGGACCCATGTCTGTCCCTCTTTCACCCTGCTTTTAAAATCTGTCAATCAATTTAAAAAGAAAAGTGAAATGAGGAACAGAGGTAGAACTAAAACCAGACGCTGATTAGGTGGCGTCTTAACTGTTAACCAAATACCTGCTCTTCTGATTTTTAATTAGAAAACATGTGCTTTCCTTATTCCAGAAATACCTGTGTCTATAATAAACAGAAAAAGGAAATACAGGTGAATTGTAATTTCATATCCAATATTAATCACACATTTTGGCATTACTTTTGCAGTACATTGCAGTTCTGTGTGTGTACACACTTGCGCCCTAGCCTGTCTTAAACCCCCTGCTCTGTTCCTTTCCCTCCCAGCTTTGTGCACCGTGTTGCAGCTCACAGAGAGACTTCTTCTCGACCACCCGCATAGACTGACCGGCAACAGCGTCCAGTACGTGAAGCATGCTTACCCTGTCTCTTGGGCCGAACAAGGCAAACCCTGATGGGAGCCGGAGAACTGGCTGCTCAGAAGGCGGTGGGGATCAGGGCACGAGGGAGGAAGGGGAACTGGCTGTAGAAAACCCTGCTCTGCAGCCTGCCCCAAGATCACTGTCCCTGTGTTTGCAGGCAGTACCACCGGGCCCTGGTGGCCGTGCTCCTGAGCCGGACCTGGAATGTGCGCAGGCAAGCGCAGCAGACTGTCCGGAAGCTGCTCTCCTCCCTCGGGGGCTTTAAGCTGGCTCACGGACTGCTGGAGGAGATGCAGGCTGTCCTGAGCTCTCACAAGGTAAAGGGGTCTAGGCTCCAGGGCCGCGCCTCGCGGGCCTGCTTGGGCCACCAGCTTAGCCCTGTATGGTGGTTTTGCTTTGTTTTGCTTTTTGAGGGCTTTCTCCTAGGCTGTTCTCTCTGACTCAGACTCGTCCTCCCTGTCCTTTAGCACTGATGATACCTGTATATGTAATTCCTTTTCATGGATTCTTTTTCCTCTTCCACTGGCTTTAGACCTGTAACTCAACCTTTTGGCTCTGAGTAATTGAAAAAACTTGATGTGTTTAAAGCATTGTCTTACCCAGTGTCCCTTTTGATAGATGGGGAAAAAATGATCCCTATTTTGTATGAATTGTCCTGGGAGCTGGGAGCTGAAGTGATCTGTCCAGGGCCTCCCAGCAATGGGAGGAAGAATGAAGTCAGGAGACCCAAAGGCCTGATTGCTGCAGCACCTGCAGCTGTGTTTCAGGAGCTCCTTTCCTCCCCGTGCCTGCTTGAGGAACATGAGCCAGTGACAGACTCGCAGTCCTGGGCCAGGTGCCTGGGCCCGTTTCTGTCCTGGTGGATCTTTAGGTGTGTGGTGATAGGTGCTCCCTGCTTCCTGGCAGGTCCCAGGGCAGGTGGCCGTGCATGAGGCTTTACCCCAGCTGGGAACGCGTCTCGGTCTCCTGCTGCCTGACTTGTGCAGAGCTCGGAGCAATAGGGGCTCATGTCTTGTCTCCACATAGCTGCTGCCCTTAGATGCTCCAGTGACTGAAGCTGGGGAAGTGACTGAGACGGGCAAGGCGTACGTGTCCCCACGAGTCCTGCAGGAGGCTCTTTGTGTCATCTCTGGAGTGCCAGGGCTCAAGGGAGATGCCACCAACACCGAACAACTGGCGCGGGAGATGCTGATTATCTCCCATCACCCGTCCTTAGGTTGGTGGCTGTGGCGGGTATGGGAGAGCCAGGGCTCCGTTGGGCAGGGTGGTGGCAGGCTGGGCAGATGGCCTCAAAGAGCCTCTCTCCCCTTCAGTGGCAGTGCAGTCGGGACTGTGGCCAGCGCTTCTTGCCAGGATGAAGATTGATCCCGAAGCCTTCATCACCAGGCACCTGGATCAGATCATTCCCAGGATCACCACACAGAATCCACTTAATCAGGTGAGTGACGCGTGAGCTGATTCTGGCTTTGTGTTGGGCTGAGCTGTCCTCCCAATTTGCAGGTAGTGAGGAGTCAAGGAGCTGGTAAAGGTGATGAAATATGGGCTTGTACCCTTGGTGGTGGCAGAGAGGGCAAACTGGGTTAAGCATAAAGAGGAACTTCCTGCCTCATCGAGTTAGCAAATCCAAGTGTGTGACTGATGCTGCCCTAGTGATGTCCGCCATGTCTCTCTTACTCTATCTTATCCCCTCGGCTCTGCTTTCCATGGGGTGGGTTCCATCCTCAGTCTGTCCCTTCCTGGTAGTAGGACAGCTGTTGGAGCTCCGCGTTTCCACCTGTGCCCCACTAGCTGCACTGGGGAAAGCGTAATAATGTTAACTGGCAGGGGTCTCACTGCTCCTGGTTGGAGAATGAGTGTGAAGAGTATGTCCTTCAAAATCAGGAGTGAACGCTCGCCAAGTGGGGGAGTTGTGACTGCAGCCATCCGCCCCACCTGGCACTTAGGCATGTTGGAGAATTTCAGTGCCAGCCCCAGCCCTCACCTGAGTCTGGTTTCTCTGGCAGTCTTCCATGAACGCCATGGGCTCCCTTTCCATCCTGTCCCCGGATCGTGTCCTGCCACACCTCATCAGCACCATCACTGCCTCCGTGCAGAATCCAGCGTTCTGTCTGGTGACGCGGGAGGAGTTTGCCATCATGCAGACCCCTGCCGGGGAGCTGTACGACAAATCCATCATCCAGAGGTGAGTTCCTCCTGGTGGATTCACGTGCTGCTTGTCGCCAAGCCCCGGCTTCTTGCTTGTGAGGTGGAGACATGCCTTTGTCGGGTGGTTGTGAGGGGCAGATGAGTGCCTCCTGCCCTCCTGGCCTGGTGCTCAGGTTCTGGGCACTGGAGTGCCTCACTTGAGGCACTTGGCTGGTGCACTGCTTGAAAAAGCTAACTGGGATTTCCTGACCGTGGGAGGCTGAAGGACTGGGCTGCTCTTTTCAGGCTGACTGATCGCCTGCTCTGGTTTCTCAGTGCCCAGCAGGACAGTATCAAAAAGGCCAATATGAAGCGAGAGAACAAAGCTTATTCCTTCAAGGAGCAGATCATTGAACTGGAGCTGAAGGAGGTGCGTATGAGGAGGCGTCTCCCGCGAGGAGCCTGCTGAGCTTGGAGGCTGAGTGCTACTACACAGACTGCTCTCTTAGATCAAGTTTTTATTTCTTGAATATATTAGAAAGCCCTCCTTGGGAACGAATCGCTTCTTTACTGCAGCCTCCATTCTGAAGAAACCTGGTGGCTGTGCAATTTGTGGGGAAGGGGGGAACAGTTATAGGAGGCCCCATGCTGAGTTTGGGGGCCTGTGTCACCAGCTTAGCACTGGCATGGTGCTTTTCTGTGCAAGCAGGATTGTCTTGGCCTGGGAGGGGAAGTGGTCTGCTCCATGGAGATGGGATTGCTTTGCTCACTCTAACCCTTCAGGAGATAAAGAAGAAGAAAGGCATCAAAGAGGAGGTGCAGCTGACCAGTAAGCAGAAGGAGATGCTGCAGGCCCAGCTGGACAAGGAGGCGCAGATACGCAGGCGGCTGCAAGAGGTGAGTGGCTGCCACCCTGACAGGCCTCCGCTGGAAGAGCATCAGGCAGTCCAGGCCTGCTGCTCCCTGTCCTGCAGCCAGACCCTGCTGACTTGCCTTCCGCACCACTCTGCTTGCAGCTGGACGGGGAACTGGAGACTGCTCTTGGATTGTTGGACTCCATCCTGGCCAAGAACCCCTCAGCCCTGACTCAGTACATTCCGGTTTTGGTGGACTCTTTCTTACCCTTGCTGAAATCTCCGCTGGCTGCCCCCAGGATCAAGAACCCTTTCCTGGCCTTGGCTGCCTGTGTGATGCCCCCGAGACTCAAGGCTTTGGGTTAGTCTTTATTGACCATGGGGAAGGACCAGGTGGCTTGGGAGGTGGGCAGGGATGTACCTGAATGTGGGAAGCATTTGGTGACCTGAGCTGTGCCTTCACTCTGGAGGCCAGATCTTATATAGTAGGTGTCTAGTATCTTTCATTTGGCAGTTCTTTCTTTTTCTTTTTTTTTTTTTTTTTTAAGTGAAAAACAGTTATTTTATGTATATTATTTGAAAGGCAAACAGAGATCACCCATCTTCTGGTTCATTCCCCAGATGTCTGCAGCAGCCAAGGCTGAGCTAAAGCAAAGAACTCAATCTAGAGCCATGCTACCCATGTTGATGGCAGGACGCCAGGTGTTTGAGCCATTGCCTGCTGTCTCCCAGGGTGCCCATCAGTAGGATGGAGCCGGGATTTGAACCCAGGCACACTGATAAGGGATGTGAGTGTCCCAAGTGGCAACTTAACAGCTGTGCCAGATACCTGCCCCATTTACAGTTTCCTGAGTGTCCACAGGGGAAGTTCTCTGCCCACATACACTTGGGTGCTATCATGAACTGGGATGAGAAACTAGTGAAGACATTTTGGTAGCATAGAAGAAATTAAGCCAAAGGGGACCAGGCTCCTTTGCTGTACTCTGAGTCCCTTTTTGTGCCTGAGCCAGATCTTGTGTCTTTTTTTTTTAAGTTTTATTTATTATTATTGGAAAGTCAGACTTACAGAGAAAAGAAAAAGCAGAGAGAAAGATGTTTCATCTGCTGGTTTATTCCCCAAGTGGCCGCAATGGCTGGAGCTGAGCTGATCTGAAGCCAGGAGCCAAGAGCCCCTTCCAGGTCTCCCATGTGGGTGCAGGGTCTCAAGGCTTTGGACCATCCTCAATTGCTATCCCAGGCTACAGACTGGGAGCTGGATGGGAAGTGGAGCAGCTGGAGTAGGAACCGGTGCCCATATGGGATCCTGGCACATTAAAGGCGAGGACTTTGGCTACTAGGCTAACTGCCGGGCCCAGATCTGTTTGAGTCTCCCCCCTCTGGGTTTCCTCTCTGTGTCACAGGCACTTTGGTGAGCCATGTGACGCTGCGCCTGCTGAAGCCAGAGTGTGCTCTTGATAAGTCCTGGTGCCAGGAAGACCTGCCAGTGGCTGTGAAGAGGGCCGTGACTCTGCTGCATACCCACACCACCCCCAGCAGGATGGGCAAGGGCGAGCCAGGTAAGGGATGGGACAGGACACAGGGTGGTCCACCCTGTAGCATCTCAAGGGGGCTTCCTGAGTCCATGTTTTTAGGCCCTCCCCTCCTCTCCGATTTAAGTTTCATCAACTGGAAAATGGATGGACTGGAATAGATGAAAGGTTTTGAGTGGAGACTTGGTATTCTTTGAGTTGCTATGATCCCGTTTACCTTTTGCGTGTGGTGTCCCCTTCTGTTTTCCCTCAGGGCAGGGTTTAGGGCAGGGTTTAGGGCAGGAGCAGGATTCTCTTTATTTGGCTTGAGTCAGCAGCTGTCATCTTTGTGGCCCTGTGTGTGTGCCGGCTGTGCAGAGGCCTCAGCTGTGGCGCTGCCCTGCCTGTGGGATCACCCCCACTTCCTGCTCCCTCCTACAGGTGCTGCGCCCTTGTCCGCACCAGCCTTCTCCTTAGTCTTCCCGTTGCTGAAGATGGTGCTGACTGAGATGCCCCACCACAGTGAGGAGGACGAGGAGCGAATGGCCCAGATTCTTCAGATCCTCACCGTGCACTCCCAGCTGAGGGCCTCCCCTGGCACCCCGCCTGGCCGTGTGGATGAGGTTGGCAGGGGAGTTCTGCTCTGCCCATGGTTGAGGGGGTTCAGGGAGGCAGGACTTCGGAGACCTGCTGCGCTCTAGAATTTCTGTGGGGAAGTGCAAAGTGTGATTCATATACCTATAGTTGCTACACATGTTGTACGGCATGGTTTCAGTGCAGAAGAAGCTCCTGCTGTTTCTTAGGATGGGACTGCAGAGATGAGTCAGTGAGTGTGGACCTGGTCACACGAGTTCCTACACCATGCTTCATTCATCTCTCCTGTGTCTGACTTCACATGTTGAGCAGCACTGCATGTGCCCTGTGTGTGCCCTGGCACGCCTGGTGTGAACAGTTTTGTAGCACAGGTCTTGGGAGTGGGAGAGCTAGGTCATGGGGCTTGTTCTGATTTGTTCTAAGAGTTTCCTTTTCTCTAAAGAGAAATATCTGTGTGTAAAGCCGAGTACCTCTTCAACTGTGTAGGATCCACTCTTTCACTCCCGCTGACTTTCAAGTACACCACAGAGTGTATTTGGTGTTAGTTCCTGAAGATCACAGTTGATTGGGATTAGTATACTTGACTCTGTTGGAAAATGAATGAACCTTCTACACTGAAGTCAATTTTGTGGCCCAGAATGTTCTTTGGGGAAGAGGATACCACTTGACTGTTCATCAGGCTTGGTTACAGACCTTCCCCACAACTTTATCCTGATTTTTCTACTGTTCTGACCTAGAATGGCCCGGAATTGCTGCCTCGAGTGGCCATGCTGCGTCTCCTGACGTGGGTGATCGGGACAGGCTCCCCCCGCCTTCAGGTGAGCTGCTTTTCAGTTGGCTCTTGCTGTGACTCAGGACCCTGAGCCCAGGTTACGTGCCTCTCTGAGCTCCCACTGTCGGATTTGGGCAGAAGAGCTGCTTTTGAGAGCCAGCCTGCACATTCTTGGCTAGTGAAGGGCTTTGTTGGAGACCCCTGAGTGGGAGCTGGGGTCCTAGCACTAGATGAGCTTTTGAGGGGTGGGTGTTCAGTGTTCAGATCTCCTGCAACCTGTTGACTGACTGCAATTATAAATCTTTTGCCAACCCATATAAAGCCAGAAGGTTGTTGTCTTCTTTAGGTCCTGGCAGCAGACACCCTGACCACCCTGTGTGCCAGCAGCAGCGGCGAGGAGGGCTGTGCCTTTGCAGAGCAAGAGGAGGTGGACGTGCTGCTCAGTGCCTTGCAGTCCCCATGTGCCAGCGTGCGGGAGACTTCACTCCGGGTGTGTGTCCACTCTCCGTGGGGGCTCGGGCACTCTGTGCTAGTGCAGACTTGCGTGTTCAGGATTCAGGAGGATGGCCCTCACTCTCATGGGAAGGGTTGGAGACATGGAGATGACAGGAGTGATTCAAGGTCCCAAGACTCAGTAAACTAAGCACTTGTCATGGTATATTAATGTCTGTTTCTTCCCTTACCTATTTTTTAAAGCTAGAATAGAGATCTTGGCACTTTTTTAGACAAACCTGGTAAGATCAGATAACCTAACCAACCTACTGCTTTGTGGCTTTGGACCACACCTGAAGCATCCCCTTGGAATGAAAAAGCATTGGTTGATCAGTGTTGATCTGTAGCTTTTTGCTGTGGCTGCGTGACTGGTTACTAGTAAAAATATGAAAAGTTATGGACAGCAATATGACAAGTTTTCCCCCAAAATTTATTCAACAAAGGGATTGTACTTTAGTATATATATTGCCGAAGCGAGCACGAAGAGACTGTACTTTTTCTGAAGTTTTGTCTATCTTATTTATTTAAATTTTTAAAAAGTACTTATTTATTTATTTGGAAGGCAGAGAGATCTTCTGCCTTAATGTCCAAATGTGATCAATATCTGGGGCGGAGCCAGGGCAGAGCCTGGAGCCTGGAACTCTCTAGGTCTCCACATAAGCACTTGGCCCAGGCGTGTTACCATGTTATCTGAAGAAGAGCAACCAGGGCTGGAGCTCGTATATGGGCTGCTGTTGCTGGGTCATAGGCAATGACTTATTCCATTATGCCGCAATGCTGCGTCCGTAGAATTAATTTTTACATTAAAAAAAATTGTGCGATCACACAGTCTCAGTGTATAAAAACAAAGGCATTTGGGGAGACCCTAAGCAGGCAGCAAATTGAGCTGATTGACAGCAGTGCCTGGACCAGTGCTATCTGCTGACATTGTCTGTAGTGATTGTAAGACATTTTGTATCTGTGCTTGTCACGTGTGGCTGTGGTGTACTTGAGATGTGCTGGCAGTATTGAGGAAACGAGGGTTTGATTTTTTTATTGGTTTAAGTTTAAATATAGTCACAATGAGCTCGTGGCTCATAGTGCAGCCTTGAGAGTGGTGAGGAGGTGGAAGAGAAACTAAAGGGTCCTGCCTCACATAGAAAATCTCCCCCTTCCTAGGGGCTGATGGAACTGCACATGGTGTTGCCAGCACCTGATACTGACGAGAAGAATGGCTTGAACCTTCTGCGGAGGCTCTGGGTGGTCAGGTTTGACAAGGAGGAGGACATCAGGAAGCTGGCTGAGAGGTGAGAGCCAGGAGGAGGAGGCTGCTCTGTCTTCCCCCCCCTGTTGGGAATTAACCAGATGCAGTGTGACTGGGGTCAGTGAGAAGGTCTGGGGGTTAGAATGGGCAGCAGATGTGCTGTGATTCCTTCCTTGAGCTGTACCCACCTTTGCCTGCCACAGGTTGTGGTCGACCATGAACCTCAATCTGCAGCCAGACCTCTGCTCCTTGCTGATTGATGATGTAATCTATCATGAGGCAGCTGTGAGGCAGGCTGGAGCTGATGCCCTCTCTCAGGCGGTGGCATGTTACCAGCACAAGGCAGCAGAGGTGATGGGCAGGCTCATGGAGATCTACCAGGAGAAGCTCTATGTGAGTGCCCTGCTGGGTTCTGGGTGGTTGGAGCTCGGTGAAACTCTGCTCAGTCCTCTCTGCTCTGGACAGGAGTCTTGGGGCTCACAGTGGCTGTGACCACAGGTTTCCCACCTCATAGTCCCTATGCTTAGCTGTAGATCTGCTGCTCTGGGCTGGGGAAAGCACTGCAGAGGATTCATCTTGTTGTCTGTTGTAGCGGCCACCGCCAGTGCTGGATGCTTTGGGACGAGTTATTTCTGAATCTCCTCCAGATCAGTGGGAAGCCAGGTATGTAACCACTGTTTCAGTCCCGTTCCACTCTGTTCTTGGCAAGATGCAGTGGATTGGTGGGTGGGGCTGTGTGGAGACAGCGGGGCATAATGATGCCTTAAAAAGAAAAAGCAAGGCTTCCTCAAAGTTCCTGGGACCGAAGCTCAGGTACTGAGCCCTCCGTCCTCTGCCAGCTCTAAGAATGTTGGCATGATTTTTATTTTAATTTTTTTAAACCTGTTTCCTCAAGTGTGTGAAGGGCATAGTCTGTAGGTGCGGATATTTGACAGCTCTGCTTAAGACTGCATTTGGGGTGCCTGCGTTGAGTCCTGGCTCTGCTTAAGACTGCATTTGGGGTGCCTGCGTTGAGTCCTGGCTGTGCTTAAGACTCCATTTGGGGTGCCTGCATTGAGTCCTGGCTCTGCTTAAGACTGCATTTGGGGTGCCTGCGTTGAGTCCTGGCTCTGCTTAAGACTGCATTTGGGGTGCCTGCGTTGAGTCCTGGCTCTGCTTAAGACTCCATTTGGGGTGCCTGCGTTGAGTCCTGGCTCTGCTTAAGACTCCATTTGGGGTGCCTGCATTGAGTCCTGGCTCTGCTTAAGACTCCATTTGGGGTGCCTGCGTTGAGTCCTGGCTGTGCTTCCCATCCATCTCCTGACTAAAGCATACCTCGGGAGGCAGCAGGTGGCAGCTCAGGGACTGGGACTCGTGCCGTTCATGTGAGACCTGGATTGAATTTCAGGCTCCTCGCTTTGGTGTAGCCCAGGCTGGGCTGTTGCAGGCATTTGGGGCAGCGAACCAGTAGATGGAAGGTCTCTTGGTTTGTCTCTCTCAGTTTCCCTCTCCACTTTTTCAATAAATACCAAATAAGTGAGTAAAAATTTATTAGAAAAAACAAAACTCTGTAAAATGCTCAGTGATTTATTAGGTCTCTTTTCGCTCAGAGCCCACAGGAAGCATTTGGATGGTTAGGCATATGTGGATGGGTGAGTATGCGGCTGGAAGACACCTCCCAGGGCAGCCGCACAGCTCAGAGTGGTGTCAGCCTGCACTTGGTGGAGTTTGTCAGTGTTGAATGGCCTATGGGCTCGTCTTTCTTTTCCTTTTATGTTTTTGAGAGAGACTGAGAGAGAAGGGGAAAGATTTTATCTACTGGTTCACTTTCCACGTGCTTGGGAGCCAGAAATTCAGTCCAGGTCTCCCATGTGGTTGGCAGAGTTCTAAACACCTAAGCCATCAGGTACTGCTTCTCAGGGTGTACGTCAGCAGGAAGCTGGAATCAGGAGCTGAGGTAGGACTTGAACCCAAGCACTGTGATGTGACATGTGGATTTCTAGACTATTCTACCAAATGTCCACCACCCCTATTTTTTATCCTGTGTTGGACCAACTGTACATTGTGCAGTGATCAAATCAGAGTAATTAGCATGCTCATCACCTTGAACTCATCTTTTTGGTTCAATTCTTTTCTATTCCAGACCATCAGCAGCTAGGAGTAGAACAGATTTTTTGCACTGGGGATCGTCTTACTACTCTGGCTATAAAGAACAGTATACTGTGGCTTTGTAGAGTTTGTTTGCTTCTCAGTGTTTTTACATCTCTCTCTCTTTTTTTTTTTGTAAGATTATGTTTCTGAAAAGGAACGTGGACGTTCCTGTAGCTGTAGTGACTAAAGTGCTAACATTGCACATGGCGGTTTGTGTCCTGGCGGCTCCCGTTCTGCCCAGCTCCCTGCTTGTGGCCTGGGAAAGCAGTAGGGAATGGCCCACCGCCTTGGGACAAACCCTGCACCCGTGTGGGAGGCCTGGAGGAGCTCAGCTCAGCTCTGGCTGTGGTGACCACTTGGGGAGTGAACCAGCAGATAAAAGATCTTTGTGTCTCCTTCTCTGTAAATTGACTTTCCAATTAAATAAACAAATAAATATTTGAAAAAAGAGTGACAATGAGAAACACAGAGAGAAGGCTTTTCCATCCCCTGATTCGTTTTACAAATGCCTACAGCAGCTAGGGCTGGGCCAGGCTGCAGCCAGGGGCCTGGAACTGCATCCATGTGGGTGGCAGGGGTCCAAGTACATGGACCGTCATCTGTCACCTTTCTGGACATATTAGCAGGGAGGCGATTTGAAAGCAGAGCACTTGAGACTTGATGGGCACTGCATGTGAAATGCTGCAGCTTGACATGTGTTTCAGAATGCCAGTTTTCCACAAGCACCTTTACATCTTGATCCTTTTCCCTCTTTTCTCTTACAACTTGTTTTGGAGGTAGAGTTGGCATGGCATTACACTCAGGTGTGCAGGTCACTGTAGTAGGTGAACTTGGGACGGATGATAGGTGGCTCCTAGTTGGACAAGTGGGTTGTTTCAGACCAGTGAGTAAGCTTTGGGCAGTGGGCTTTGTGCTGTCCCCTCTGCCTGGTAGCAGTGTTTGCTGCCAACGGGAGCTCTTAACTATATGTTGAAAGCTTCTGTCAGCAAAAGAGGCCCCCAGATCAGATCTAGCTTGCCAACATGCTTCCGTTCTTTTCCCAGGTGTGGCTTGGCCTTGGCCCTGAATAAACTCTCCCAGTATTTGGACAGTTCTCAGGTGAAGCCACTCTTTCAGTTTTTTGTCCCTGATGCTCTCAATGACCGAAACCCAGATGTCCGAAAGTGCATGTTAGATGCAGCCCTTGCAACACTGAACACCCATGGAAAGGTAAGAAGGTTCATTTCACCATACACGTAGACAGGGCTGAGCCATGGACACAGAAGTGCTAGCTATTGGTGCAAAATCACATTTCTGTTTCTTTTGAGCCTAAAAGACGCAGAGAGGTTTTCTGCTGTGGCCTTTGGGGAAACCTTCTGGCCTTGCTGTGTGGCTTGTTAGGATGTCTGTCTCAGAGCCAGGCTTAGGCTTGATCCTTGAGCAAAGACTCTGGTCCCCAGACGCAGCCTTATATTCTGGGTGCCTTTATTTCTAGGAGAATGTCAACTCGCTGCTGCCAGTATTTGAGGAATTCCTGAAGAATGCGCCCAATGATGCCAGCTATGATGCCGTGCGGCAGAGTGTGGTGGTTCTGATGGGCTCTCTGGCAAAGCACCTGGACAAGAGCGACCCCAAAGTGAAGCCCATTGTTGCCAAGCTTATTGCTGCCCTCTCCACACCCTCCCAGCAGGTACTGGTGGCCTGATCTGGGGCCCACAAACCTGATTAAGAATTGGGATCTGACTTAAGATACACAGAGGGATGCTGAGAGCAAGGTGGGATGATCATCTGTGAGGAGTCATTCCCTCTCCCCGGGGAGATCCTGGTAGGTAGTCACCAGCCCATTGTAGTGTGCACCCTGATGGGACATGCATGTCATGAGAGGGTTATGAAACACTGTGTCTTGTCTCAGGATACCCTCAGGAGGAACTGAGGTGGGGCTAGGTGACATTTAGCTGTAGGTGCTGTAGAGGATTGTGAGTCACCAAAATGCAGTAGTTGTGCTTGCTGTGCTGATGTGGTGTCCCCTCCCATAGGTGCAGGAGTCCGTGGCGAGCTGCCTGCCGCCCCTTGTGCCAGCCATCAAGGAGGATGCCGGGGGGATGATCCAAAGGCTCATGCAACAGCTTTTGGAGTCAGACAAGTATGCAGAGCGCAAAGGGGCCGCCTACGGCCTGGCAGGCCTGGTGAAGGGCCTGGGCATCCTGTCACTGAAGCAGCAGGAAATGATGGCAGCGCTGACTGATGCCATCCAGGACAAGAAGAACTTCCGCCGGCGAGAGGGTGAGTGTGTCTGAGCTTGATGCCGGTGGAGGAAGGAACATGGCCTTCTTTCCCCAACTTGTGGATTGGTGCCTATATGGGCAGTACCAGGGCCATGCTAACTTGACCTGAGCTTTTCTACTTCTTCTTTTTTTTTTTTTAGATTTATTTATTTGAAAGGTACAGTTATAGAAAGAAGGAGGG
Source organism: Ochotona princeps (assembly GCF_030435755.1). Taxonomy (NCBI): domain Eukaryota; kingdom Metazoa; phylum Chordata; class Mammalia; order Lagomorpha; family Ochotonidae; genus Ochotona; species Ochotona princeps. Next base: position 10,675,475 of record NC_080860.1, on the reverse strand, counting down.
ACAGGAAAAGATCTTTCATATCTTTTCATCTGCTGGTTCACTTCCCAAATGGCTACAGTGGCTAGCGCTGGGCCAGGCTGAAACTTGGAGCTCAGATTGCCATCTAGTCTTCCGCGTGGATACTAGGGGCCCAGGCATTTGGGCCACCTTCTTGTATTTTCCCAGACAAGTTAGCAGGGAGCTAGATCAGGTGTGGAGCAGCTGGGACTTAAACCAGTGCCCGTAAAGCCAGCTGCTGAACTTTCTGTTTTATAACTCATCAGTACCCTTTTGTTGGAGAGACTCTGTGTGTCGTGCTAGCCGTTAGTACTGAGCAGTGATGCATGCCTGCTGCTGTGGCTGTGTCTGCCATAACCCTGCTGTGTGGCTGCTGGAGCTGAGACACTGTGTGCTGCACGTCAGTCTCACAGCTGCCTAGAGAGTGAAGAGGTGCAAAAACATGGCCAGCCCTCGCAGTCCCCTGTCAGTCCCAGCGAACCCGTCTTCTCTCACCCTAGGAGCCCTGTTTGCCTTTGAGATGCTCTGCACCATGCTGGGCAAGCTTTTCGAGCCCTATGTGGTTCATGTGCTGCCCCACCTGTTGCTTTGCTTCGGGGACGGAAACCAGTACGTGCGTGAGGTAAGTTCCAAGCTCACACATAACCGTGGCACCTGCTGGTGAGGCCCAGCCAGGGAGACTCTGGGATGGTGAATGTTCGTCCTGCCTGCACCCCAGGCTCTGGCAACTGGTGTGTATTCTCGGCTTTCTCTGCCGTGCTGGGCGGGTTTGATACAAACACCTGGTGAATGACACTCCCTGGAGGGCCCTGGGATGTGCATGAGCACTGGGCCCTTGTGTGGGTGAGGAGGCCCCTGAACGTCTTCTCTCCTTCCTTGAGGCTGCAGATGATTGTGCCAAAGCTGTAATGAGCAACCTGAGTGCTCACGGGGTGAAGCTGGTGCTCCCCTCCCTGCTGGCGGCCCTGGAGGAGGAGTCCTGGAGGACCAAAGCCGGTATGGTTGCTTCTTCTGTCTTCCTTCTTGCCTTCCTGTTCTGGAAACTGCTCTCAGCAGGGATTGGGGCAGGCTCCGTTCTTGCCCTGTGTGTGGGAGTCCAGCCCAGGGAGAAGCCCAGGACTCCGTGCCTTTGGGCAGCTCTGTCCTTGTATGGTTGGTATGCTTTCATGCCCAAATCAACACGGACAGGCTGCAGCCCCCAACACAGGACATTGTAGAGCTTTAGGGCCACTCGGTGACTAGTTCTGTGGCTTTCAAGCATTTTTTTCCTCAGTAAAATTCTTATATATATATATATATATATATATATATATATATACTATTGTCTAATATGCAAGACTTGGAAGTAGAGCTTGTTCGATTGTGGAGAGCAGGAGAGATGGTGGTGTGGGGGTTTTGAGGTTGGAAGCCCCCTTCCACATGGCCTCTCCCTTGGTACTTCATGCTTTGCCCTATTATTCAAAGCATCCCAGTTCTAGAGGAGCATATCAGTGACTGGGCCTCAGAGCACCGTGAGTGCTAAGCCAGGTCACCCCCATCTTGGTCGGCTTCTTTCCCCTACACTGCCCCTCATGGGGCTCCTAGGCTCAGCAACCTCAAGAACTTTCTGTTCCCTCTGCTAGAGCTGGTCAGCCCCTCTCCTAGGGACTACTTGGATATGGTCTGTAGAGCAGTCCGTATGTCCCCTCCCCATGCAGTAGCCAGCCCAGGTGACTTGCTAGCCTTGTGCCCTGTAGCTTACTGCTGGATGTGTTTCTGCTGTCTGTAGGGTCAGTGGAACTGCTTGGGGCCATGGCATACTGTGCTCCCAAGCAGCTGTCGTCCTGCCTGCCCAACATTGTGCCCAAGCTCACAGAGGTGCTGACAGACTCCCACGTCAAAGTTCAGAAGGCGGGACAGCAGGCCCTCCGGCAGATTGGCTCTGTCATCAGGAACCCGGAGATTCTGGGTATGTGTGCCCTCCCAGGGCACTGCTTTCCCTTCCCTACCACCCCTGAAAGTCACCTCTCGTCCCAGACCTTTGAATGGCATAGGAAACATGCCCACTCTATCTCGTTAGGGTGTCTTCTAAATGCTGAGAAGGTAGCTTGAAAGCAATTTGTTCTCTCAGTAGTCTGGAGGTGTCATTGGCTACTCACGGGGACACCCAAAGAAGCTTTACTCAGAGACCCTTAAGTTCTGGGTAAAAATGAGGCAACAGAGTTGAGCAGCACCCTAGTCCCCCTTGATGCCATCCCAGGTATCTGCCTTTTTGGGGGAACTTCCTGTTTCATGTCTTTCCAGGAGTGTAGTGGATGAAAGCATTAATCCCCTTGACTGTACTCGCCTGCTTGTACTTGCAGGTTTCTGGTTTGAGTGTCTGTGCTCAGACAGTATGTATTTCAACTGGAATATTGCCAGATACCTTTTGATTCAGAAAGCGATGGAGTCCTTTTTATTTTTTCCCTTGTTTTGCTTTTTTGAAGAGACATTTATTTGTGAGGCATAGAGAGGAGAAAGAAGTAAAGAGTTCTTGTTGGCTGGTTCACCCTCAGATACCTACACCTGATACTGAGATCAGGAGCCAGGAACCCATTCTGGGCCTCCCATGTAGGTTGCAGGGATCCAGCTGCTTAAGCGGTCACTTGCTCCACTCCCTAGCCTCTGAAACCATTGTTCATCTCTGTGCCCCTGTGAATTCAGCTGCTGCTTCCTCAGGTGTATATGCAAAGAGTTGGATCAGAAGTGGAGCAATTAGGAGTTGAACCAGCATCCACATGGGGTGTCGGTATCGCAGGTAGTGGCTTAACTCACTGCACCACAACACTGGTCTCAGTTTCACTTTTTGAGAGGCCATTTTTCAATGTCCCAATGACTGCCATTAACATACTTCACAGCAATGGATAAGGGTTTCAGTCACAAACACTTGTCATCTAATTTGTGTTTCTCTACTGGCCAGTAATGCTGAACCACCTTTCATGTGGTTGTTGACCATTTATACATCTTTAGAGCACTTCCTGAAGTCTTTTGATCATTTTGAAATCATTTGTTTTTAATAATAATTCGTTGGATAGCAGGAAATAGGCAGAGTCAATGGAGAGAGGTATTCCATCTGCTGATTCATTCCTCAGATGTCTGCGAGGACAGGGGCTGGGCTGAAGCCAGGAGCTCATCCAAGTTTCTCATAGGAGTGGCAGGGTCCCCAGGACTCAGGTCCATCTTCTGCTGCCTTCCAAGACACATAAGTGGAGTATCTGTGACTTGAACCAGTGCCCATGTCGAAGCCAGCAGTTCACACAGCAGCCTACGCCACTAGCATGATGCCAGTCCCTAGCATGAGTCTTTATGGTGGTTAAGCTCCCTGTGCTTGTGGAAGGGAGAAGCCAGCTATCCCTCCTGGAATCCCTCCTACCAGGCTGCTTAAGCTCAGTGCTAGAAAAGCTCTTATCTGATCTTTGCTGCTGTAAGCCCTGTGAGCTTCCCTCCCACCACTGGTTCACAGGCTTTTGGTTTCTTATAAAGAAACTTCACAAAACTGCTTTTGAGTGACTGGTTGTAGGCTAAGGCCTGTGGTGCCCAAGAAACACTCCTGTGAGGCGTAGCTCTGTGGCTGCTGCTCAGTGTGTAGTGAAACCAGCTGACAGCTGCCCTGCTAGGTCACTGCTCTGGAGCACAGGGTGCTAGCTGCTGCCCCCGTGGCCACCTGTACTTCCTGTCGAGTGGGCAAGGAGCACTCGTAGCAGACAGGCTGGCTTTCCTAGTGGGCAACTTGTGGGGCTCCAGGGAGGAGCTGCTGTGGGGTCCCCTTTGTCCTGAGCCACTGTGGGTCCGAGGGTCCGTAACCTTGCCGTTACCCAGCGTTGCACAGCCAGCCTCTCTCCTGTGTGGACCTGTAGCCATTGCCCCAGTGCTGCTGGACGCCCTGACGGACCCCTCAAGAAAGACCCAGAAGTGCCTGCAGACCCTACTGGACACCAAGTTTGTCCATTTCATTGATGCCCCATCCCTGGCGCTCATCATGCCCATCGTCCAGAGAGCCTTCCAGGACCGTTCTACAGACACACGGAAGATGGCAGCGCAGATTATTGGCAACATGTACTCCCTGACAGATCAGAAGGTAGCAGCCCAGCTGGGGATGGAGTGGGACAGACCACCAGAGGCTGGTTCAGGGTGTGTGTCCTTGCCATGGCAGATGGGGGGATATAGGCAGAGGTAAATAACTGGGCTCTGGGGGCACCTTGCAGCACCCTGGTTCAAGTCCTGTTTAGCTTAGTCTTCGGGGAGGCCTCCCCATTTTGGGCATGGAGAAGTGCTGGTAAAGTCACCGCTGCTTTGATTGCAGCACTTGCTTGTTGAGAGCATTTGCTCTGTCAGCTTGTCAGAGGAGTTTAACCTGGTTTGGAAGATTTGCTTCAGTTACCCTGCTCTGCTTTGTTTGTTGAGGCTGTGGGGAAACGGAGATGAGATGGAAAACTCATGTCAGTCCTAGAAAAAATCAAGTTTTGCCCATAAAGAAATTTGTGTTAATGTTTTTTTGCTCTGTTAAAAGAATTATATTCCCAAACATAAACTTTCTAATACATTATTCATAAAACTGATTTTTAATACTTATGCAATATTCCTAGTGTATATTCCATAACTTATGTAATGCTAGCGTTGGTCATATAGTGTCCAAGGTTTATTTGCTATTTTAAGAGATGCTGCAATGAACATAAGGCTTTTTCTATCTTTAAAATGACTCCCTAAAACTGAATGCTACATCAAGAGCCATAAACATTTTAAGGTGCAAAAGGGAAAATGGTAAAGAAGTTGTGAAAGGAATGTAGCAGCAATAATTTACTAAACATTGAAGTCTGGGCAGGCCTGGGTCCCAGGAGAAGAGTAGGAGGAATAAGAGCTTTGGCCTGTAGCTGTGGTGACTCTGTGACCTGCTAAGGGTGGGTCTGGGGACCCTTGCCTATTTCCCAGAGTAATTGTTCCTTCAAGGAAACAGAGGAGGAATGTTCTTGGCCTGTCTCCCCACCCCTGTTCTCTGAGCAGTTGGGTTTTCCTTCTTAAGCACTCCTTGTCAGCACAGTGTTGCAGGTAGGGTTCACAGTCACATGGGTCCTGGAGAAAACAGGAATTGGGTCTCTTGCCCGACTCACCTTCTGTGTTGTTGCAGGACTTGGCTCCTTACCTGCCCAGTGTAACACCTGGTCTGAAAGCCTCTCTTCTGGACCCCGTGCCTGAGGTGAGTGAAACTTGAGGGGATAAGATCATGTTGTGGCCCAGTCCTACAGAAATTGTTACTGTCATCAGGTAGAGGGGAGATTTACATGGCTGCCCTGATGAGCCGCATCTCCTTACCATCCCTGACAGGTGCGCACTGTGTCTGCCAAGGCTCTGGGGGCCATGGTGAAGGGCATGGGAGAGTCCTGTTTTGAGGACTTGCTGCCGTGGCTGATGGAGACGCTGACCTATGAACAGAGTTCTGTGGATCGTTCTGGTGCTGCACAAGGTGAGGCCAGAGTGGGCCCAGAGGCCAGACAGGGGATGCCTCCAGGGGCCCCCAGCTCCAGTAGGGTTCATTATGTCCTTACATTGCAGGGTTGGCTGAGGTCATGGCTGGCTTGGGAGTAGAGAAGTTGGAGAAGCTGATGCCAGAAATTGTGGCTACAGCCAGTAAAATGGACATTGCACCTCATGTTCGAGATGGCTACATTATGATGTTCAACTACCTGCCCATCACCTTTGGGGACAAGTTCACTCCCTATGTGGGACCCATCATCCCCTGTATCCTCAAAGTAGGTACCAGTCATCATGCTGAGTCTAAAAAAAAATGAGCGAACAGGCTGTGGGTGCTCTCCTAGAGTTGCTCGGTCTGCCTGTAACTGGGGCCTCTCATTGGTTCTTCAAGGAGCCCCATTTTCGTTTGGTTTGAGTACCCAGGGAAGGTGTCCCTGGCTGATCCACCTTTTATGTGCCCAGGCTCTGGCAGATGAGAATGAGTTTGTGCGTGACACTGCCCTGCGTGCAGGCCAGCGGGTCATCTCCATGTACGCCGAGACGGCTATCGCGTTGCTGCTGCCCCAGCTGGAGCAAGGCCTCTTTGACGACCTCTGGAGAATTCGGTGAGAGCATGAGCTGGGTGGACCAGTGGGCTGGGCTCTTTGTACTTGGGAACTCTATTGAGAAATCGAAGGCAGAGTGTTGCCCAGACCTTTCTGCTTTATCCAGACCCTTACTTTTCACCAAATGCCACAGAAAACTTCCCAACTTTCTGATTCTTCTTTGAAAGTTCCCTCTGTGCGGTCCTCCACTTTGTATTAAGATTTCAATTAAGATACCTAATCTGGAAATTCCGCTTGTCGGAATTTATTCTGACAAAATATTGGTCCAGTGAATGATGCTTGTCGCAGTATTATCTAACATTTGAAAAAATTAGCAGTTGTTAGCACATTTATACAATATGTTTTATTCAACCATTACAACGAATGGTTGAAAGCTCTGAAAGAATATAGAAAACTCTGATGGAGTTTTGAAGGGCAACAGAGGATGTGGCCTGGCCATTTGGTGCAGGCGCAGTTCTCATGTTTGGGGATGTTTATGTGTCTGTGAGTGGTCAAAAAGTGGGCACAATGCTATCTTGAGCGGGCTAGGGCATTCGCCTGGGTGGTGCAAGACCCAGTGGTGGTTTATCCTCATCCTTTGTTTTTCTCTATTTCTTTAATTCTAGTTTGGATATAATTTTACCAAAAAATTATTTATTTGAAAAGCAGGTGGCACACACACAGAGAGATGTCTTCTATCTGCTGGTTCGCTCTCTAAATGCCAACAACAGCTGGGGCTAGACCAGAGCAAAACCACAATCCAGGATCCATCAGAATGTCTCGCTTGCAGGGCAGGAGCCCCAGTACTGGGGCATCATCGCTGTCTCCCGCTCACAGTAACAGGAGACTGGGTTGGAAGAGTGGAGACTCAGGACTCACACCAGGCACTCTGATGGAGGATGCTGGGGTTGCAGGAATGTGCTGCACCACAGCACTGGCTCCTGTTCACTGTTCATTGGAACGACAGAGAAGTAGAGAGAGAATAGGCAGAGTCAGCAGTGTCTTACATCCACTGGTTCACTCCCACAATGGCCACAACAGCCAGGGCTGGTCCACGTTAAAGCCGGGAACCTAGGATTCCACCTGGATCGTCCAGTTGGTGGCAGGAACCCAAGCATTTGGGCAGTTTTTTCTGCTACTTTCTCAGGCACATTAGCAGGAAGTTGGATCAGAGGTAGACAAACCAAGACTTGAGATTGATGCTCTGATAGGGGAGGCTTAACCCGCTGTGCTGCAGTGCTTACTCTCTGTATTACGTTATAATGAGTTACAGTAAGAGAGTATTGAGTATGCTACTCAAATGGCTGCACAGGCTGAAGGCAGGTGCTGGGAGCTTCTTCTGGATCATGCACATGGGTGCAGGGGCCCATGCACTCGGGCCATCGTTGGCTGCTTTGTTTTCCCAGGCACATTAGCAGGGTGCTGGATTGAAAGTGAAACAGCCAGGTCTCTAGCCAGTGCCCATATAGGATTCCTGCGTTACAGGCGGTGGCTTTACTGGCTATGGCACAGTGCTGGCTCAGAATATTTTTTTTCTAAATAGTAAAAGCACTAAACCTAATTTAATTTGAGGGTAAAAATGTTTATCCTTTTAAGGTTTCCTGCTTTTTCCACTTCTGATATCTTTCTAGTTACCTGTTTTCTCCCCTCCCCATTTTTTGGCTTTCTAATACTTTCTTCCAACTTTTAGTGTGTAGCAATTTTTATACATGCTTGTTTTTTCCATTATTTGAATTCTGTATGATCATTAGTACAACCAGTAAGTACAAATACTAGAAAATATGTGGAAAGAAATGGAAATTGTTTGCAGTCATTTCCCATTCCAAGAGCCGCTCTGAGGCCGGCGGGAGTGTGTTCCTCCAGGGCTGGGCTGTGCCCCAAGACCGCCTTGTGCAGCTGTGGATATTGTTTTGGCTCCTCACAGGTTCAGTTCCGTTCAGCTCCTCGGGGATCTCCTGTTCCACATCTCGGGGGTCACTGGGAAGATGACAACAGAAACTGCCTCTGAGGATGATAACTTTGGGACCGCACAATCCAACAAGGTGTGTGCCTGGGTTCGGTTGGCATTCCTTCTGGGGCCTGTGCCCGGGAGCTTTGCCCACCCTGTGTTCTTTCCCCTGATTGCAGGCTATCATCACTGCCCTGGGAGTGGATCGCCGGAACCGGGTGCTAGCAGGGCTGTACATGGGCCGCTCCGACACCCAGCTGGTGGTGCGGCAGGCATCCCTGCACGTCTGGAAGATTGTCGTCTCCAATACCCCTCGCACCTTGCGAGAGATCCTGCCTACCCTCTTTGGGCTCCTGCTGGGTTTCCTGGCCAGCACTTGTGCAGATAAAAGAACGGTAAATTTCCTGGGCCTTATTCTGTCACATTAATTCCTGATGCCCCTTTTGAGAGTCTAGAAATCAGATATAGGGCCTGGCAGAGGCCCTAGTGTCTTTAAACAGGGAAGTGTTTAGTTATTTAGTTTGTTTGCAGATTATCTTTAAGCATCTAGTATGTGTTGAGCAGGAATTTTTTTTTTTAAGATTTATTTATTTTTATTACAAAGTCAGATATACAGAGAGGAGGAGAGACAGAGAGGAAGATCTTCCGTCCAATGATTCACTCCCCAAGTGAGTGCAACGGCCAGTTCTGTGCCGATCCGAAGCTTGAACCAGGAACCTCCTCTGGGTCTCCCACGCGGGCGTAGTGTCCCAAAGCATTGGACCGTCCTCGACTGCTTTCCCAGGCCACAAGCAGGGAGCTGGATGGGAAGTGGAGCTGCCGGGATTAGAACCGGCGCCCATATGGAATCCCGGGGCTTTCAAGGTGAGGACTTTTAGCCGCTAGGCCACGGCGCTGGGCCCAAGCAGGAATTTTTGTTGTTGTTTGTGTAAGATTTGTTTTTATTGGAAAGGCAGATCAGATTTATGGAGAGAAGGAGAAGCAGAGAGACAGATGCTGCATCTGCTGGTTCACTCCCCAAGTGGCCGCAGTGGCTGGAACTTAGCCAATTCGCAGCTAGGAGCCAGGAGCCTCCTCCTTGTCTCCCACGTGGGTGCAGGTTCCCAAGGCCTTGGACCATCCTCCACTGCTTTCCCTGGCCACAGGCAGGGAGATGGATGGGAAGTAGATTCCCCGGGACATGAATTGGTGTTTATGTGGGATCTTGACCCACGCAAGGTGAAGATTTAGCTGCTGAGCCATTCTTCCAGGTTTTGAGCAGGAGTCTTTCCCTGGGACTTAATGGAGAAGAAAGGCAGCCTCATTTGTGGTTGTTGTTTTAAAAGATTTATTGATTTTTGTTAGAAAGGCAGAGTTAGAGAGAGGAGAGACAGGTTTTCCATGCACTGGTTCATTCTTCAAAGGACCATGGTGGCTGGAGCTGGGCTGGTCTGAAGACAGGAGCTTCTGGGTCTCCCACAAGGCCCTTGGCCACTGCCTGCTTGCTTTGCAGCCAAAACAGAGAGCTAGATCAGAAGTGAAGCACCTGAGACATGAATCAGCACCCATATGGGATGCTGGCACTGCAGGCAGAGGTGTAGCCCGCCGTGACATCACACCAACCCCTCAGTCAGGTGGCCATCCTCTGCTGCTTTTCCAGGCACATTAGCAGGGAAGTATTGGAAGAAGAGCAGCTGGGACTTGAACTGGTGCCCATGTGGTGTGCCGGCACCCATATGCGATGCTGGTGCCATAGACAGCAGTCCCAACAGCTTCATTCCTTATCCTTGTAAGCTGTAACATGGTCAAGGAGATGGATATTATTTAGATATCAATGTTATGGATGCTAATCAGTTAAGCACTACAGATGGTCTGGCAGGGGTGTTAGGAATGTTTGAAGAGTAAGAACCACCCAGCTGTGCCTGGTGTGCGACAAGGCTGCTCTGCTGGCTGGGCAGGAATTGGGAGAAGGGGCCCAGCCTGGTCTCATGATTAGTTCTGCCATCTTGGCCCACTTCTAGTCCCCAGCCCTGGCAAGCGTGTTGTGCATTTGGCTCTAAAGAAGGGTTTCCGTGAGGCCTCGGAGAGCAGATGGGTTTTTTCCTCAAAGTGTTTGTTCCACAGTCAGCTCCCTTTGGTAAGAACATAGGGTTAAGTTTCCAGAGAAAGTGGTCCTTGGTTGTGCAGCGTATGATGGGCTTTATGTTCATATGTGAGGGGACTTGAAAAGTTCGTAGAAAATGGAAGTAAATGTTTATGTTTATTTTATTGCTGACTTTTATTGTACATGAAAATGTATAATGAAAAACTATAGATCTCAAAAACATTTTTGTACTAAGCTAAAACATTTTCAGTAACATCTGTTCATGATTTTCTGAAGTACTCTTATAAAAGGTGTCATCTCTTGCTTTAGATTGTGTAGAGATTTTTTTTTTGGAAGACTTATTCATATTGGAAAGGTGAATTTACAGAGAGGAAAGAGAGAAAAAGAACTTCCGTCTGTTGGTTTACACTCCAAGTGGCTATAACAGCCAGAGCTGACCTGAAGCCAGGATCCAGGAACTTCCTGTGGGTCTCCTATGTGGGTGCAGGGGCCCAAGACTTAGACCATCCTCTTCCCCCTTTCCCAGGCTGCAAGCAGAGAGCTGGATCAGAAGAGGAGCAGGCTGTTGAGCCACTGCGCCTTCTCCAGAGATTTTTGTTTAAAGATTTATTTATCCATTTATTTGCAAAGCAGGGCAACACAGGGAAAGGGGGAATAAAAAATTCAGTACACTGGTTCACTTCCCAGGTGGCTTCCACAGCAGACTACAGCCGACAAGTCCAACCTGCTCTCCCACATGGATGGCAGGCCGTCTGCTGTTGGTGTCTCAGGTGCCTCAGCAGGGACCTGAACTGGGCGCAGAGCATCTGGGACGAGCTGGCGCTCAGGCATTTGCTGGTACTCAGATGCTGGGCACCAGCATTGCCAGCAGTACTGAAACACTCACCCCATAGGAAATGAGTTTCTGTTGTGTTTTGTGAACCTCTGGAAGCAGTTCAAGGGTGGGAGCATTTGGAGAAGTAAGTTAGTATTTTAGCGATGCCAGAGAGGGTCCCTGGCCATCGTCGTGTCGGCGTTGGGTGTCCTGGGTTCACAGGCAGTTGATGCTGTGTTTGGTCTCTGTCGACAGATTGCAGCGAGGACACTGGGTGATCTCGTGCGGAAGTTAGGGGAGAAGATCCTCCCCGAGATCATCCCCATCCTCGAAGAGGGCCTGAGGTCCCCGAAGAGTGACGAGAGGCAGGGCGTGTGCATCGGCCTGAGCGAGATCATGAAGTCCACCAGCCGCGACGCTGTGAGTATCTGCTCCCAGCTGGCGGAGGAACCATGGTGCCCCCCACGCCGTCTGCCCTGCCCTGTGGGGGCACTGTCGGCACTGGGTTGCTGGCTGCGCCACATGTGGCCTTCCGTTTCCTTCTCAGCCTTCATTTCAGTTTTGTAGGAGCGAAACCATGTCTAGGCCTCCTCGAGGGATCTTTGGGAATGAGAGATTGCTTTGTTACTCTTACTACTCCCACGTGCTCCTGAGCAGTCCCTGCTTTGTTGCTCTGTCAGTGCTGTTGAAATGTGTAGGGCCTTAGTGGAACAGTGGGATGTGCACGTGTATGAGAGGTGGAGGCTGGCAGGGAGCAGGAGGTGTGCACTCCTTCGAAGGAGTGTAGTCAGAGATGAAGTACCCAGTGGGTGGCAATGTGTTATCTCTAGCACAGCACTGTTTCCATAGTAGCACCATTCAGAGGCTTTGGAGTACTTCACTTTCCAGGGTCTGACCTCATTTTAAGGCCATTGATCTCATAGCAGCCCTGGGTTGAGAATGCAGGTGCTGTCAAATTGGGTGAAGACAGCAAAGTAGTGTGTGCTGGCTAGAAGTAGAAGCGGGGAGCTACTCTGTAGCTGGGTACACTTGGCCGACTTACCAGGTCCCGCACCTCCTCTGGGAGCATGCATCTGAAGTGTAGCTTGTTGTGTTTGCTTTTGTCTAAGAATCAGAATTGATTCTGTTGCCCTAAAGGGCCAATTCATTACTAGCTCCAGGCCTTGCCTACAAGGTACTCCCAGTTCAGTGGTGAGGCTGACCTATCACAGACATTCGAGTTCAGAGCGAGCTTTGCTGAGGTGGAATTGGTTACCAAGGCAACAGAGCCATCAGTGGTCTTTATTGACCTAAAGACTTCCTAAGAGAGAAAGTGTTTGCATTGAAACTTGAAGAAGGGCTTAGAGAAGAAGCAAAAGAACCGAAGGAGAGAGGGTGTCCAATCAGGCCAGGTCCTGCTGTGGGAAGGAGATTGACACGTGTTTTTAAATTAGTTTGGAAGGCAGAGTTACAGAGTCTGCATGCATGCTCACACATGAGATCTTTCTGATGGTTTAACTCCTCAAATCAATGACCTGGACTGGACTAGGCAGGAACAAGGAGCCTCATCCTCCACATGGGTGTGAGGTTTGAAAGACTTGGACCATCTTCCTTTGCTTTCCCAGACCACTAACAGGGAGCTGGATTGGAAATGGAGCAGCTGGGACAATGAACCTGTGTCCTTGTAGAATGCTGGCATTGCAGGTGGCATCCTAACTCACTATGACACGGCACCAGCCAAGTTGTTGATTGCTAAATCATCAAATCTATGTGGAGGGCACATGGGTGCCTCACCTCCCCCTCTCTGTTTCTATGTCGCAATTTTCACTGTAAAGACTTGTGTGAGGAGACAGGGAGCCATGATGGCCTAGCTGGGTCAGATGCCCTTGCCCGCGTTGCCTTGCTCGCTGTGTTCCTTCCTGGCCTTTGCCATGTCTCACAGCATTGCTCTTGGGCTATTGTAGGTGCTGTATTTCTCAGAGTCCCTTGTGCCCACGGCCAGGAAGGCTTTGTGTGACCCGCTGGAGGAGGTCCGCGAGGCGGCCGCCAAGACCTTCGAGCAGCTGCACTCCACCATTGGCCACCAGGCTCTAGAGGACATCCTCCCGTTTTTACTGAAGCAGCTGGTGAGTGGATCTGCCACACACCTACCAGCTGGGCCTCTACTGTCTGTGTAGAAGCAAAATGCGGGGGCCTGGGCAGGGGGTTATTCTGCCAAGGCAGTTGGAATGTAGGGAGTGGGCACAGCAAGTTCAAAATTGGCTTTGTGCTTTTCCTTTGCTGGTAAGTAAATGTGGGAGCAGTGGGTGGTGGACAGGGAGAGGCGTGAGGAGAAGGAAGGTGGTGGTGGCTGGCGTAGACAGCAGAGGAGGGAATAGGAGTAAGCTCCTCAGGCTTGTCCCCACTGCCACCCTGCAGGATGACGACAAGGTGTCGGAATTTGCCCTGGATGGTCTGAAGCAAGTTATGGCCATTAAGAGCCGCGTGGTGCTGCCTTACCTCGTGCCCAAGGTAAACCACGGTAGTTGGCAGACTCCGTCTAGTTCCAGAACCAGCTGTCACTCCTGCGCCCCTGTAATGATCTGTAGGTGTGGGGTTTAGGGTGGGTGGTGGCACAGGCCTGCACTCCTGTTCCCGGAGTGCAGGGCGTGGCGTGGCGCAGGAGCACGGTGTTCATCACGTTGACGTTGTCCATCATTCTGCCAGCTGACAACTCCACCTGTCAACACGCGAGTGTTGGCTTTCCTTTCATCCGTGGCAGGCGACGCCCTGACCCGCCATCTTGGAGTGATCCTCCCGGCAGTCATGTTGGCCCTGAAGGAGAAGCTTGGGACTCCCGATGAGCAACAGGTATGGGGGGCCTGTCATGGTCATTTCCATCACTAACAGCCATCCTGCCCTGTTCTGCTCAGCTTACATGTCCTCTGTGCTTTCTAGGAGATGGCCAATTGTCAGGCTGTGATCCTCTCTGTGGACGACGACACTGGGCACCGGATCATCATCGAGGATCTGCTGGAAGCCACTCGTAGCCCTGAGGTGGGCATGAGGCAGGCTGCTGCCATCATCCTCAACATGTACTGTTCCCGCTCCAAGGCTGACTACACCAGCCACCTGCGGAGCCTGGTCTCGGGCCTGATCCGCCTCTTCAATGATTCCAGCCCCGTGGTTCTCGAGGAGAGCTGGGATGCCCTGAATGCCATCACAAAGGTGAGGGGACCCCTGGCCCTGCATCCAGTCACACTGTTTCAAGGGTTGACTCTTAGAGAGTCCCCGCGTACCCAGTGCCGTCCGCACTGCCACCCCTTCCCCTCCCTTGGCTGTATTATTGTGCAGTAGACTTGGGAGGGCTGCTCATCCCGTCTGCTGTTCCTTGGATTCCCACAGAAGCTGGATGCTGGCAACCAGCTGGCACTGATCGAAGAGCTGCACAAAGAAATCCGGTTCGTGGGGAATGAGAGCAAAGGGGAGCACGTGCCAGGATTCTGCCTTCCCAAGAAGGTAAGCCAGGGTGTTGTGGTGCCTGTGGCTGCGAACGTGTGACCTTCCTGCTCCTTATCCCTGGACCCCAGGTCTGTAGTGAGCATTGAGGCAGTGGCCATGTGGCTGTTAAAGGTCTTCCCAGGCAGCACGCTTCCTTATGGTGGCTTAATGGGGTCAGGGATTAGGCCCCCCATGGTGTAAGCTATGGAGGTCACCTCTGATACCTGTGGTGGGGGGACGTTTTGGGGCCCTTTCCTCTTTGACACTGACATTGTCAAGTCCCGGCCCTACTGCAGCTCATCTCTCAGGCTCTCATCCTGAGACTTGGCTCTGAGGACTCTGTCCCTAGAAGTAGAGCGGGGAGCTGGCTTTCAGGAGTGCCTTGCCTTGCCAGGCAGACTGGGCAGCCCCTGGCCTGGAGCTTTTCTGTCTTTGACGCTCTGTTTGGTTCTCTGTCAGGGAGTAACCTCCATCCTGCCAGTGTTGCGGGAGGGAGTGCTGACTGGCAGCCCCGAGCAGAAAGAGGAAGCAGCCAAAGCCCTGGGCCTGGTGATCCGCCTTACCTCGGCCGACGCCCTGCGGCCCTCGGTGGTCAGCATCACTGGTCCTCTCATCCGCATCCTGGGCGACCGCTTCAGCTGGAACGTAAAGGCAGCCTTGCTGGAGACCCTCAGCCTCCTGTTGGGCAAGGTGAGCCACTCATGGAATTCATCAGTTGGCACTGCTTGCATCTCAGAGCAGAGCTGTGTGTATGAGGCTAACATGATGTGGCAGCAGGCAGGGTTTCTGTTGTGGAGCAACGGGATGGCAGAGGAAGTTCTGGCCTTTCTGAACTTCCACTGGGAGGATAGAGGAAGTTCTTGACCTCTAGATGCAGCACATCCTGATTCGAGTCCAGCTCTTCTCTCCTTAGTGGCCGTGTGAGCAGAATGACCTTGGGGAGCACCTTGTGACCTCTGGGGCTATTTCCTCACCTCTGAGACTAAAAATCCCATCTGCCTCATGGAGGGCTGCTCCAGGTAGATCAGGTGAGGTGGCCTCAGGCAGGGGGCCTGGCAGGCCGAGCACAGGCTGCAGGTCAGCCATCACTCGTAAGGAAGACATGCTGAGCCACGGAACATGACAGCATGCCAGGTACTTCTGTCGCTTCCTGCTTCTGTGTGAAGAGAAGAAGTCAGGGAGCAGCTGAAATGAGTGGTCATGTTTGGTCTGAAGTCTAAGACACAGGATCCATTGCATGAACAAATTCTGATGCTTTAGGGAGAAGCAATTAAACCTTCTATGTTTTAAAAAGTATAAACAGAGTCAAGATTTACTGTTGCTTAAAAAACAAGCAACAACAAAAAAATGGCGCCCAGCGTGGTAGCCTAGCAGCTAAAGTCCTCGCCTTGCACGTGCCGGGATCCCAAATGGGTGCTAGTTCTAATGCTGGCAGCCCTGCTTCCCATCCAGCTCCCTGCTTGAAGACGTCCTTGGGACCCTGCACCCATGTGGAAGACCCGGAAGAGGCTCCTGTTCCTGGCTTTAGATCAGTGCAGCTCCGGCTGTTGCCGTCACTTGGGGAGTGGTTGATTGGATGGAAAATCTTCCTCTCTCTCTCCTCTTCTGTATATCTGACTTTCCAATAAAAATAAAATAAATCTTTAAAAAACAAAACAAAAATCCCCCCCAAAACTGAATTTTTACACAAGGATTTAGTAGTACAGGCAAGTGTAAAATGTGTGGTTTTTCCCTTGTGGTAGTAGGAGTGGAGAGCAGGGTCCCAGCAGCAAACTGGGATTTTGAATATCATCAGCTTCAATTTTGTGGAAAATTTAACCTTTTTATTTTTTCCCTTAATATTGTATGCCATTTTCCCCTTGCATCCTGCACTGTTTTCTTCTGAGGTGTTGTTTTAACTGTAGACACTGATGGATGGAGCCCCCAAGTCACCCCTTTGGCAGTTAGTTCTCACCTCAGATTAACCAACTTCCTCTTCTAGCAGGTGTACCAGCAGCCTGCAAACACTTCTCATTCCAGTCCTCCTGACTTTCATTGGCACTGACCTCCAAGAGCCACTGTGATGCTCTCATTTAACAGTAGATAATGTTAACTCCTGGTGCCATCTGTGATTCACCAGATGTTTTTATGTGTATTATTGTAGATGGATGTGGGTTTGTAAGTAGGAGGGCAGACAAGTGTACAGGAAGGATTTTATCTGAGGCTCACGTACAGCATCAGTTCTCAGTAGGGGTGCCTGCTGTTACACGTCTGTGCATTCCTTGTCTTGGCGTGAGATTTACTTCAGCATCCCTGATGGCTGTCTGCCTGCCCTGTTCTTTAATGGGTTCGGAGAAAGCTTTTTCATAAAAATTTTAGATTTATGTTCCTTTTCACTTGAAAGGCAGAGGGACAGAGGAAGACATGGGGAGGTCTTCCAGCCACTGGTTCACGTCCTAGATGTCTTCAGCAGCTGGCACTGGGCCAGGCCAAAGCCAGGAACCCAGAACTTGGTCCGCGTCCCCCACTTGGGTAGAAGGGGGGTCAAGCACTTGAACCATCACTTGCTGCTTCTCAGAGTGCACGTTAGTAGGCTGCTGTGTCACAGGCAGAGCTGAGACTCACTCGTTTCAGAAACAGGCATCTCAAGTGGTGTCTGGGCTTCTGTACCCCAGGCCTGTCCTAAAAAGAGAGTTTGAAATCATTTGTCCATGGGCATGGGTTTCTTCTAAGCCAGGCTGCTGTGTAACCAAGGTTGCAGAGGCTCATTCCTTGGACAGGGCCGCCCTCTTCCTCCATTCCCTTACTCTGCCTCCTCCGCATGACCTGCAGAAGGCCAGGAAGAGATGAGGGGCCCAGGGAAGCCTGCCTGTGCTGGACTCTGCTGTTAGAGAGCCTCTCTTCCTGGCTTGGGTGGGAGATTGGGGAGCTGGCACAGCTCCTCGGCCTTCAGCACCCCAAAGCCACAGGCTCCATCCACCCCAGTGTGGTTCCACATGTAGCTTTCTCCCACAGGTGGGGATTGCCCTGAAGCCTTTCCTGCCCCAGCTGCAGACCACGTTCACCAAGGCTCTGCAGGACACCAACCGAGGGGTGCGCCTCAAGGCCGCTGATGCACTGGGGAAGCTCATTTCCATCCACGTCAAGGTGGACCCCCTCTTCACAGAGCTGCTCAATGGGATCCGTGTCATGGAGGACCCAGGCATCAGGTGAGGTGCTGGAGTGGGAGGGAGGACCACGGAGCCATGATGGCCAGGCGGCGGCTCCGGCTGTGGGGAGGAGAGCTGCGGCTGAGCCAGTCCCTTGGTTCTTTAGGGACACCATGCTGCAGGCCCTGAGATTTGTCATTCAGGGAGCAGGCGCCAAAGTGGATGCTGCCATCCGGAAAAGCATCATCTCGCTCCTGCTGAGCATGCTGGGACATGATGAGGTACAGTGGCAGATGGAAGGCTGGATGGGGCCTTTCCTGGGTTCCCCGCTCCCTTTGATTGGCGTTGCTGCTTTGTCAGAACTTGGTGTGGCTACCAGTCATTCCTGAGATTTGTATCACTCCACAGTTTACTAAGCATTTTTCCATATGGTGAGGGAGACAGGGCAGCTGTCCTTGACAGATCAGTAAGGTTTGTAGGGTCTCAGATAGTGTCACCAGTTTGTTCTCTGATCTTTATTCACTGTCTCTCTGCCCCCGTGTTCTCTTTGTAAAAGAGGTTCATTGTTTGCATCAGGAAAAATTTGCAGAGCTGGAGGGCCTCAGCCAGAGGTGAATGAGAACTCAGCATATGGGGAAATACAGAATCTCTAGTTTGCGTAAGTGTGGGAGGTCTTTGCACCCTAGGAAAGGGTGAGATGTGTCAGGCCACATACTAGCAGTAGGAGAGTCAGACCCAGAGTCTGGGCCATGTGACTCCATGTATTTTGCCCGGTTTTGTTAGTTCTGCTTACTCTGGAAGCATTTGTTAAGTGCTCTTTGGCTGTCCAGCACCATGGTGGGCCCAGGAGGAGAGTGAAGTATGATTATGAGTTTCTGTTTCAGCTTCCACAACCAGGCCTCTTCTGTGAAGTTCTGACTTTGTGGGGCTAATCTTGGGACCCGGGACCTCTGGGTGCATGTGGTCTCACTCTGCCGCGTGTGCACACGCTTGGGGCTGCCCAGGGTCGCGTGCTGCCACTGCAACCAGCATTGCTGATCTGGTGCTGGGTCCCACTTCCAGTAGGTGCACACGTGAGTGCCTGCCCTCCCTTGGTCAGATTGTCCGGGCTTTTACAGGGTCATGAACAGTGCAGGCACAAGTTAGTATTGAAGCAGATTTGCATCTTAGCGCAGCCAAATTTAAATAGATCCCCGCTGCAGAGAGCGGGAGTCAGGGTCAGCTTCAGCCTTGCTTGCTGGCCTTGCTTGGCGCCTGGGCTTCTCCCTGGAGCTCAGAGAGCCTCATTGCTGGCAGTCCGTCCTTGCACCCTCAGAAATACACTTGGACTGAGGGGGCTGTCCAGGCTGCCAGTGCGGTGTCAGCTTCTCCAGGGCTCACTGAGTTGTTGATCTGCTTATTTGGAGGGACACGTCAGGTGGGTGCCTGTTCACAGTGTGGTGCATGACGTGAAATCGCCTCCCGGTGTGCAGTGCTGAGCAGGCCCCGGAGGAGTGGCTGGAAGCCATTGTGCACTGGTTTGACAGACATTGCTGGTTTTACCTGTCGCCTTCGTGGTAATGAGTGGCAGGGGTTTGGCTGCCTGGGAGAGATGCAAATCAGTAGGTGTCAGTAGAGAGGGAGCCTGGGGTGTTCTGGGTGCAGATAACAACTCAGGACTGACAGAGAAGGTGTGGCCGCGGGTGGTTGGTCCCCCTCTCTCGCTGCTGATAGAACCTGAGCTAATAGGTGGGAAGCATTTGGACTGCCCAAGAAGAAAGGGGCCTTGCAAATGTGCTTGTTCCTGCCATTGCGGTGACGGCCACCATGTGCACACACGCTAGGGTTTTCTGTCACTGGGGGAGGTGCTGCATGTGTAACTGTTAACTCTGCACCAAGGGGCGCTTTCGTTTGCACTGAACCCCAGTGCTCAAGCAGGGCCTGCCTTTGTAGCTTCTGGCTGACTGGTTTTCCCCACTGTGTCCCTGGTACCATCTTTGCTCTCTGGTTCCTGAGGACCTGGTGGTGTTGTCTGCACCACTCACTCGCCTCACTGCCCTCTCTGCCTTTTTAGGACAACACTCGAATCTCCTCGGCAGGGTGCCTTGGCGAGCTGTGTGCCTTTTTGACAGAAGAGGAGCTTAGCAATGTTCTTCAGCAGTGCTTGCTGGGTAGGTCTCCATTCAGACTTTGGGGAGTCCCCCTTCAGGGACGTGGGTCTCTCAGCCCTGTGTGTCTGGGTTGGGGGGGAGTCCATGGACACTACATCTTTTCCTCTCAGAGGACCTGTCAGCAGCTAGACTGTCCTTCCTTGGGAAGCCTGCTGCTGGAGTTGTCCTGAGCGACCCTGTAGTCCTGAGTCTCCCTGCCCAGATTACGCAGCTGCACATGGGGCCTTGTGGAAGAGCCCTCTCCTTACTGCGCTGCGAGGAGGCTGTGTTCGGAGTCCATACATGGGCTCCGAGGCAGGGTGGGCTGTGTGGTGTGGGGCACGCTGAAACACGAGGATTTACCCCAGTTGTCCTTCTGCCCAGCGGATGTGTCTGGCATTGACTGGATGGTTCGGCATGGCCGGAGCCTGGCACTCTCCGTGGCTGTGAACGTGGCTCCCGGCAGACTCTGTGCAGGCAGATACGGCAATGAAGTACAGGAGATGATCCTCAGCAGTGCCATGGCAGACAGGGTGAGGCTTTGGGGAAGCCAGGGTCCTCGCTCCTCTGCTCACCAAAAATCCAGTCTTGACCTTGCTGACTCAGCCGTGGCGGGAAACTGCGGACTGGATGCTGGGTGCCTGGGTTCTTACTTTACCTTAGTTGGAAACTGCTGTACCTTGGACCGGCTCCTGGTCCCAGTGAGCCCTGACTTTATCATCTCGGCCAGGAACACTTTGGGTTGAGGCTATAGCAGTCCCTTCTAGTCAGGTCTCTGGGACCTCCGATCTAAATGAGAGGGTGTCTGTGGTAAGAGATGAGGTGGGTGGTAAGGGACCTTGGAGTTTGCTAGGGAATGGGTTTGACCTGGCTCTCCTGCTCTGTGGAGGGAGTGGGATGCTGTCCCATCTAGCTCTTTGTCTCCCCACCCCCAGATCCCCATTGCAGTGAGCGGGGTCCGGGGCATGGGCTTCCTGATGAGGTACCACATTGAGACTGGAGGAGGACAGTTGCCGGCCAGACTCTCCAGTCTGTTCATTAAGGTGAGTGGGGCGGGGACCGTGCAGCCCCCAGGCCTGGCTCCTGGGAAGACCCAGGGCCAGAGAACACTGCAGCTGGGCCCCCGGGCCAGGTAGGCCGATGTGTGTGGGTTGCCTCCGGGTCTTTTCTGCACTCTTAAGAACACAGCATAAAGTGTGTAGTTTTCTTTCCCAACTTTTGATCAGATTTCTCACATAGAGATAAAGCTAGTTAAGAATCACTATTTTAAAAGGTTTAGTTTTATTTTGTTTGACAGGCAGAGTTAGGAGGAGAAACAGAATTTTCCATCCACTGGGTTACTTCCCAAATGGCCACCACAGCCAGAGCTGGGCTAATCTCAAACCCGAGCCCAGAGCTGGTGCAGGGCCCAGACGTCTGGGCCACCTTCTGCTGTTTTACCAGGTACATTAGCAGGACTAGATCAGAATTGGAGCTGTCTGGGATGCTAGTGCTGTGGTGGAGGCTTAGCTGGCTGTGCCACAATGCTGGCCCCTGTGCATCCTATTTTGTAAAGTCAAGGGTAGAAATGGGCTCAAAGCTTACTAAGTCTCCACATCCTGTTACCGTTCTTTAGCTGGAAGGCAGTTAGTAGTGTGGTTATTGTGATGCACGCCAGGCAATCTGATGGGGGCTCCTACACTTCTCAGATATGTACTCACACGTCAGAATCGGATTCTTGCTTTTAATGAGATGAAGCTATGCCTGAGGCTCTGCCTTTGTAATCAGTCCCAGGTGCTGCTTGTGAGGTGTGGACTTTGGTTACCAGAGTGGCCACCTCTACCTGGCCAACTCTGGGAGCCTCTGAGAATTCCCGGGGTTTACTCATGGTGGGCCAGTGTGTGGCAACATCAGCTGCCCTTGCTTGTGTGTACCACATATAGTTGCTGAGTATTTGCTGAGCATGTTCAGGACTCACCCAGGAAGGTGCCGAGGTGCACAAGGCAGGCACCTGACATGGAGCCCACAGGGAGGGCCCTGGTTGAGGTGGGGTTGTCAGGGGAGACTGCAAGGGTGAGCAGGAACTGACCAAGTCATGGTCAGGGGCAAGCGTATCACAGGCAAGAGGAACTGAGGCTCAGCTGAGGCAGACCGGGGCATGGCCTGTTGGAGGAAGTATACCGCATGAGAATGAGAGTAGCAGGGATGAGCTAGGGGACACAGACAGGTGATGGGGCACACCCTGTCACCCCTCCATGGGAAGGTGAAATCTGTATGAGGAAGGGGGGAATGGGGTGTCACTAAGAATCAGAGTGGAGGTGTGCTCTGGTCCCCCTCACAGTGTCTGCAGAACCCATCCAGTGACATCAGGCTGGTGGCTGAGAAGATGATCTGGTGGGCAAACAGGGACCCACTGCCTGCCCTGGATCCCCAGACCATCAAGCCCATCCTGAAGGCCCTTCTTGACAACACCAAGGACAAGAACACGGTTGTGAGGGCCTACAGCGACCAGGCGATCGTCAACCTCCTCAAGATGCGCCAAGACGAAGAAGTCTTTCAGGTGGGTGCTAGACGGCACCGGACGGGAGCGCCTCCCCGGGCTGTCCTTGTGCTGGGCACTCCTGAAGCCCCGTCCTCTCCTTGGCTCATGGGTTAGCTTTCAGAAGCAGGTTGAAATGCAGGTGCCTGGCTTAGGGTCTAGAAATAGGCTTCCTGTGGTATTTAGATTTCTTTAGGCAGCAGAACCCTTTCTTGAGATTAAAATGTCTCAGGACCTCAAAGTGCAGCACAGAGCCCAGGGAGGCCCCAGCACTGTCCCCTCAGGCCCGGTCTGCAGCAGCCAGAGCAGTCACTTTACCTCAGCTCAGGGAAAGCAGGATGAGTGATTCTGAGGTTAACATATTGTCTATCCTGCTTCTTCTTCCCTTTTTTTTTTTTTTAAGATATATATCTTAAAATATAAATAAATAAATAAATAGGACTTTAGCTTCTAGGCTACTGCGCCAGGCCCCTTCTTCTTTTCAAGAGTTATTTATTTGGAAAGTTACAGGAGGAAGGGCTGATTTTCCATCCACTGGTTTGCCCCTCAAATGGCCAGGGCTTGGCTGGTTTGAAGCCAGGAGCTTCTTCCAAGCCTCCTATTGGTGCTGAAGATCTTGGGCCATCCTGTGCTGCTTTCCCAGGCACATTAGCAGGGAGCTGGATCAGAAGTGGAGCAGCTAAGACTCAAAATAACAACCAAAGGGGTTCCCAGTGCCACAGACAGTGGCTTTACCTGCTATGTCACAGTGCTGGCCCCAACAGTGTCCTTTTTTCAAAAGATGTATTTATTTGACACTCAGAGAGCTCCTGTCTGCTGGTTTGCTCCCCAGAAGTCTGGAACTCAGTGCAGGTTTCCCTCTTGGTAGGAACCTGACTTTGAGGCTTCACCTGCTGCCCCCCGGCATGTGCTTGTGCAGGAAGCCAGGGTCAGGAGCAGAGCTGAGACTCCCATCCCAGCACTGCCCGAGGGGATGCAGGCATCCAAGCAGTGGCTTCACCACTGGGCCAAGGACTGCCCTTCATCTCGGTCTTGATTTGATTGGAGAATCTAAAGCCATCTTTCCTGACTGTTTCCTCATGCCCACCCTCCCTGCAGGCCGTCTCCAAGATCCTAGATGTGGCCAGTTTGGAAGTTCTGAGTGAATGTAATCGGAGGTCGCTGAAGAAGCTGGCCAGCCAGGCTGACCCCACGGAGCAAGTGGATGACACCATTCTGACATGATAGGCCTGGGCTGCGCCGCAGCGCTTCAGCTCCGCATCCCTGCTCAATGTTTTCATTTTTGAAAATCACGCTTGTTCCGATGGGGAGCTTGGGGCTGGTGTTCCCAGGAAGTATCTGTCAGCAGACCACAGCAAAAGCCTTAAATCAAACCCACACACAACTGAAAATTGCCTCCTCCATCTTGCCCCTTTCTGTGGAGAAGAAGGAGAAGTGCGCTGACGCCTCAGCAGGTGACATTCCGCGGGCTGACCACCAGTCCGCACTGAGGAGTCTGGAACCTCGGGGGCACCTTGGAGTGCCTCTTCTCCTGTCCCTGAGCCCTGGTGAAGGGCCAGTGCTACCCACCTTCCACTAGATCCTCCAGTGGGGCACCGAACTGCAGAGGACTAAACAGTGTGGTGTGTTTTGGCTTGATTTTTCAATACTGGGCAGCTTGGCTGGGGCTGACCCCATCAGTGAAAACAGTACTCACACATTTCCGGCAGCTCATGAGTCTGGGGAGGGATCGGAGTTTACCTGCAGGCCGTTTGAAGGAGGAATGTTTAATAAAGGCTTTGATTTAATCTTGACACAAGCAGAAAGCATACATATATATATATTTTTAAGTCTTCAGTTACTTAACATGGAGCTTCCTGCATCAGGAGTAAGGATGCAACTGTTCCTGTGAGTGTTGGCAGCATTCTGACCTCTGGGCATCCCTCTCTGCTCTTGGCAGCCTTATCAGACGCTGCAGATGGCTGTCCTGAGGCTGGGTCAGGAGTGGCGTGCAGCCAGGCCCGTGTTCTTACCCGGGTGGAAGGAGCGTTTCCTGGCCCCTGTCCTGAATCGGAACGGTAGGGAGCGTCTAGAAGTCAAGTAGGAAACAGAAACGCTCTCCTGCATGGAGTAAGAACAAGCCCCGTTCCCGTAGCCGAAGGACTTGGAAGAGGAAACCCGAGTCGCAGTCCAGCATCGGCTTGCTTTATGAATGACTTCCTTCCTCCTGATTCTTAGAAGGCTCGTGACACATGCGTCCTGTCTGATCTGGAGCACCAACCCCCGCCCCCAACCAGGCCTGGTGACGCAAGTTTTTCTGGGCTTGTCTCCCCCAGCCACAGTAAACAAAACCTCTATCCAGATGACTGGCCGGAGCTGTGAAAGAGAGGAAAAAGAAGGGCAATAGCAAACTCACTGTAGAGAAGGTATGAAGCGCCGTGCCAAAAAAAGCAGAGCCTTGCTTGTTAATAATGCAGCAGAGGTAGAAAGGAAGCTTGTGACTTAGCACTTGGCCACGAGTCCGACAAGGTGACTTCTAAGACACTTGGGATGAAATCTGTGATTCCTGTGCCCGAGCCCTCCATGTCACAGGACTTGCTCTCCTCGCAGCCGGCCTGGTCTCGGCAGGCTCTGGGTAACTGTAGAATCCCAGGACCTTGAAGGGTCAGCTGAGCAGATCCCCACAGCCCACAGTCAATGCTGCAGCCTTTGGTAGCCATGGTAACTGTTCTCTGCTTCTGGGACTTAGCTGGTCACCAGTGTGCCGCTCCCAGCTGCTCAGGGCCTGTGTCCAGCAAGCTGTATGTTGCATCTGTGTGGACCTCTATGGTAAGCCATGGTTGAGGTACAGGAAGGCTTCCTGTTGGGAGGGGGTGTGGGCTGGGAGGCACCTGCCAAGCCCCTGGGCTTTTTTTCCCCCTGGGGTTTTCTTCAGTATTTTCCTCCAGGGTGGTAGCTTAGATTGCCCACCTTTGGCTTTCAGTGCCTCCATGTACAGTTGGGCAGAGACGCCCTTGGAGGTGGAAGACACTAAACAAAATCCAAAGCAAAAACACCAGCTTCTGGTCCCAGAGCTGGAGGAGGCCGAGATCTCCGTGTTCACAATCGACGGGTGGAGGTTGACTCACAGACGGAGATGACTCAGAGGCTTCCAGAGTGGGCTGGAGTGCACTCCAAGACTGAAAGAAGGGTGTGAGCTCCCAGGAAGGGAGCTGCAAAGGGCCGGCACAGTCAAGACCACAGCGCCACAGCAGTCCTGAAAATGGCAGCCCAGCCTCGATACCCTGGAGAAGCAGCCTGGCACAGAGCAGCGAAAGCCATGTGTCCTACTGGCTGGTGGAGCTCGTCAGTTCAGCTCTGGAGCATCTCATCCTCCTTGGAATGAGGACATTGGACCAGCACTCAGCATCCAATGTGGGTCGTGTTTTCCTCTAGCATCAGTGGGAATTACAGCAGGTGACACCTGACTGCATCTCACATAGTCCTCTCCATGATGCTGAGAAGTGTGGGTCTTACTGTTTTCCAGAGAGGAAACGCATAGGGGTCACTCCCCTGGCAGTCTCACTGCTGTGCTGGCTGTTGAGGCATCATCATTTCATGTTCTTAGAGCTGTCCCTCCAGACCTTTCATGACAATCACAGGAAATGAAAATCCACATACAACATGAGATAAGGAGATAAGCAGCCTGTGGTCTTCCCTCCCACTCCCACTTAAGGGCCCTTCCTAGTGGCTTGGCTGACTAAGGGGACAGGATGGTGACTGGGAGAGCCTTCAGAGAAGATGGCTGGATAGTACTTGAAGACTCTGTAATTCTTTGGAGGAGATGTGCTATGGCTCTACCTGTGGGTGGAAGACTGTGCCCTGAGCTGCTCCAGAGGAAATGGTCTCCACAGCATTCGTAATCCTGTGCTGATGAGATCTGGAAACATTGGCACCCAGGTGGATTTTTCAATGTGGGATGGTGTAATGTGGCTCACACATCCCGTCTGGGAACAAAACCTACAGGTAAATTCCCTCATGCAGCCATGAGGTGCTGGAGGCCTTCAGAGGGGCTGGGGACACTTGCAGGCTTGATCACTTTGGATAAAGTGATTTACAAACATTGTTTCACTGGGTGGAATTTGAAACAAGATTGGCAGTTAGAGCTGCTGTGGTTTTCTTCCAGGAATGAGTTTATGTGGATGTAGATAAAATTGTTTCAAACTTTTCCATCTGAGAGTAATAAGGATGGAAGAGGAAGCCAGTCCTTTGGTGGAGTGTGGTGTGGTGGACCCTCATAGAAGCTCAGTTTGAACCTTTTTTTTTTTTTTTTTTAAAGATTTATTTATTTTTATTACAAAGTCAAGAGAGGAGGAGAAACAGAGAGGAAGATCTTACGTCCGATGGTTCACTCCCCAAGTGAGCGCAGCGGCCAATGCTGCGCCGATCTGAAGCCAGGAGCCAGGAGCCTCCTCCAGGGTCTCCCACACAGGTGCAGGGTCCCAAAGCATTGGGCCGTCCTCGACTGCTTTCCCAGGCCACAAGCAGGGAGCTGGAATTGGGAAGTGGAGCTGCCGCGATTAGAACCGGCGCCCATATGGGATCCCGGGGCGTTCAAGGCGAGGACTTTAGCCGCTAGGCCACGCCGCCGGGCCCTCAGTTTGAACCTTAACCTGTCACTGTCATGCCCGGTAACCTGAGCCTACTCCTCCCTGCGTGTGTAGAGACCATGCATTCTTCCAGGGTGGTCTTCTTCATCGAATGTGTCCGCTGCATGGCCTCAGCAGGGGCCCTCAGGCGGATGGTGGAAAACAAAGGGTGCCAGGGAAAGGAGGAGCCCGCTCCTACCTGATGCCCGCGCAGTGCAGAGCCCACAGCTGCACATAGCGCTGGACCAGACTTGGCAGCATTAACCTCTTGAGCCCATCATTCTAAAGTACTAACAGAAAAGCTCTGTCTGAAGGAACTGTCATCCTAGGATGCTGAGGGCTGCATCCCACAGTACAGCTTGTGTTGTGATTAGCAGCAGGCAGGAGGGTGCCTCTGAGGAGCAAAGTTGAGGCACAGAGGAGCATTTCCAAGGTCATGGAGCCAGTTGGCAGAACTGAAAGGGAACCCTTTATTTCTTGATTTTTCTGGTCACCCAGGCTTAGGGCCATTTTATATATATATATATATATATATATATATATACAAAAATCAATTAGGAAAGTGGACCAGATAGGCAACTAGGCAGGTAGTGGGTACATGGTGCTGTGGAGCTACTGGGTTTCCAGTTCCTTCCATGGGTGGTTCTGTTTGAACTGTGCCTCTGTCTGGGTGCTGTCCCAGTCACCATCCTGTGAATGGGTGAAGCACTGGTTCCCTCAGTCAGCCAAACCACTAGGGAGGGCCTTTAAGTGGGGTGGGGGACAGGGAGACCCCAGGCTGCTTATCTCCTTATTGTGTTGTGTGTGGAGTTTCATTTCCTGTGATGTCAGGAAAGGTCTGGAGGGGCAGCTCTAAGAATGTGAAAAGCCTTAGGTTCCTTTTAATGTGAAGGACCAGGACACAGCAGAGTGTGTGTGTGTGTGTGTGTGTGTGTGTGTGATGTCCTTCCCCAGCACCCCCAGTTACCAGGGCTGAGCTAGGCTGATGTCAGGAGCCAGGGACTCCATTGTGTGTCTCTTGAAGGTGACAAGGACCCAAGTGTTTGAGCCTCCCAGGGTGTGCATTAGCTGGCAGCTGAAATGGACAGTTGGGCTGGGACTTAAACCCAGGCACTCCGTCACGGCATGTGAGTGTCCTAGGTGATCAGTGGCTTAATTGCTGTGCCCAACACCCATCTCTATCAGATCCTTCCTGCCTTTTAGATCTACACACACAGAGAGGAATTGGGAAGATGGGGGGCAGCCAATATTTGACTAACGTTTCTCAAACATATTTTGAGGACTTACTGACCTTACCCAGAGGGTCTTGCTTATGTGTATTTTATGTTATAAATTTATCATCCTTTAAAATTGAGAGAATTATGCTGGTCTCTTCCCCAAATTCCTGTTATAGCTGGGGATGGGCCAGGCCAAAGTCAGAAGCCTAGAATTCCATGTAGGTTTCCATGATATGGACCCAGGTACTTGAGCCTTCATCTGCAGTTTCCCAGGGTCTGCCTTAGCGGGAAGCTGCACTCAGGAGCCAGGACCTGCGCCAAGCACTCTAAAAGCATTAAAACTCTGGCGTCCAAAAACAGTAACCATGTCAATGAAGCTAGCGATACTGTCTTGCACTTAATATCTGGCGCCTCATGTCTGCTCTGTGTTCAGTCTGTCACATGTAGGCTCTGGAAAATGCACCACTCCTGAGTGAATAATGAGCGAGAAAGGCAAGCAACACCTTCACGTCACGGAGATGTCTTAATCTACAGATTCTTTGGGATAGTCTCCTGGCCGGCCATAATCAGAAAACCACTTATCTGATCCCAAAGATGAGGGAGGAAGTTGATAGAATGGTTTGAAGGTCATGGGAAAGGCACGGCCACCATGAAGTAGACCCCATATTTGGCAGATAACCTCAGGGGAGAAAAAACAACCTTGAGAGAGAGGGGTCAACTCCATTTCCTCTGACATCCCTTCCAGGCAACTCCAAATTCTCAATGTGGCTTCAAGACACCAAGTGCCTTCCAGGGTGTCGGTATGCCGAGATGGATGAGGTGATGGAGTTCCCACTGGTCCCTGGGACCCGGGAGGGGACAGGGAAGGGCCTGCTGACAATCTCTGGGTCTGGTGGCAGGTTTGCAGGTACAGGACAAAGGACCAGCTTGCACTTCTACCAGACACACCAGATGGAATTTTCCTCGTTTTTACGCGTCTTGGCTCAGCTTGCTGCGTGGGGCCCCATCTCCGCCTTGTTCTCTCAGGCTTCTCTCTCCAGCCTGCATTCTCTCCCAGAACGCAAGCTCCTGGAGATCAGGGATTCTGAAGTTTTAGTTGACCACTGGAACCCCACTCTCAGATCAGCACCTGGCTCAGGAGTGGTTTGTGTTCCCCCACCATACTGTGAGTTCTGGGACATGGCTGACACGTAGCAAACGTGCAAATATTTACCAAATCACTGAATGAAGCTTGTCACCAGGTAAATTCTGTGATTTCCTTTTTAAAAGCAGCTTTGGTTGGTGTTGTTTGCATACCATCTTTGGCATCAGGCCTTCCTTGCTGTTCACACCTGCTCTCTGACATCACCTTACCAAAGTCGTGTAACTGCCCTTGGCTCCAAGCCTTGCCGTTGTTTCCCCACTGCCATGGCTGCAGAAGCTCACAGCCCCACAGAGCTGCTAGGGTCAGTGGCACAAAGTTCCAACCACAGTACTCATACTTTAGTCATGAAAATTCACGTGCATGGGTGTGTCTTTGTACAGAAAAGTGGGAATTAGAAAATTATTTTTGTTTCAATAAATTTTTGAAATTCATGTTGTTTTTTGGGTAATTTACATTTCCACAAACTTTTTTTAAAGATTTTTTTTTTTTTGGTTGTTGGAAAGGCAGATGTACAGGAGACAGATATATCTAAGCCTATCCAAAGCCAGGTGCAGGGCCATCCTCTCCTGCAGGGAGCTGGATCAGAAGTGGAGCATCTGGGACATGAATCAGCATCCCTAGGGGATGCTGGTGCTCCAAGGTGGAGGATTAGCTAGTTGAACAATGGTGCTGGCCACTGACCTCCCCCCTCCAAAATACGCTTAAATTCTAATTCCATTTTCCATATTTTTGGGGGGAGAGTACCCTTGTGTGTACGTGTATATTTACTGTGTATCTTCTGAGGGAGACATTGTAACAAAGCTCCTGTTAGAACTATAAATAAATGTGCAACAATGTTTCCAGAGACAAATGTGCTCAGATTTGGGATTCTAGGCACACAACCTGGCCTCCAGGGAGCTCCCCCTCCAACGTGAAACTGATGACTCTCACAGCTGTGACAGAGGCTGTCTAAACACACCTGACATTCATACTGCTGCCATCTTCAAATCTATCCCACGAAACCTTTTCCCCATCCCTGCTAATTGGGTGGGAGCTTTCTTCCCGCGAGGTCTTACACAGCTTACCTGACAGCTCTTTGGTCTACTGTATGAATCATATGCTTTTAACTCTTCATGAGAATGTCTTAACTCTGCCAGCGCTGTGAACTCCTAGAGGGGAAAAGGCTTTGCTTCCCCTGCCATCTGCAGCCCATAACAAAAGAACCAGCCCTCATCAAGTAGAGAACCAGTGCAGGAACCAGCGCCTGTTGCTGGTGCATCGAGGCAGAATGAGAAGTCTTCGATTTTATAATGGTCCGTTTTACTTTATTTCCCAAACTTATCCTGCAGTGCGGGTGTCTGCAACAGGAAATGGCTTCAAGTATGCATGAGTCGGTGTGAAGTGACCCTGATGGACAGCATGAGTTCCCACGGAACTCACAGATGCACACAGCTGCAGCTTTCTGTGAGGAACCAGCACGATGCTTCTAAGGCATGCAGCCACAGCTCCAGGCTGGCATACAAGGCAGAGGGTCTGGAGGTGCTTGCCTGTGTCTGCACTGAGGCGTCTCTCCCCTTCCCTTGCCCTCTATTTCCTAAAACTTGCCTGGGCCAAAGAGGATGGCACTTTTCCAGCTTTTCGACCAGCAGGTCCCCTGAGCTGCTGCTCTCCCCCAGCCAGTACTCTCCCTCCCACACTTCAAGCGCCCATCCCCGTCCACTGGACTTCAGCTCCTTGGAAAAGTTAACTCAGGAGCCCCACACTCTGCGTGCCCTTCAAGGATGCTGCTTGCTGCAACATTGTTGATGAGCAACAGGATCATGAAAACAGCAGGGCGGTTTAATTCTAACAACTCTTGGATGAACAGCACCATGCACCTGTTAAACGATACATCGTAGCAAGTCAAGGAGAAAGGGGGCTCGGTGAAGGGTGGGCCGGGGAAGCTGCCTGGGTGCCCTGCATCCTGCGTGGGGGCGCCTGGGTTCAAGCCCTGGCTCTACTCCCGGTTTCAGCTTCCTACTAACGCACTGTGGGACGGCAGCAGTGACCGGCTCAAAAACTTGGGACCCAGCAGCCCCGGCCACTGTGGACATCTGGGAGACAACAGTGGATCGGACAGCTCTCCTTGCCTGTCCTTTCAATAAGCTTGAAATATATACTGAAACATATGTATTATACATATATATATAAAACTAAGTAAAGCAAATACAAGCATCCAACAGGTGATCTACTGGAAAGCAGTAGGGCTATGGGACACATATACTAAAGGACTAGGGCGAGAAGGGCAGCGGGAGCGCCCTGCATGCCGACGGTCAAGGCGGGAGCGGCTGGGGGAGCCCGGGGCCGACGAGGCGCCGAGCAGCCTCATTTCCGGGGGGCCCAGGCCCTCCGGAGCGCACCGCTCCGCGGCAGCCACCCGGCAAGTGGGAGATGGGAGGCGGTCGCCCTCGGTGTCCCGAGGGGTCCCCGGACGGGGCCAGGACGCGGCTCCGACTCCCCCCACCTGCAACCCGGATCCGTCCTTCCACCTGCTCGGGGACCCGGCAGCTCCGCGTGCGCCCCGCCCCGGGCGCCGCTCGCCCGCCTGTCCTGTCCGCGCCGCCGCGCGCGCAGGTGTTGGACATGAAGGCAGCGCGGGCGTCCAGCATCCTCCGCTTCTTGCAAGGAAGGCTCCACGGAGGCTCCTCTCCGCCAGCAACCCCGCCTCAGCAGCCGGCCGCGTCCGCCCGAGAACACACGAGGAACACGGGTTCGCTGGGGGAGGGGGGGAAGAAAAAAAACCTTCCACCAGAGCGCCTGCGCGCCGTGCGTGCGCGTGCGCGCAGCGAGGGCGCGGCTGGCCGGGACTGCGGCTGCGCAGAGGCGTCCCCAGGAGCCGCGCCTGCGCAGTGGCGGGGCGGGGCGGGAAGGAGCGAGGCGGTGGCACCGGCGGCGGCCGCTGAGGAGGAGGGGGAGGAGGGAGCGCGGAGGGAGGTGTTTCTGTCAGTTCCGGCTGTTTGTTCGGGAAGTGGATCCGCCGCTGCCGGAGCAGCCCGGAGGGAGCTGCGGTTTGCGAGGCCCGTAGTGACCCCGCCCGCCCGCGCGCGCCGCCCCCGCCCGCCATGGCCCGGGACTACGACCACCTCTTCAAGCTGCTCATCATCGGCGACAGCGGTGAGGGCCGCGGCGGCCGGAGGCGGTGCGGGGCCCGGCCGGGCGCGCGGGCCGCGGGGAGGGCGGGGCGGGGCCGCCGCGGGGTCCCCGGGGGGCGCGCCGAGGAGGGGCGGCCGGGCGGCGCGGGGTGGGGAGCCCCGGCCGCGCCCGCCGCCGCCTCACGTGTGACCTTGGTCCAGTCGCGCGAGCTCTTGGGAGTTGGAGGGACGCAGGTTCGAGTCCTGGGGGGTGGTGGGCAGGGGGACGGTGGGGTGGGGTGGGGGAGGTCCGGCCGCTGCCCTCGGTGACCTTGGACGAGCGGCTTTTCCCCTCGCAGATCCCCCGGCGGAGCTTCTCTGAGAAGTGGGGGACCGGGCCTGGCTGGGTGGTGCGAGTGTCGGACGAGATAGAGGGGGACAAGTGCCCCGCGCGCGCGGGACCTCGTGTGGGGCGAAGGGGAAGGCGGCCACGGGCAGCCCACCGTGGCTGGCCCGAGCTGGGCTCGCCTGGAGCGTTTGTGAAGACCCCTTCCCCCGCCCCCGGTAAGATGGGGGGTGTCGTCGGAACCGCCTCGTGGGGATGGCCGCAGGTGTGGATGATTGTGGATGAATGAGGTAGGGCCGCGCCGGGGCGTTCCCGGCCAAGGGTCCCATCAGTGCCTGGCTTAGCGGCGTCCTCTGTAGACTGGAACACTAGGAGACCCTCCCTCTTGGGCCCACTGTGCGTGTTCACTGAAGTGCTGGGACACGGCAGGCGTCATGGTGAGCCAGAGGGCCTAGGGGGTGGGTGGGTGGCCTTTGACCTGCTCTGGCCGCTCACTCCCAGCCCGCCGCGGCCGTGCCATCTCCAGTGTCTGTAGAAGTGCAGTGGCAGCCAGCAAGGGCTTCTTGCAGATTTTGTGATTGAATGAATGAATGAAAGAATGAGTATCCGGTCTCCTTAGACAGAACTGGTCCTTGGGGAAGGTGTTTGGAGGTGGGACAGGTTAGCAGGTTGGTGGGGAGACCAGGAGGTCAGGGGGGCAGGCCCTAGAAGGGTTCCGGGAGTACAGCGGGCCGGTGGCTGTGGGCCTTGTGGGTGCACCGAGGTGGGGAAGGGTCATGTGACAGGAGGCTGTGGCCCGGTCGGTGGTGGATCCCTTGGGTGGTTAAGGAAGGACAGGGGCCCAGTCAGATGGGCTGTGGAACCCAGCGCGTCCAAGCCTGGCCAGGGCAGGGGTGGTTTGGGTTCTTCTTGTGAAGTTGGGGCAGGGTAGGGTTGGTAATTGGAATCAGGTGGAGGATGACCGAGGTTTCCATGGTTGATAGAGTGGAGAAGTAGGGAGAAGGTTAGGGACTAGCCAGAGAGCTAGCAGAGTGACTGTGGCTGGGGAGGAGTTAGGAGGAGGACTGATTTGTGGACCCGACCTAGCAAGCTGTGCCGTCTGCCTCCTGGAGGTGGCAGGTTCCCTGCGTGCCACAGGAGTCTTTATCCCTCCCTAAGATGTCTCTGGCCTGTGCTTTGGCATCCAAAAATGGAAAGCTGAATTCACCTAGGAGACACGGCCTCTTGGCCCTCCTGCCCCGAGCAGGGTGGTTTGGACCTGCTGTCTCCCCGGGCCTTTGTATGGAGTTACCGATTTCTTACTCAGGAGTCAGGTGTGACTCACTGGGCCAGGGTTTGCGGGGTCGGGCTCCTGGTGCAGGCTGCGCCCGCAGGCCCCACTTGCTGAGGGGAGACAGGTCTTTGCTGTTGGCTGTTAAGGCCAGGCATCCTGGGCAGCTGAGGCTGAGCCTTGGCACTTGAGCTTAGAGCCCAGCGTGCCTGCCTCCTGGAGAGGTAGTACGCTTCCCTCCAATTCCCACCTGCTGTCCGAGTGGAAGTGACTTGCCCAAGTCAGACAGTGTGTTGGTGGCATCTAAACTAATGTGTGTGAGAGCAGCTGGTGGCACGCCGGCACACGCGGAACTCAGTGAACACTGCTTTTGTTGTGATTCCCTGTGCTGCTCTCCACTTGGGCACAGCAGGTGCACCTTTGCAAGGTGTCCCTCAGCTGAGGGTCTGTTTCTTTTCTGGGGCTCAGGCTGTGCCTTCCTGGGCTGGCCACACTTGGTCTTGGAACCTGAAACCTGGAGCCTGGAGTGGCGGGCAGATCTAGCTGAGGCCTAGACAGGCATGTGAGTGAGTGTAGATGTGCCTTGCTTGAGATTTTGTTTTTAAAGATTTATTCTTACTGAAAAGTCAGACTTACAGAGAGAAGGAGAGACAGAGCAAGATCTTCTGTCTGCTGGTTCACTCCCCAGGTGGCCGCAGCGGCCGGAGCTGAGCCGATCTGAAGCCAGGAGCTTCTTCTGGGTCTCTCCTGTGGGTGCAGGGTCCTAAGGCTTTGGTCTGTCCTTGACTGTTTTCCCAGGTCACAAGCAGGGAGCTGGATGGGAAGCGGGGCCACCGGGATATGAACTGGTGCCCATTTGAAAGGTGAGGACTTTAGCCGTTAGGCTACTGCTCCGGACCGTTGGCTGAGGTTTTATAGGAAGGAGGTGCTGGAGCAGGATTCATGCTGGGAGCACTTGGCTGAAGGAGCCCGGGACCTTGCACAGCTGGGGCTGAAGCCTTGAGGAGCAGGCAGGAGAAGTATGCTGGCGACTGAGTGTGGTGTCTCCTGGAGGCCAGGCAGCATCACAGGCCACCAAGGCCCGTGCTCCCAGCAGGTTGGACACTGGACGTGGGAAAGGTACACTGTGCTTCCTCCTCGGGCTAAATGATTGGGGCATTTAGGAGGTGGCGTTGCTTGTGGAGGGTGCTGGTGGCGTGATCTGTTCCTCTTCAAGGGAGAGCAATGTAGACATTTATGCATTTGAAATGTAGAAAGAGTGAGAGAGTGAGGGCACTTGAGAGAAATCTCTTCAGCTGATGGTTGAGTCAGCAGACAGGGCTGGGCTGGGGTGAAGCTAGGAGCCTAGAACTCCTTTTGGGTCTCTCAGTGGATGGCAGGGACTCAAGCACTTGGGCTATCTTCTGCTGCCCTTCCAGGTGCGTTAGCAGGGAGCTGGATTGGAAGTGGAGCAGCTGGGACTTGATCCTGTACTCTGATCACCCTGGGTTGACCAGCTGCTCAGCAGCCCCAGCCTGGTGGTTCACAGCTGCCCTGCCGAGATGCCTGGCCCTAAATAGGGGGAACATGGCCATGTTACTGCATGGAGCACCTCCCCTCTGTGTCTTAGATGTATGGAATTTAGGTAAACCTTTGTTTTTAAAAAGGATTCTGTGCTCCCCCCACACCCTCCACCACCACTTTAGTTGGTATCAGGGCTGCCTTATTCATGTTGGCATGGGTGTGAGAGAGAGTGGATCTGTGCAGTGGTAACGTGTCATCTGTTGCTGTCAGGCAGTGCCGTGTTGGCCCCTACCAAGTGCTGGACTCAGCTCCCAGCACTGTGAACGCACAGGGTGAGTGAGGCAGCGTCTCGGAGGAACTGACAGGTCCAGCGCAGGCTTTTAGCTGAGTAAGCAGGACCCAGGAGGCTCTGGGAGGAAACCGGAGCTGTCAGGGCCAGCTGGGTGTCGGCTTGGGGCAGGCCACGGTGGAGGACCCAGCCCAGGACTTGGGCCTCCTCGGGCTTAGCAGGAAGCCTCGTGGCGGAGCAATGAGGAAGTGGCCCAGAGCAGAAGTGCTGCCGGCCCGTGGGCGCCGCTGCACCTGCCTGCTGCCTGCCTCTGCAGCGGTGGACCAGGTGGAGGTGACACGCAGGTGCTTGCAGGCATCTCCTGACAGCCAGCTGGCTTGGAGAGGTTCCCAGAGGGGATCCTGGGAGAGGATTCCGGGGGAGGGTGTTTCCTCTGTGACAGCGGTGCTTACTGGGGGTGGGGTGGAGACCTCAGAAATCGGACAGAAGCTTTGAGCTGAAAGTGCAGGTTATCATGTGCCCCTCCCCCAGGAGCTTTGAGGGCCTTTGTGCTGAGTCTACTGGGGTGAGATGTTAAGAGCTCTGGGGGCTGTTTGCCCTGACCCGAAACAAGTACAACCCCTGCATTCAGGTGTCGCCCCACACCTCCTGTAGAAGCACTTAGGTCAGCTGCTCAGAGCCTCTGCTTTCTCACTTTCTCCCCTCCTCCATCCCCAGAACACCAGCCCCCCTTTTTAAAAAATTAATTTATTTGAAAGGCAGAGTTGGAGGGTGAGAGAAAGAAAAAGAGAGATCTTTGATTTGCTGGTTCACTCCCCAAATAGCTGCAACAGCTAGGGTTGGCCCAAGTTGAAGCCAGGAGCCTAGGAATTCATTGAGTCTTCCGCATGGATGCAGTGTCCCAAGCACTTGGGCCGTCGTTCTGCTTTCCCAGGTGCATTAACAGGGAGCTGATTGGAAATGGAGCAGCTGGGACTGAAATCAATGCTTATATGGGATGCTTGTATTGCAGATGGTAGCTTAACCCGCTGTACATCAGCACTGGCCCTCAGTTTTCTTTTAAGAGCTACGGTGGAGCCTGTAAAAATGCATGGGTTTGAATATTAATTAAAAATGAAACTTTGGGGTCCAGCGCAGTGGCCTAGCAGCTAAAGTCCTTGCCTTGAACGTGCCAGGGTCCCATATGGGTGCCAGTTCTAACCCTGGCAGCCCTGCTTCCCATCCAGCTCCCTGCTGGTGGCCTGGGAAAGCTGTCGAGGATGGCCCAAAGCCTTGGGACCCTGCACCCATGTGACCCTGCACCCTTGTGGGAGATCTAGAAGAAGCTTCTAGCTCCTGGCTTCAGATTGGCTCAGCTCCGGCCGTTGTGGTCACTTGGGGAGTGAATCATCGGATGGAAGATCTTCCTGTCTCTCCTCTGTATTTCTGACTTTGCAATAAAAAAAAATCTTTTTTAAAAAATGAAAACTTTGGGAGTGGGCATTTAGCTTAGTGAATAAGATGCAGCTTGGGCCTGCCTTGGTAGCCTAGTGGCTTAAGTCCTTGCCTTGGATGCACTGGGATCCCATATGGGCGCCAGTTTGTATCCTGGTGGCCCTGGCTTCGCTTCCCATCCAGCTCCCTGCCGGTGGCCTGAGAAAGCAGTCAAGAACAGCCCAGAGCCTTAGGACCCTGCACTCACATGGGAGGCCCAGAAGAAGCTCTGGCTCCTGGCTTTGGATTGGCTCAGCTCTGGCCTTTGTAGCCACTTGGGGAGTGAGCCAGCAGATGGAAGATCTTCCTCTCTGTCTCTCCTTTCTGTATATCTGACTTTGCAATAAAAATAAATAAATCTTCTTAAAAAAAGAAAAGATGCAGCGTGGGATGCCGGCAGCCCCCATCAGCGGGCCTAGGTTTAATTATTGGCTCCAGACCCTGGGCGGCAGCAGGTGGTTGGAGGCAGGCAAGTGACTGGATTCCCGGCACCTGTGCGGGAGACGGGCCTTGAGCCCCTGGTCCGCTGCAGCCTGGCCAGTCCTGGGCATGCAGGCTTTTCGGGGCCTGGGCTGGCAGTGGGAGTCCTGCCTGCACTGCACGAAAGATGCAGTTGGTGTTACAGGAGCACTGAGTCCCCAGCACCCAGGCAGAGCTGGATGTGTGCGAATTCCCTCCTGTGTTCAGTTGACCTGGCTGGCCTCGGGGGTGGCTGGGGTCAGGATGGACTCGGAGGACAGGGGAAGCTGCGCTGTGTGGAAGAGAAGGGGACAGGAGTCTTGCGTGGGTTCTGCTCACGGGGGCCGCGCTGGTCTGTGCCTGAGGGCTACTGGTGCTGGCTGGGAGGCCAACGCTCACTCTGCTGGCCCAGAGAGCTGGCCTGGCTGTGGGGCCTCACTTGCTTCCCTGGCAGTAGTGCTGTCGTGATTTTTTTTTTCTAAGATTCATTGATTTATTTTTATTGGAAAGTCAGACTTACAGAGAGAAGGAGAGACAGAGAAAGATCTTCTGTCGGCTGGTTCACTCCCAAGGTGGCTGCAGTGGCCACAGCTGAGCCGATCTGAAGCCAGGAGCCTCTTTGGGGTCTCCCATGTGGGTGCAGGGTTCCAGTGCTCTGGGCCGTCCTTGACTGCTTTCCCAGGCCACAGGCAGGGAG
Organism: Ochotona princeps; assembly: GCF_030435755.1. Classification (NCBI taxonomy): domain Eukaryota; kingdom Metazoa; phylum Chordata; class Mammalia; order Lagomorpha; family Ochotonidae; genus Ochotona; species Ochotona princeps. The sequence goes on along the minus strand of NC_080860.1, from coordinate 10,637,234 downwards.
CTGGATGGGAAGTGGAGCCACTGTGATTAGAACTGGTGCCCATATGGGATCCCGGTACGTGCAAGGCAGGGACTTAGGCCACTAGGCTACTGTGCTGGGCCTATCTGCAGTGATCTTCCTCAATTCAGACTCATGATGTGAAGCTCCATATTGATGGGTAGTTTTCTGGGTATTGTATTTGGACAAACTTGGGGTGTTGATGTGTCCCCTTTGGTTGGCCTTCCTTGTGCTTGTTTCAGCACAGGGCACATGTGGAAGTTCCTGTCCTGGCTCTTCAAACAGGGGCTTGTCCTGCAGGATGATGAAGGGCAAGGCTTGGGGCGGTGGGGGAATGTTCCTGGTCGGTGACTGGGGAGGTAAAAAGTGGCCCTGAGAAGGGTGGGCTTATCTCCCTGAACTCCTGGAGTGAAGAGTTCTTGGGGGAGCGGTCCTACCGCCCCTCACCTTGGCACCCTCTCTTGCAGGTGTGGGCAAGAGCAGTTTGCTGCTGCGTTTTGCGGACAACACATTCTCAGGTGAGTCTTCCCCCGGGTGCTGCTGGGCTCCCCGCCCCTGCCACCGGACCACCCATGCCTCTGACTGATGTGAGGCATTTGCTCATTCTGGTTGCCAGAGGAGGGGACAGTGGTGGCGGTGGAATGCTTAGGTCTGACTTGTTCAGAAAGATCCTGGCCTGGCCATTATCTTCCACTCAGGTCTTCCCCAGCCCAATAGAAAAAAAGCGAAGCTGCCAGGTAGTTTGTGCCTGTGAATCCAGGAGGAGAGGGGTCAGAGCTGTCCTGCGCTGCAGCCTGGGCTTAGTGCGGCTGTGTCTGTGCCTGGGCTCCCGCCTGGGCACAGCTGCTTCTCTTTGGTAGTTTTGTGTGTGTGTGTGTGTTTATGCTGTGTATATTATGTATTTTTTTCTTTTTAGAGATTATTTATTTGAAAGAGGGAGAGGAAGAAAGAGAAGGAGAGATCTTCCATTTGCTGGTTCACTCCCCCAAAAGCCACAGTGGCTGGAGCTGAACCTGGAGCTTCTTGCGGGTCTCCCACGCGGGTGCAGGGTCCCAAGGCTTTGGGCCATCCTAAGCTGCTTTCCCAGGCCACAGGCAGGGAGCTGGAATTGGGAAGTGGAGCTGCCTATGCTTACAGGGGGAGGATTAGCCTGTTGGGCCAGTGTGCTTGGTCCAAGTTGCTGCTGCTGTTTAACTGACGTGGTTACCTGGGATATGCTGCTGGTGTGGCCCTGTGCCAATCTTTGTAGAAGCAGGGTGACTTAGTCGCACAGACTCTGTGCATCTAACATTGTCTCAGGTGCTACCGGCTTGTCTTGGAGACATGGTCGAAGTGTTCCCCGGGACTCCGATCAACACCAGCTCTCAGGCTGTCTACATGTTGGCTGAGCTGACAGGTGGAAGGCACTGTCTTGTTTGAGTTTGTATTTCTCTCTCATTGGTGAGGTTGAATGTGGTCTTGCATGTTAATCATGGTTTACTTGTTGGTCATCAGCGGCTTGGAGTCTGCTGGCCCCTAAGGAAGGGCTGGGCTTTGTTGCTTTCTGGGTCCCTTGGTGGCCTCAGGTCAGCTGCCCCGGGGAAGCACTGGCATGCTGCTGCCACTGCCAGTGGGCGAAGCTGACCCCTCCTGACCTTGGGCTGTGGGAATTGTAAGGGCCCTTCTGCACTGGGGGCTTGGGCAGCCGCCTCCAGGGGCTTGTCGCAGTGTGGGATGCCGTCATCTCTTGGTGTCGGCTGTGGCTGTTGTCTTGTTGAAGGCTCATAATCAGTTATGTTGAAACGTCCCTCTATGCTTTGTCCAATCAGTTTTCCTTACTTGGGGCTCCCTCACTGGCTTTCTCTGCATTTCCGCGACTGGAATCTTACTGTTGGTTCTGAGTAGAGGCTTCCGCAGCCACTGCCCAGCCTCCCCCGAGACCTAGATGCATCTTCCAACATGCTTAAAGAAAACGGAGTTAGAACATAGTGTGTACTCTCCCTGAAAAAAATTTTTTTAATCATTTATTTGAAAGGCTGGGTTAGAGAAAAGGAAAATCTTTGATTGGCTGGTTGACTCGACCAATGGTCCCATTGGTCAGAACTTGGCCAGTCCAAAGCCAGGAGCCAGGAGCTTCTTCTGGGTCTCCTACGTGCGTCTAGGGGCTCAAGGTAATGTGCTGGGACTTGAACTAGTGCCCAGTTAGGATGCTGGCGCTCTGAAGCTCCACATGCCGTGCCAGCCCCTGAGCTGGGTTTGCAGAGCAGCCTCTCAGCTGGACACCTCGGGGCCCTGCCCTGCCTTCCGCCCACTAGGAGCGCCTCCGCTCTCCCAGTTGCTCCAGCCCCGAGAATCTCCAGGTTTGCCCAGTGTCCCGGGAGACAGAAGCATCCCTGGTTGAACACCCTGGTCTCCTGTTTCCAGCTTCCCTTCCAGCTTTGTTCCTCACGCTGCTGCTTGGCTGGGTGTTGCTGCTCACTGTCCCGCTGGTATCACTCAGGACTAGAGGATCACCGCGTGCTGGCTTGTTCTCCAGATGTGCCTTGGCTTCTGCTGCTGTCCCTGTGGCTGCTCCCCCAGCTGATCTGTCTCTCCCAGTCCTCCCTGTTCTAGATGTGACTTCCTTTCGGAAGGCTGCCGTGGTCTGCACCTCACCTTCTGCTTCGACCCTGCCTGTGCCCTTACTGCCATTCAGTCACTTCTCTGAAGGTTCCGTCTCCTGTGCTACTGTCAGCTCCCACTGAGGGACAGCTGTGTGCAGCGTTCAGGCCCTTGTAAGCCTGCCGGCCACACTGGCCACTCGCTCTGCAGGCCAGCTCCCACAGGTGGACAGGTGGCCGAGAGTTGCTGCTAGTGCAGCTCGGGCCATGGGCTCTGAAACCCTCGCCTGCCTACCCCACTCAGGACAAAGTCCCAGGTCCTGCAGATGTCCCAGAGGTCCGGAGATGTGGCCCAGGCCCCTCCACCTGGCCCCCCGTGGTCTTGATGTCCTGGGAGGCAGCTCCTGCTGCGTGTGCTGGTGTCTCCTTGGCCTAGGGCGTTCAGGCTGCAGGTGTGCTGGGAGGTAGTGCATCCCGGAAGGAAAACCTAGAGTGTGTCATGTTGCTGCTGCGGCCCTGACCCTTTGCCCCAGTGGATCCCCTTTCTTGTCCCTTTGTAGTGTTTGCTAATCTCTGAAATAATGTTTCACTGTATCCCATGTGTTGCCTTTGCTCCAGGGTGGCTCTGTCCACTCTAGCTCCAGCCCAGCATCATCTTCATCCAGGGCTGTGTCCTGGGAACCTAGGACCAGTGGGGCAGAGTCAGAGGGAGCCCATGGCTCTGCCCCGTGTCCTTGGGGGCCTGGGCCCAGGCTGGGGCGCTGTGCTGGGCTCTGCTGATGCGTGTGCATGTGCAGGCAGCTACATCACCACGATCGGGGTGGACTTCAAGATCCGCACAGTGGAGATCAACGGGGAGAAGGTGAAGCTGCAGATCTGGGACACGGCCGGCCAGGAGCGCTTCCGCACCATCACGTCCACGTAAGTCGGCCATATTGGCTCCCGCCTGAACCCCTGCCACGGCCATGCATGCGTTAGTAACCCGTGCCCGGTTGTGGCAGAAACGTCACTAGGTGTGTCCTGAGGCGGTCGGTAAGTGAACTTGTTTCTGGCCCAGTGGGGGGTGCTTGTACCTTTCTTCTTCCTGAAGATGTGAGGAGGCAGGGACCAGCGGCGTGTGCTGCTGGGGGCGCGCGGGACAGTGCTGTGCAGCCTGCTTGGGGCACTTCCTGTCCCTGAGATGGCGACAGGGACAGTGTGGGCCTTGCAGTGGTATAGCGTCCTGCCCCAGTGAATACTGGCCTGGCACCACTGAGCTCTTGGCAGGTGTTGTGCTGACAGCTGGGACAGGCCGTGCAGGTTCCTGTCACCCACCCTCCTTGCAGGGGGCTTTTTTTAAGATTTATTTATTTTTATTACAAAGTCAGATAGACAGGAAGATCTGTCCAATGATTCACCCCCCCAAGTGACCTCAACGGCCGGTGCTGCGCCGATCCAAAGCCGGGACCAGGAACTTCTTCCGGGTCTCCCACATGGGTGCAGGGTCCCAAGGCTTTGGGTCATCCTCAGCTGCTTTCCCAGACCACAAGCACGGAGCTGGATGGGAAGTGGAGCTGCCGGGATCTGAAATGGGGCAGCTGGGACTTGAACTAGCACCTGTCTGGGATGCCACTACCACAGGTAGAGGATTAACGTGTTACACTATTATGTTGGTCCCAACACATGGCTCTCTCTTGGCAGGCCAGGGAAGCTGTCAGGGGACCCTTCCTCCACCTTCCCAAAGGTGTTTGGGAAACCAGTCCCCTGGCCTGTGGCCTGCTTTTGCTTAAGCTGTGTGGGGCTTTGCTGCACATGGAGGGGAGGACCAGGCTCGGGCTCCAAGCAGTGTGCTCAGGGGCTCTGGGTTACCTGTCATTGGGATGGGGGCCGGGAAGGTGCAGGGGTTGAAGACAGACGGTTTCCAATTCAGCTTTCCGTTGTGTGTCCCTAGGCAAGCTGCCTGACCTCTGTGCTTTGGTGTCCTAGGGGCGCCTCCTTAGGGCTGGCCGGGACAGGCAGCTGTGTTTCCGTGTCCTGTGCTGTGCCCACCCCGCCTGCTCAGAAGAGGGTATGGCTGGGGGCTCAGGATCCTGGGCCCCACGCCGCAGTGGCAGAATGGCACTACTGTCCCTGGTGCTTGCTTCTCTGGGAGTGGGTTTGGGAAGAGGAGTAAGTGGCCTTATCAGAGACCTCTTTCTCCTCACCATGGCTGCCCACTCAGGCTGAGGGGCGAAGCCCCCCGTGGCAGCTGAGAGCACAAGGCTGCTGGCTGGGCCGAGGGCTGGGTCAGCCCTGGGCTGTGCTGGCAAGAGCAGCCCTGAGCAGGAGCGGGTCTGTCCCTGCCATGTCCCGTGCTGGGCTGTGACCCCTCAAAGCCGAGAGCCTGCAGACTTGCTGGGGGCAAGTGTGCTACCATGGCCTGGCAACGGCCAAAGAGGCCCGTGGGCCAGGGTCAGGCTGCTCGGCGTGGAGTGACAGTGAGCTTCGGGAGTCTGCAGCAGCTGGGCCAGGGCAGACCTGGACCTCTGGGAGCAGGCTGGCCAGCAGTGTGGGCGCTGACCTGCTCACTTTGGGCTGGGGCGGTCACCAAGGGCTGCACCTACTTGGTTTCACTGACTCCTGATAAGGAACCTGGGATTATTTGCATTTTATAGACATGAACACAGGTTCAGAGGGGGCAAAGTGACACAGCTGGGGTCAGGCAGGCATGGGACAGTCCTTCAGGGGCCAAAGCTCAGGCCTGGACCCAGGGTGTGGCCCTGCTCCCTGCCGCCCCCTGCCTTGGCACGGGGCAGACAGCCTCTGCTGGGCTTCCCTGCTGGGTGTAGACACTGCCTAGGGCGGGCAGCAGGAACCCTGCTTGGCTGCCATGAAGGCAGCGCCTGTCAGGCCTGGGCGTGGCGGGCAGAAGCTGGGCCAGCTCCCCATTCTGTTCAGGCCACTCCACTGCCTGAGACAAGATGTGTTTTTGCAGGGTGGCCCCATGTGTGTGGAGGGCCAGGGTTGAGGCCCTGGCCGCGGACTGTGGGAGGGCTCGGTGCCTGGGGCGTGTCCCTGGTGGCCAGGGCTATAGATGACCTTTGCTGATTGGGACATCATTGAGCCTGTCTAGCCGGCGGCACTTGTCACCTTGCGCGTGCCGCTCTCTGCTGAGGTTTGTCGATCCTGAGTGGAGTGCAGGACCACATGATGAGGAGAGGGAGCCGCTGGGCTGTGACGAGTCCAACCTCCTGGAAACAGCTGTCCCGCCAAGTAGTAAGGCCTCAGTGAGGGAGTCTGTTCGCAGCACGGTGCCTGACTCAGACCAAGTGCCCGTGAGTGGCAGTGCGGATGGAACGGTTGCTTTCCCATCCAGCGCCCCCAGCCCCTGGCCATGTCCCCAGGTGCCGAGGGGGTGACCACAGCCAGTGGCGGCAGGCGTCGGGGAGGCTCTCCCACTGTGTCCACCCTGTTCCTCACACACCCCACCTGCTGCAGTCCTGCAGCTCCCAAAGCCGAGGACTGCAGGAGTGCTCTGGGGGGTGAGCCTGGCAGGCGGGCAGGGTGGGGAAGGGGAGGGACCTGGAGCACAGCAACGCGCTCTCTGCCCACCACGGCCTCATTCAGGGCAAGGTCACCGAGGGCAATAACAGCACCCCGCATGGACTGCTCACATCTTCCTCCCAAACACCCCAGGAGCTGAGGGAGAACCCGTTTCATTATTGAGGGAATGGAGGCAGACAGGTGAAGGCAGTGACCCTGCGGAGAGGAGCGAGCAGTACCCACAGCCCAGTGCTGCTCACCTGGGGCTGAGGCAGAGGCCACCTGTGCCCCGTGGTGTGCCTCCCTGGCATTCTGAGGGCCTGCACCAGGCAGTGCCATGGTGTGGCAGGTATGTGACTTGTGCCCCCTCCCATGCCCAGTGGTTCCTGGGGTCTGTGCAGCTGGACAGTGGCGTGGCTGGAAGCGCCCGACTGCCCCACAGACTGTGCCAGGGTACAAGACTCAGTCTGCCCTACCAAGGCCCGTGGCAGAAGGGGTAAGGTGGCTGTGTGGCCATGAAGGCAGCTGTCTTGCTGGGTGGCCGCACAGCCTCACCAGCGCAGGCACTGCCCTGTGTTTGGCATGCACCTTTCCCTGGGCTGTAGGTGTGCACCCAGACCTGGTGCAGGGACTGCTCACCTGGGCTAAAGCCCCGACTCTCCCTGTCCAGGTACTACCGGGGCACCCACGGGGTCATTGTGGTTTATGACGTCACCAGCGCCGAGTCCTTTGTCAACGTAAAGCGGTGGCTTCATGAAATCAACCAGAACTGTGACGATGTCTGCCGGATATTAGGTGAGGCGGGACCCCAGGGGCAGCGGGGCCAGGGGCGTGGGGTGGCCTGGGAGCTCTCACAGGGTGGGGCTGATTGTGTTTTGCCTTCAAGTGGGCAACAAGAACGATGACCCTGAGCGGAAAGTGGTGGAGACGGAAGACGCCTACAAATTTGCCGGGCAGATGGGGATCCAGTTGTTTGAGACGAGTGCCAAGGAGAATGTCAATGTGGAGGAGGTAAGGTCCGGCTGAGGCCCAGGTGGGGAGGGGGCAGTGGACGGCCACACAACTCCATCCACTCCGGCCTGCTTGGGGCATCTCCGTGACTAACAGTTACCACTCCGTGTGTACCAGGGATCGGCTGGGCTCTCGTCTGTACCTCAGGAGTCCCAGGGAGTCAGTTGCGTCTGTTAAGTGGGATAGCAGGTTTCCAGGCGCTTATCTGACTAGCCGTTACCTGCTAAGAGGCTGAGTTAGACCTGCCTCCACCAAAGCCAAGCTCGTCCCACTCAGTCCCCAGCTCACCTCTTCCTGCCCAGCTTTCCCCGTGGCCCCCAGACATACTCCCTGGGCCTCCTGGGAAGCAGGTGGGAGCCTAGGGGAGAAAAGCTGGACCTTTAGCCACAAGCCCTCCTTGGGAGTTCTGCTTCCTGGCATGTGTCATGCAGAGGCTCCAGGAAGTCGGGGGGGTCCCCACTGCGTTAGGGACTTGGGCTGCACAGGCTCCTGAGGCAGACCTGGATCAAAACCCAGGAGGTAAGCTCTCTGAGCTGCATGTGTATGTGGGGGAAGGGAGGCCCTTTCTCCCAAGGCGTGGCGCCTGGTAGCCAGTGCTTCGTACCAGGGTGTGCACAGTAGCTGTTGGCCCCGCTTTGTGTCACCTACTGCTCTGGCTGAATGGGGGGAAATTGAGTAGGTAGAGTTTTCCCAGATCCTGGCAATGGAAGAGGAGTAGGTGATCTGGGAAGGATGCTGGGCAGACCTTGGGCTCCCTGTGCGGGGGTGTGGGAGGCTAAGCGCGTGTCCCCACCCCCTTGACTAGGAGGGGTGACGTCTCAGTCCTGCCATTCGCCTTGCACTGGGCACACCTAACCCAACACTGCTGGGACCGGGGGCACAGCATGCTGCAAGGGGGTCGCTGGCCCTTGTGATCCTGGGACTGCCTGGCAGCTGGTTGCTGCTGCCCGGGACTGGTGGGGGAGGGCAGTGTCAGCGTAGGGAGAGAACTCGGGGTTCCCAGAGGGGCTTGCATATCCCCTTTGCTCCACTGAGAAGATGAGAAATACTAAGTGGATCCACGGTGAGACAGGGACCACATGCTGATGGCGAAAACTCACCTGGACTGGTAGCTGGCAGGCCCCAGGAGGCATCCTCCCCAGGCCTGAGGCCCGCCCTGCCCTGTCTCCTGCACAGATGTTCAACTGCATCACAGAGCTGGTCCTGCGAGCCAAAAAAGATAATCTGGCCAAGCAGCAACAGCAGCAACAGAACGACGTGGTGAAGCTCACCAAGAACAGTAAACGGAAGAAGCGCTGCTGCTAATGCCCGCCGAGACTGCGCTGCGGCCCTGCCCGCCCGAGGCCGTGCCTCGGGGCCAGCCTCAGTGTCCTGCCGTTATTTAAAGAATTCTCTCCATGTTTTTGTACCGGGAGGCGCCATCGGCACTTCCTCCCCTCCCTGAGTGCCAAGAAGGTGTTGGACGAGCCTGCCCTTTCCTACTGGTGCCCTCCCTGGCCGAGGCGCCTGGACCTGACAAGGACGCTGCCAGCTGAGCGGACTGGCTAACCAGGTTGTACATAGTGTAAATTGCTCTAACCAGCTGCACACCCGCGTCCTGCTCTGGCTTTTGCTTCCTGTATGCCAACCTACTGCAACAGACCCTCCTGCCATCTTCCTGCCACTCCGGAGGGAGAGCGTCACGTTCTGCTGCATCTCTGGCCAAGCTGACCTGCTGGAGTGGCTCCTGGCACGCCTTCTCTATAGGCTGTCAGCCTCTGTCCCGGCCTCCAGGGTCTTGCTCCTGTCAGGTGCATGTTGCCCACCCATCCTGCCCCCAGAACCGTTCTAGGAGCTGGGGAAATCTGACTTGAGGAAGGCCGTGCCGTCTGCTTTCAGAGGAATTCAGTCCTGCTCAGTCAGCAGGCTGCCTGTCCTGCCTTCCAGACCCCTCGGAGCCCCAAACCCAGGGGAGCCACGACTGCGCACTGGCACAGTGTGCCTCCCGCCTGGCAGGAAGGCAGGGATGGGCTCGCAGTGGGCATTAGGAGGATTCACAGCATTATTTTAACTGATAAAATGAAGCCAAATCAAGTGAATTAAGTTGCTCAACTATTTTCTGTCCCTGAAGATTGATTGGCAGAGCAACAGAAGTTGTGGCCACCCCACTTTGGGCCCAGGGTTTTTAGAGAAAGTAAATGATTATCTGTCCTTGTGGGGCTCTTGGTCGCCTCTTGGTAAAAAGGACCCCCTGGCACCAGGAGACTGTGGTGAGTACCAGGCACCCTGAATGTGGGGCTTGGTGCCAGGGCTGCTAGAGACCACAGAGGTGATGGGGGAACTTCTGTGGGTGAGAACGAGTGGCAGAAGCCAGAGCAATGGGGCTCGACACCCCCGCCCCTGGAGGAAACACCAGGGTCCCCTGCACTGGAGGACAGCACCCCTTGTCCCCAAAGGATCACGTAACCTGGGAAGAATTGATTTCAGCACCATGATGTCTTTTAGTAGATTTCCTTTCTGAGGCATTTCCAGGCAAAGTCCTGACTGGACAATCACATTGCAGAGCACTGCAGTCTCCATGGTAACACTGTGGATGGGTTTTTAATCAATAAAACTAGGGGTTTCTTCTCACCTGTTTCTCCGCTTGTCCATCCTGGGGGCCAGGGCTTCCCTCTGGAGCTGCGGGCTGGCCAGCGTGGAGCCCAGTTGGGTCCCTGCCTCAGAACCGCCTCTGGGCATCCCAGGAGCCGGTGGGGGAGCATGTGTGTGGGTCAAGCTGTGAGGGGGTCGTGGGAGCATCCAGCCCAGGAGTCTGGACGGCCAGAGCCAGGTGGGGTGACCGTGGGAGGACGGGGAGCCTGTCCCGTGGAGGGTTATGCATGAACGGGGGTTATGGGGTGGGGGTGGGGAACTCAGGGCTGGACCGACGGATGTCCTGGTGGACCTGATGTGAAACTCCTGTCCAACAACAAAACTTTTAAATGGTTTGCTAGGATTATTTCTGTATTGAAAGTTTCTAATGATGCTTTTTAAAAAAAAGTACTAAAAATAAAGGTTCAAGTTGCCAGATTTCTTCCAGGGTCCGTCTGCTCTCCCTGCACTGAGCTCTGGGGGGCCTGGCTGCTCCCTCCCCCAACCCCGCCGCCCCACTGTGTCCAGCTTGCTCCTGGCCTGTGTCCCGCACTGCACAGGTGCCTCCCGAGACCCCGCAACACTTGCCAAAGCCAAGTCTACCTCAGGTCGTTTCCCTTCCAATTGGGCGCACCAGCCGGGAGATGCTAGGCGAAGGTCCGTGATCCTCACACACCAGAAACAGGCTGCAGAGCCTCTGCCCGGAGCGGTTCCAGTCAGCTGCAAGTTGCTGCCAAGCTCGAGTGCGCTGCCCTTGGCCTGGGCAGTGGGCGCAGGGCCCGGTGGTGGAGCATGAAGGTGGTGCCAGATGGTAGGGTGTGGTGACCCATCCTGGCTGTGTCCGTGGCCTCCTGGATGCAGGGATCCAGTGCTGCTGCCACCTTGGCAGCTGCTTGGACCCAGACAACCCTTCAAATCCCCAGGGACTGAGGCAGGAGGCTCTGTAGAAATCCTTTTTATTCTTATTTAGACTATTTTCAAAAGAAGCAGTGGTGTGCTGTTTATCTAAAAATATGCCTTTATAGATTTATATATATGTGTGTATTATAAAATCCATACATGTATTTACACAATTGCTACATACAAAATTACAGCACTGTGGTATCTACATATCTACAGGTACATTCTCTCCGCTCTTCCCTGCTGTGCTTTCCCCTGGGGAGGGCAGGAGGGCGCCTGCTGCTCCGTGGTGAGCAGCTGGTGGCTTGGGGCGGGAGCAGAAGCGGCAGGATGCAGGCCTGGGGAGCAGTGTCAGGGTGCCCAGTGGCCTCCCCGATCCACACCATGGTGCCAGTGCTGCCCTTGAAGCGGGGCTGAGGGAGCGGTGGCTGGCCAAAGATCCCTTGGGGACCATTCTGTGGCCTGTACTTGCTTGGCTAGGCCAAGAAGTTGTCTGTGAAAGGGTGGGGGGGCAACGGAAGGAGCCCCCTCCCAGCCCAGCCCAAGCAGACACAGGGCTGGATGACAGCCGGAGGAGGACGGGGCACACACTGCCGGAGGGCTATGCTATGCTGGGCCCCCAGCTTGTAGGCCTCAAGGCCTCAGGCCCCGCCTCCTGCCTGCAGGGTGCATACACAGGAGGGAGGGGCCCTCCACCTGCCCTGGACTCCTGGGCCAGGGGCGGGGGCAAGAAGGGAGGTGCAGCCTCCCTGTGCTAGCTCCTGCGGGGTGGGCTCAGTCCCTCAGGAAAGGGGCTGACCTGGGAAGGCAGACTGAGCCCTGTTACTCAGTAACAGGATCCTGGGCAGCCCAAGTGTGGGCTTGGCCGGGGGGTGAGGGCAGGGCTCTCGCCATCTGTCGGCTGAAAGCAACCTTCAGAGGCTATGGCGGTCCCTAGCTCTCCTCCTCCATCCCCGACAGAGCACAGCTCCCCGCCCCCCACCCCAGGGGCTGACCCGGCCACGCCCGGGGAGGAGGGCAGGGGCCCCACTGAGCCCCAGGATCCAGAGGGGGCCCCCTGGCTGTGCCACCAGCTCAGCCACGGCCAGTCTACTGGTCCTGGGGGAGCAGAGGGGGCAGCCCGACTTCCCAACTCAGATTTTCCTGAAGAACGAGAAGAGCCGCTTGCCTTCTGTAGGGCCGGGCTCGTCCCCCCGTCCTGCGATGGGGCCCCTGGAGAAGGTGTCGGCAGGCCGGCTCTGCTCCCTCAGTTGCGTGTCCATCAGCTGCCGGTCAATGACCCTGTGCATGTCATCCTGCGGGGGGAGAGTGCAGGGTGCTGAGCTGGGCCGACGTGGCCTCGGGCTGGGCGGGGAGGTGGTCGTGAGGCCATGGAATGAGGATGAAGAGTGAGATGAGGGAGCAGCCATAGCCGGGGCTTGCCCGACCAAGCAATGCATGTGAGTATGATGCCAAGATGCACACACAATCCACGTGACCCTTCCGGTCTCCTCAGGGCCAGGGCTGGCTTCTCTGTGCCCTCTCCCCATCTGACCCCGCACTCCTGGCTGACTTGAGACACCTGTGTCAGTAAGCCCAGCTAAGGCACAGTTCCCCACCTCCACCCCTCATACCAGGCTCTGGGTTCCAGTGCCCGGCTTGGTGCGCCTCAGCTTGCCAGCCCTTGGGTCCAGCAGCCTGGCCTGGGAGACAGCCTCATGGAACCTGCAGCAGCAGCTGCCCAAGAAACATCTAGCACCTTCAGCCTGGACCTGCCAGGCTCTGGGCTGCCTCTGGTGAGTCATGCTGGAGCTCCCCAGGGGAGGCTTGTGTGGTCTGAGTGGGCACTTGCAAGATGATGGGGAGTGCCTGCAGTTTGTCGGCTGCAGCCCAGTCCATCACAGGCTCTCACCCATTAGGTGTCTGAGTCAGGGAGGAGCCCAAGTGTGGCCCGCCCCCTTCCTTTGCTGGTAGGCTCAGCATCCTTCTTGGTACCTTCCTCCTTTCCACTAGTCACTCGGATCTGACATCGCCAGCTCTTTCCCAATATGTGACCCTTACTTCCGGGCACCACACATTTAGCACGTGCACAATAATGTTAAATAAACACTGTTAAACACAACAGGGGAAGGGACAGCACTGTGGTGCAGTGGGTAAAACCACCCCTGCAGTGCTGACATCCCATATGGGCGCCAGTTTAGGTTCCAGCAGCTCCACTTCCCATCCAGCTCCCTGCTAATGATCTGGGAAAGCAGTGGGGGATGGCCCACATTCTTGGAACCCTGCATCTAAGTGGGAGATTCAGAAATCCTTGCCTCCTGGCTTTGGCCTAGCAGAACCCCAGCCATTGTGGCCATATGGGGAGTGAACCAGCAGGTGGACAATTTTTACCTCTTCCAAACCAGTACACAGATTTTTAAAAACTTTTTTATTAACAGATTTATTTCTATTGGAAAGATTTACAGAGAGGAGATACAGAAAGATCCTCTATCCACTGATTCACTCCCCAAGTGGCCACAACAGCCGAGCTGAGCCCCTCTGAAGCCAGGAGCTTCCTCTGGGTCTCCCATGTGGGTGCAGGGTCCCGAGGCTTTGGGCTGTTCTCTACTGCCTTCCCAGGCCACAGGCAGGGAGCTGGATGGGAAGTGGAACAGCTGGGATATGAACTGGCGCCCATATGGAATCCTGGCACATACAAGGCAAGAATTTTAGCCACTAGACTATTGCACTGGGCCCCAATACAGAGATCTTAAAACAATGTATGACAAGGGAATATTGTCTTCTGGGAACAAAGTCCTTTCAAAGCTGCCAATGGCTTTTCCTAGCACCTTGCAAACTGCACATCCGCACTGAGCAGTCAGACCTGCCAAGATCTGGATATATACACGTGCTGCCCCTCCCTCCCTCCACACCTGCCGTGGCTCCTGAGGTCAGACCATCCAGCTGTGAGGAGGCGGTGCCGAGAAACCAGAGCCGGCCTGTCAGAGCTGGGATGGCCCATCAGCCCACCGGACATGAGTAATGGGGGAGAGGCCATGGCTTGATGGCAGGGGACACTGCACAGAGATGACGCCGGGCTCCAGCACACACAACACGGTGGCCACGGAGGCAGGATGGTGATGGCAGTGGGAGGTTGGGGACACAGACTCGGGCTCACCTCGAAGGCAGGAGGGGTGTACAACTAAAGCTGTTGACACGGGAACTGAGAAAGGCCACTAGATCAGAAACCAAAGGAGCCAGATAGTAAAAAGCCCTGAGGAAGCAAACTGCAGCCAGGAGAGAAGAGAGAGAAGGGTGGTGAGCGGCGCAGGAGCCGAGGTGCTGGGAGGCATGGCCCCTGCAAAGCTCCCCTCCGAAGGCTACGGCGGCTTCTCCTGAGAGCTCAGGACTCCTCAGGCAGGGACACTAACCCTAATGTCCAGATTCTAACTACTGCATCAGCCTCAACAAAGGGCTAGTCCCGGAGGCCCCCGCACCCTGGGGACACCAGCTCCAGTGCTCTGTGGAAGACAGCGGTTGACTCCTGAGTTGCATCTAGCTGCGGCTTCTCTTTGGGGCCCATGTGGTTCCTGCCCCCTGCCTCATGGCAACCTGATTCCTTTCCTGTTCCACTCCAAGCCAGAGCAATGCCGCAGGGAACACAGCTCTGATTCCCAGCCCAACAGCCCCAGCGGCAGCAGCTGGGGAGCACCGTGGGCTTCTCCCCAGGGACTGGGCCCCAGGAGCCCCAGGCCATGCCCTGTTCAGCACCATCTCCCTCCTCTCCCCGCCATGGCTCCCATGGCCCCGCTCTACCTGCCAGGCCTCCAGCTGCTGAGACAGGTTCAGTTTTTGCTGAATGGCATCCAGCAGCTGGCTGTTGAGAGACATCATGTCCATCTTGCACTTGGCCAGTTCCAGCTCCACAGCGTTCTTCCTGTAGAGAAAAACCACAGCAAGCCTGGAGCCCAGGGGATAGCGCTTCTTCCCGGGGTGGACAGACTGTGACCACAGACCAGCAGCACCAACGCGCTCAGACAGGCTTGCCCTGTGTGCCAAGACTCCTAACCCACCTGCAGGTGGCACCACTCCTAGTCACCTCCAACACACCATAGGACAGATGCAAGTGCAAGAGGGCCAGCTCCTCAAATGGAACCAGAACCCAGAGGGGACCAAAGGCCTCGCACACCCCAAAGGTGCCAGCTACTGCTCTTCCTAATCTTCAGGACCAGAGACTGACCAGCAGCCACCGATGGGCACGAAGGTGAGCTGAGCCCAGTGCCCAAGAAGCAGGGAAAGGAAAGTGACAGAGTCAGGGGATGCCACAGGGCAGGGTTTACTGACAAGCCTGGCTGCGCTCAGCAGGGACAGAGCTGAGAAATGGTCCCAGGGGAGGTTAGTTTTTAAATAAAGCTGCCCCTGGTCTAAGGGTGGACCCACTGGCAGGGATGGCACCGTTGCAGGAAGGGCTGGGGTTTCAGTCCTGGCTCCACTTCCAGCTCCAGCTTCCCACTTGCACACACCCAGGAGGCAGCAGCTGCTGGCTCTGCTGCGTGGTGGAGGGCTGAGCTCCCAGTTCCAGGCTCTGGCCTGACACGTGGGGAAGGAGCCAAGGGTGGGTGCTCTGCCTTTGGGTCTCTGTGTCTCAGTCAACAAAGAGAAATAAATAGAAAACAAAATTAAAAACAAAGAAAAGAAGGAAACAAAACCTTTGGTGAAGGTAGGCACAGACAAATGGAGCCGAGCATCTCTGCTCATACCTAGCGTGCTCATGGGCTACTGTGGCTGTAGGCTCAGGCTTGGCACAGTCCTGGCCATGATGGCCATGGGTGAGGGGAACCCACGGATGGAAGACCCCTAATTCTGCCTTTCAAATTCATAAATCTTTTTTTTCTATACAGACTTGTTTATTTTTATTGGAAAGTCAGATTTACAGAGAGAAGGAGATACAGAGAGGAAGATCTTCCGCACATTGGCTCACTTCCCAAGTGGCAGCAACGGCTAGAGCTGAGCCAATCCAAAGCCAGGAGCCAAGAACCTCTTCTGGGTCTCCCAAGTGGGTGGTCCTCCACTGCTTTCCCAGGCCACAAGCAGGGAGCTGGAAGGGAAGTGGAGCAAGTGGGACATGAACCAGCACCCACATGGGATCCCGGCACATTCAAGGCAGGGACAAGCCAGCAGCCCCAAGCTCACTCTCTGCCATTCACAGAAATAATCCTTAATAAAAGCCCCAGCAGAGGGTTAGCCTTCCCCGCTGCCAGGTTCCTGGACAGGGTCCACTGGGCAGGGCTGCTGCACTGCGTGAGGACAGCAGAGCGGCGCCCAGCCGGGGTTACTGCCTGTGCCCGCGCCTCCTGAGCCTGTGGCATCCACAGGGTCACCAGGCACCTCCTGAGCCTGTGGCACCCACAGGGTCACCAGGCCCCAGGACTGCGCCCTACGAGCCTGCCCTGCAGGAGTCGCTGCAGACGGCTCAGCAGCCGCCTCGACTCTGTGCACTACGGCTGCGCAAATGGGACCCGAATCTGTCCAATGGGTGCCAGTGGCTCAGCGGCAGCAGTGTCTGCCACGCTCACTGCCATTGGTGCACGGCAAAGAGCGGACAAAGCTCCCGTTGCCATGGACGCTTGGCAGTCTTGGGACGCTAGACCAGGCCTGCGCTTGCAGGTGTCTGCCGGCAGGTGGTGCCACATGCAGCCTGGAGGCTGGGAAGGTGCTGACTAACGGGGCGCTGGGCAGCTAGCAGGCCAACCCGAAGGGCTCACCCGCTCCCTGCCCTGCAGGATCTCCGCACTCGCATTCATGAGAAACCCCAGACCGGGAGCGCAGGGACTCCCAAGCCCCCATGCCCAGTGACCCAGTGACCCAGTGACCTGGGTCCCAGCCAGCTCCTCTACCAGCCAGGCCTCCCACTGATGTGCACGCTGGAGGCAGAGCTGCACCTGCACCTCCGAGGACACTGCGATCCAGCTGCTGGCTCCTGGCTGAAACCCGGCTCCGCCCTAGCCCTTGCAGACATCTGGGGAGTGAAACAGCAGCTGGAAGATCTCTCCCTCTACCTCCCTCCATAACTCTTTGAAATGCATCAATCTTCATAGGGGCTGGAGAGGACCAAGGCCCCATCTCCTGAGTTCTCCCTGCCAGGGGCAACCTCCCAGTGACTGTGAGTCTGCAGTGTGGCAAGTGGCCAGGGATGGCACAGCAGAGCTCTGTCCAGTCCCGACTGCCTACCAACAGGCCAAAGGGCAAAGCTGGGTCCCCATTTCTGAAGGCTGTGGGGCCGGAAGGGCAGCTTGTTTTCTTGTGCACAGGCAGCTGAACTGCGCCTCTGCCACCAGGCCTCCCCTCAAAACTTTGTAACTGATTCTGTTACAAACACATTCACCAGGCAACTGAGAGAAACTGAACTCACACTGGACCCCAATAGACGTATCCAAAAATACTGTTTCTTTTCAAATGCAATGATTTGTTTCCAGTATTATGACTTGATCCAACAATCCAGTAGGGAGGTGGAGCCAGCAGAGGACAAAGATGACCTACTCGGATCACATGTTGATTAGCGTGCGACTGGTAGACAGAAAACATACATCAATCACACCTGAACCACACCTGAAAATGCTCATAATTTTAAAAGAACAAGAAGGTAAACATAAAAACAGATAAAGTCTAAACAATATCACTGGAAATCTGTCTAGGAGACACACAGCAAAAAAAGGCCAACAAATGTAGAATTGTCCTATTGATGTTAGAAAACCCTGTATCTGAGTCTGGCACGGTAGCCTAGGGGGCTAAAGTTCTCGCCTTCCATGCGCTGGGATCCCATATGGGCAAGGGTTCTAATCCCGGCAGCTCCACTTCCCTTCCAGCTCCCTGCTTGTGGCCTGGGAAAGCAGTCGAGGACAGCCCAAAACCTTGGGATCCTGCACCCGTGTGGGAGACCTGGAGGAAGCTCCTGGCTTCAGATCAGCTCAGCTCCAGCCATTGCAGCCACTTAGGGAGTGAATCATCGTACGGAAAATCTTCCTTTTCTCTCTGTAAATTTGACTTTACAATGAAAATAAATAGATCTTAAAAAGAAGAAAACCCCACAACTGTATCACACACATACTCCTATGTATGAGGGTTCACCGAACTCCACAACTGCATCACACACCATGCGTGAAGGCACACCCAATTTTCCCTGAAAGTGTCTGTCCGGGGAGGAGGGACTGGGGTAGGCAGCAGGGAAACTTTCACCTTGTAGTCTTTCTGCATGATTTGATTCTTAAAGGCAATTTTCTTTTGAAAATGCACATAAGTGAGCCCCCCCCCACTCACTTGGCAATGGCCTCATCCCGGTCCCTGATGGCCTTCTGGAGCTGTTCCTTGGGCTCCTTGTCCTCAGACGTCACTCGGAGCCGGTCCCTCTCCTCCTTCAGGGTGCTCATCTCCACGCTCAGCAGTGTCACCTGATGGGAACGAACAGGAAGCTGTCACTGCTGCTGGCCTGGGGCGGTTTCCCAGAAAAGGCACTGCTGCTGTGGGGTGGTGGTGTGGGTGGGTGTGGATCAGCCCACTGCGGCCCAGCTCCCACATGCTGGATGCCACATGCCATGCCCAAATCCAGGGGGCTGAGGAAGTTCACCTTGGACTCGCAACTCTGAGGCCAGAACCCCTGTACTCAGCTCTGAATACCCCCACTATATCCTCAGCCACCCCAGGTAACTGGTGAAGGAAGACAAGGAGAATCGGGGCTCTGGATAACATTTATATTCAAGTTTGGCTTCCAGCCATCTTCTCATCATGGAATGCTGCCACCCAACGGGCCCTGAACTGACCTGGGCAGCACCTAGCGTGGCCTGGTTCTCTTCCTCACTCAGCTTCCAAGGTTACAGTCACATGAAAGTTACACACCTAAACGACGCTGTCATCTTGAACTTGCTGTCTGTTAGCCTGCCCTGTGGTCCAGGGCTCCGTGGTTTGCACCACAGCTTCCTTGGGTCTTACAGCCAGCATAGAGGCTAGCCTGGGTGCTGAGGTGTTCTACCTGGCAGCTCTCAGGGCCCCGGGCTGAGCCCACCCACATGACAGTGACCCTGTGGCCCCGGGAGCACCACGGTCTCTGTCCCAGCTTTCTGTGCAGCCCCAATGCGACGGTGTACAGCACTTCATTCCAAACCACCCTGCAGTGGACTCTGTGTGGTGATGACTGCTCGTCACACGGCATCTATTCCAGGGGCATCCTGGGGGTCATGGTCATGTTGGACGACCAGACCAGGCGTGACCCCACTGAGGAACAGAGATATCTCCCTTGTGGGGGCAGGTGAGCTGGAATGGCCAGGCACCGCTCTCCCCAGCTAACATCGCCTGTTGAGGGAGTCCAGAGAGCCACAAGTGGGGCGGTCCTTCACCAGGACGGCACCCGCTGTTCCTTTCCCACGAGCTGGGCTCCCCCGCCTCCCCACGGACTCTCCAAGCTATCAGATGTAATTAATTCTTTCTGCTCGAGTTAAGCTGAGCAGATTTCTGTTGTCTGCAACCAGAAACCCTGCCTGGTGGAGCTTCGCTAAGTATCTGCTGAATAACAGAGGGGTGTGGGCCCCTTCTCAGTCCAGACATGAGCCAGGGCGCCTGGTCCTGCCCTCCTGTCAGTATTCCAAACACCTGGACATTTTCCCAAGGTAGGATCACTTCCTCAAAGCCCGCCTGCCTCCCTCCCACAAGGGCACCTTCAGGAGCTCCTCCACACTCTTTTTCTTTTTAAAGAGTTACTTATTTGAAAGGTAGAGCTCAGGGTGCAGGTGAGAGGGTGGCTCGGATGAGGGGGTGGGGATAGAATGGCCACACAGCCAAGAAACCCATCCTGGCTTGCAACACTGGTGGCCGGGGCCAAAGCACTTGAGCTCTTTGTCTTTGTAGGTGCCATTAGCTGGAAGCTGGACTGGAAGCAGAGCAGCTGGAATTTGAGCCAAGGCTTCTGATGAGAGGAGGGCGGTCAGCCCCAGGGGCAGCAGCCACTGAGCAGCAACAAGGGATACAAGAACAACTTGTTGCCACCACGGATGATGAATTTCTGCACTCTGAGCAGTGTGGCAGGGGACATCAGAGCCTGCTGCTGTGATGTGAGAACTGATCAAGGCAGCAGTTCTGCTGGAAAGCATGGCTGAGTGGGCAGGGTGGCCCCCCGCAGACCCCTCTAGCCAGAGGGTGGCAGGGGATGGGTGAGAGCGGGTGACAAGGGCACAGTCACCCTACTTGGAGGCGGGCTCGGCAGCCTAGCAGGCTGGAACCCAAGACCCAGAAACCACCTGGCAGAACGCACCAGACCTCCACAAACCAAGTAAGCCCTGTCATGGGTGACAGCCAGCCTGCTAGGCTGCCAGCTGTGCAACAGATGGGTAAAACTACCCAACATTTACTGTGGTTCACGTGAAACACACCCTAGTCCCCTGGGCCTGGAGAGGCTGATCAAGCTAATGTCCACCAGCCACCTACCTGCCTTAGCAGTGACAAGGGATTGGACCTCTGTGAGACACACATTTCATAAACGCAGAAATAAAAGTAACTGATCCAAACCAAAAATTCTTTCAGGAAAATCAAGAGAAGGATTCCAGGCAGGGCTCCCGTGCAGCCAGTGGCTGGTCCACAGAATTCCACTCCCTGGCAGTGTGCGAGCCCCGCCCTGCGGGCCATGCAAAGCCCAAGAAATCATTTGCTGTGGCCCTGCCATGACTACTGCAAGCAAAAGTCCAAGCATCTGCAGCAGGCTGACTCTATGTTGATAGTTTCACATGGTCCGCCAATGATCTCATGAATATCCACGTGTCCCATGGCAGACATACGTGAACCACCCACACACCTGAACGTGGCCTCACCCTCTGTGCCCCGCTCAGGCTCTGCCTGGTTTGAGATTCCTGCTAATGAAACTCTGGGAAACAGCTGATGACGGCTCGACTTGGGGTTCCTGCCATGCATGTGGGTGATCTGGACGCGGTTTTGGGCTCTAGGCTGAAGCCTGGCCCAGCCTTGGCTACTGCAGGCATGTAGGGAGTGAACCAGCAAGGAAAAATCCCTATTAAATGTAATGGGGGAGGGCCCAGCGCGATAGCCTAGTGGCTAAAGTCCTTGCCTTGCATGCACCAGGATCCCATATGGGGTGCCGGTTTGTGTCCCAGCTGCCCCACTTCCCTTCTAGTTTCCTGCTGTGGCCTGGAAAAACAGTAGAGAAACAATCGAGGATGGCCCAAAGCCTTGGGATCCTGCACCCATGTGGGAGACCTGGAAGAGGCTCCTGGCTTCGGATTGGCTCACTGTGGCCACTTGGGGAGCGAATCAGCTGATGGAAGATCTTTCTGTCTCCTCTTCTCCCTATAAATCTGACTTTCCAATAAAAATAATTAAAAAAAAAACTAATGGGGAAAAAAACTGAATAGGCTTTGTGTGGGGGAAGAGCTGCTGCTGGCTACTCAGCTTCCAGTCCCACACCTCTGACTCAGCCTAACTTCTCAGTGAAAAAGCAATGGGCCCAGAAGCCTGATCACCTATGTGATGACATTTTACTCTGGATTAGCTGCTGCTGGCTGACACTTAGTCCCCACTACCACGTCTAGACACTGCCCCTTAAAGGGTCAGAAGACAGCTCTAAGATCTGACCATTCACCTCATTCCTCTCAGGGCTGGGTGCTGTACCAGGCACACAGCAAGTGGCTCAACAGATATGGAAAGACCCCCCAGGGAAGGCCCCACACTGTGCCGGTAGTGCTGGCTACAACTGTTGGGAGACTCAGTCTTCACCCAACCCACCGCCCCAGGGCATTGGCACAGACTCTGGTCTCCGCCCGGCAGCATGGTGCCTGTGCTGAGGCCAGGGGCCTGTCTGCTCTGAGCATCTGGGTCAGGATGCCCGCAGGAAAAGCCCAATCCACTAGCCATCGCCAGGTGAAGTCCCTGCAGGGGAATCCACAGAGACCGAGCTTCTCAGGAAACCTCCCTGGTAAAAGATGACAGTCAGGTCCCTAGCTGCCTATACTTGGTACCTTTTGGTGAAGTTCTCGTTTCATAGTTTTGAGAAGCAAAAAACAAAGCAAACTCCCCCAGTCAGTGAACATCAAGGAGCAGGAATGGGCTGGTATTTGGGCTAGGGGTTAGGGCCAGGTTTGGAACACCCACGTCCCAAGGCAAAGTACCTGAGTGCCTGGGCAAAGCAGGCCCTGCCCGAGGCTCTGCAGCCCCACTGCCCAGGGTCTGGCTGGAGCAAGCCACGGCTTCACATGGCATCTCTGTCCTTGGTGCCAAGTCACTCACAGAAAGACGGGTACACTAATGGCTGTAGTGGGTGGGTCTCCCAGCATCTTCCCAGACAATAATGTCAGGGATGCTACTGGGATAACCCAAGAAAGACAAGTCTTATTTCTGTTAAAGTACATTTGAAATGGAAAGTCAAGGTCAGGCTTAAATTCTGCCTCACAGAAATCTCATGTAACAGGAAGGGACAGGCAGCTTTGGATAAGGAAGGGAGAAGGGAAGGCCAGCAGGGAGATGGGCAAGAGAGCGACTCAACTGCCACTCGGAATGTCTGCCCCCTGTGACCCAGTGCCCAGCTCTAGGCCCTGGTGACACTGCGTGTGGGCCAGCTTCCTCCTGCTGCACACCCCCGAGGCCCTGCTCTGACACAGCAGACCTGCAAAGTTCTGGACACTGGCCAAGGCCTGCATCACCCGCAGCCACAGCAGCCATCTCAGGAGTGAACCAGTAGATGGAAGAGCTCTGTTTCTCTGCTTTTTAAACAGTATAAAAACAAATTCCCACAAGATTTCTAAAATGTGGCTTTGCTCCTCCCCTGTGTCCATGCCCATGCACGGTGGAACTGAGACAAGGTGCTGACGCACCTCCTCTCTGGCGGGGCTGCTCCTCGAGCCTTAGCATCTCCCAGCAGAGTACGGTGTGCTCCAGTGCTCTCTGGAGACAAGGCCTCATGACCCAACAGGAAGGAGCAGCGAGGCCACAGGGAGTGGCTCCAGCACTGCCAACCAACACGGGACCTTCGAGGAGGGATGAGGCCGGGCGAGACCCACCATCTCTCAGTTTGGCAGTGTCTCTGCCTGGCACCTACTCGGAATAGTATCCAAAAGTGATCAGGAACCAGGGCACCTATGCCCCTCCTGAAGACCCCCATCTCCCCTCAGCTTCAGGCTGCAGTCCCCTGGGGGCTGCTTGTCAAGTCCAAGTGAATGGAGCATCTCAGAGGGGTGCCTAGAGAGCTGGGCAGCACGTACCAGTGCTCCCCAGGGGACCGAGGAGGGGACGCTCACCTGGCTGTGGAGTTGTTCCAGCTCTTCTAGGCTTTGCCTCAGTTTACCCCTCTCTCCCTCCATGAGTTCCCTTAGGGCTCGTGAGTCCTCACTGGTCTGCCTTATCTGTTCTTCTAGGGAGTCATCATCAATTCTCCGGGAACTCTGACAGCAGGAGAGCGAGGGAGCCGGCCACAGATGGGGGTAGTGCACCAGTTGACAGGAGATGGGGAGGACAGGACACAGAGTGGAGGGCGGGCAGGTGACAGGGGAGGGAGAAAAAGAAAGGGCAAAGACAGGGGGGAGAAGAAATGAGGTTTAGGCAGAGAGCCTCTTGCTCAGTGTCAATATGCAAGCAGCAGCTGCACGTTCACTCCTGTCTCAAGCTTCAGGGAAAGGAAGCCGAGTACACGAGAAACGGCTCGCTCGGACAGTGCCCTCCTCCCACCACGGCCTGCTCCACTGCAGCAGGGGGTAAGAACCACCCCTCTTTATGTTACAGCACCCAGAATGGGTAGGGAAGCCCAACCATCCCACGGAAGAACGAACCAGGAGGACAAATCACAGCCTGAGTCCGCAGCAGGTGTACGGAGTGGATCTGGGAGAACGCGGTTATCAAGTTGGGAGAATGTACCCGTCTGCTCGGGAAAACCATGGGAACATGGCCCTCCTGCATGGGTGTGTGTGTGTGTGTGTGTGTGTACACACACCTCAGCCAGCTGTGCTGCTTCACTCACATCCTTCCACTCCACCACAGAATCCAAGGGCTCTGCAGAGGTGCCCCCATCTCCCATTGCTAGACTGGTGCACTCAAAGTCTCCAAGAAGAGCCCAGTCACTGTGGACGTTAACCATCTGAGACCCCAGCTGCACCCTCGCATCACCCAGCAGGTGGTCTGGGGAACCTCTGTTCCCTGGCATCTACTCAGGGCCCTGCCTGAACATGGTGCTCTCTGTTCTCAAGCAAATCAAGAGGGTGTGGAGGAAACTCTTACAGCTATTTTAAAAGGCTACAGGTTCAGAGCCAGCTGCACCTTCTGGCCTGGCGCCTCCCGGAGCCCAGGTCCCATGGGGACAGGCCTGCCTCAGCCTGGCTTCTTACCGTGGGCTCCAGGCCATCCACGATGCTCTGGATTAGTCTCTTGAGCTCGTTGAGGGCAGTGCGCAAGCTGCCAGCTGGCACATCTTTGGCGGATGAGGTTTCTGAGGACTCATCCATCGAGGAGTCTGTGGACACGGCCGAGTCGGCACTGTCGTTTCCCCGAAGGTGGGAGCAGAGATAGCGGACCTGGCAGTAGGCTTCCCAGAGCTGCAGTCTCAGCTGTCCGGGCCACAGAGAGGTACCCCTGAGTACGGACTGCTGGTAACGACGTCACCTGGCCACCCACCCCAGTGCCTGAGCCCAGAGACACCAGTTCTAGGAGAAAGGTGCTATCAGTTTACTTCCAAATCAACTGTCCCAAGCCATGATGAAAAATTTTCTGGGCCCAGTACATCTACTATCCCACTCCTAGGTTTTATCCTGCCTTGTACAGCACTTCTTTCTATCATAAGGTCATTGTGGTAACAGGAAACAATTAGGAAATGAGTGGCCATGGACAACACAGCAGCCACTTGGCTGAATGGGATGGATCAGGAATATTCCAGAACAATAAAAATAGTACGGACCTGATCATTAGCCAATAATTCCTTCCTGAAAGGAACTGGAATGAGGCCGAGTGGGAAGTGACTCTGCCCACACTCTGCCCTTGGGCAGTTCTGCCCAGTGTCAAGGTGGGAGGGGAATGGAGGGCTAGGTACACTCCAGTCGATTCTGTTTCACAATGCCCCAGCTGGCAGGTCTGAAGGGTTCCCACCAGGTTGGCAGCAGGGGTGGGGAGGACAGCATGCCCCAGAGTGCCCATGCCCGAGGGAGGGCTGCCAGCACCTGCTCTCGCTCCTGCTCCAGCTCCTCGGCCTCCATGCTCTGCTCGATCTCCGACAGCAGGGATGTGCTGGTGGCGGCAGAGCTCTGCAAGCTCCGCTCCTCGCTGAGCTCCTCCACCTTCACCTGCAGCTGCCGGTAGGACAGCCGCACCTCCTGGAGCTCCAGCTGGCTCTGGTGCAGCTTGTGGAGAGAGGGGCAGAGGCAGTGAGGCTCGCCAAGCGGAAAGGCAAAATGCACTAACTGATCCTCACCCTGACTGTGCTTGGGGCTCAGCCACCAGCTCACAGAAGACCAGCGAGGCAAGTGGTGCCCACCGAGGGACACGGTTGGTGACATCTAGACTGGGGAGACGTTGAAGCACAACCAACTCCATTCCTTTACCAAACCCATTTCAAGAAAAGAACCTAGAGATTAAAAAAGACTTCACAGGGCCTGGTGCCGTGGCCTAGCAGCTAAAGTCCTCACCTTGAACGCACCAGGATCCCACATGGGTGCCGGTTCTAATCCCGGCAACCCTGCTTCCCATCCAGCTCCCTGCTTGTGGCCTCAAAAAGCAGTCAAAGACGGCCCAAAGCTTTGGGACCCTGCACCCGCGTGGGAGACCCGGAAGAGGTTCCTGGTTCCCGGCTTTGGATCGGCACAGCGCCAGCCATTGGGCTCACTTGGGGAGTGAATCATTGGACGGAAGATCTTCCTCTCTGTTTTTCCTCCTCTCTGTATATCTGACTTTGTAATAAAATAAATAAATCTTTAAAAAAAAAAAAAAAGACTTCACAGTTCTCAGCTCCACTTCCCATCTAGCTCCCTGCTTGTGGCCTGGGAAAGCAGTCGAGGATGGCCCAAAGCCTTGGGACCCTGCATCCATGTAGGACACCTGGAAGAAGTTCCTGGTTCCCAGCTTCAGATCGGCGCAGCACCAGCCCTTGTACTCACTTGGGGAGTGAATCATCGGATGGAAGATCTTCCTCTGTATCTTTCCTCCTCTCTGTATATCTGACTTTGTAATAAAAATAAATAAATCTTAAAAAAAAAAAAAGACTTCACAGGTCTAGCAACTATTTGCAATGTACAGGTCTATTTTAGTTCTATGTTGATTTGAAAAAATAAGTGAAAAACATGACATCTGTAAGACAACTGAAAATCTAAACACTAAGGATATTTAAGGAAACAATGCTAAATTTTAAAGGTACTTTAAATAGTAAGGTATTCATATGTTTGCTATTTTAAAAGATTTATTTATTTGAAAAGTACACCAACAGAGAGAGGCACAGAGTGAGCAAGAATGTACACTTCCACTCACTGGTTCACCCCTTAACCCTAACAGTCAGGTTGGGGCCAGGCCAAGGCCAGCTGCAGGAATTCTCTCCAGGTCTCTCCCACAAGGGTGGCAGGGGCCGTGGGACTAAGCAAGCATCTGCCGCCTTCTCAGAGGTGTTGGCAGGAACCTGGATCAGAAGTGGTATAGCTAAGACTCCAGTCAGCCCTCCAATATGCCTGCAGGAGCCCTAAGTTCTAGCTTCACCCACTGTGCTACCATGTTAATCAGATTTTTTTAAAGATTTATTTTTATTCAAAAGGCAGATTTTATAGCGGAAAGCAGACACACACACACACACACACACACACACACACACACACACCAGGAGTTTCCTGTGGGTCTCCCACATGGGTGTAGGGGCCAAAGAACTTGAGCCATCCTCCTCTGCTCTTCCAGGTCACAAGCAGGGAGCTGGATCAGAATTGGAACAGCTGGGATGCAAACTGGCATCCCTATGGAATGCCAGTGCCGCAGGTGGAGGTTTATCCCATTATGCCACAGCACTGGTTTAAATGTTTCTATTATTTAGGGGTATTTTTAATTTACAGGTTAACTTATTAAAATTCTGACCTTTCCTTTAAAATAATACAAGTGAAGAGACAACAGATGTTACGAAGATGGCAGAGGCCCAGGCAGGGACAAGCAGGCAATCGTGCGCACAGCACCACACCGCTAGACTTTCACACAAAACTAACAGAAATAATTTTTAAACAATAACATGAAGTGTAAATGAAGGGTATGTAGACTCCTGGATTTCAAATGATCTCAATAAGATACTTCATGTAAGCCTACAGTCTCACAGTTGGCTGGGCCACTGATACCAACGCATCCAACATCTCAGGTTCCTGAGGGTAAAACTGAAGCTCGGTGCAGGGTGGTAACACCAATGGTCAGAGGTGAGAGCAGTGCAGGGATGGATGACGACTTAGGGGTGAGGCTCCCCCTCTCCTGTGGCTCCTGGGCAGGGTCTACCACAGGGCCCCCTATTGTGGTCAGGTCTCCACAGCTGAAGACGGGGGACAACCCAATGATTCTCTCTCTCCACTGCATCACCAACTTTTAACTATTGTCTTATGGCCTAGCAGCAGCTCCTGACTGTAGAAGCATCCAGCAGCAAGCCGGCTGCCAGGCACAAGCCCACATGCCCAGGAGGGACCTCTCCTACCCTTGATATTTGTGGTTATACCTCTCACTGACAAGATGCTGGGGCTGAGAACAGGGAAGAGCTTGCGATTTAACCAATGCAGCCTTTCATCAGACATTTCTAGTGTTTCCTCTGTTCTATGGAGAGAGTGGCCATGGCACAGGTCTGTCTCAGCCCTGGTCTGGGGCTCCTGCAGATGGTCTCTGAAGGGTGGCTGGCAGCAGTACCTCAGAGATCCGGTTCTCAGGGAGAGCAGGCTGTCTTGCAGAGCCTTTGGCCAGTCTGGCAATGTCCTGCCTTCCCTGGTCTCGGCCAGAAAATGGCTGGTGAATGGCACCAGCTTCTGGGGGAGCCCTCCCTAGAAAGGCTTGAGAAGTTGGCCGCTCGGAAAATGAGCGAGTAACTGGCAAGCCTACTCTCTGTGCCTCCTGTGATCAGCACTGCCTGCCAGTCCAGTGGGAACTCCTCCAGACCCAATTTTGAGGAAACCCAGAAAGGAAAAAAAAATCAGCGTTATGGAAAACAAAGAGAGACATTCCTAGGAGGCATTTGGCACAATTACAAACAGCATATTAATTTGGCAAAATGCTTCCCAATGATTTTCTAGACAACCCCACACACTTCTCAGCAGGGGAATCTGACCACAGGCAAGCACATGATCTTACGCACTGGACAAAAGTTCAATCACTCATACACACTCAAAGGTGCTTAACAGAGTCTAACAGCAGAAGAACAAAGGACCGGGAGAGACCTGCATACTCTGGTCAGTAACCAATTCCTCAACTGGACAGACACATGCAGAAAAACGGAACCAGAACAGGGAGGATCTGTTAACTGCAAGGACTTCCAACAAAATATACTCTTGACACAAAACCGAGTGTTACAACAGGGATGACATCAGATTTGGCACGCTAGGTTTTGGCGTACAACACGCACAGGGGCGGAGGTGCGCATCTCTCCTAGCAGAGCCAGAGTGACGCTAAGCGACTGGCCTATAA
Source organism: Ochotona princeps (assembly GCF_030435755.1). Lineage (NCBI taxonomy): Eukaryota > Metazoa > Chordata > Mammalia > Lagomorpha > Ochotonidae > Ochotona > Ochotona princeps. Next base: position 10,609,023 of record NC_080860.1, on the reverse strand, counting down.
TGATGAGCGTCACAGCCAGTTCTAGGCTCCAGGTCGCCTGTTTCCTGGGCCGCCCGTGTTGAGTAGGGCCTGGGTCCTGCACAGCTCTGAAAGATTCCTGTGTAGCAGACAGGAAGTTAAGTGGTCCTTCAAGGACAAAACCGAAGTTAAGAGTTTACCAAAATGTCATTTACTGGGGGCTCAAAAAGCAATTCTTATTCCTATCTCAGGTCTGAAAATAACAGTAACAGCAAGCCAGATGGAGCTGGATTTGATCAGTGGTGTAGAAATCTGATTTTGACAGCGGGACACCAATTACACAGTGAAACATGAAACGAGGCTTCCCTGGCCGGCGGGTGGGTGGTTTGCAGCCTGCTCAGTCTTCACTCCCATCTAAGGGTTTCCAATCACAAGATTTAATACATTCCAAGGCTGTGAGCTTTCTGCTACACTGGTCTGGGTGAGGACTGCTTAGCCACCACCTGAGCAAGCTGCAGGCCTAACTCCCATGTCGGTTCAGGTCCCTGCAGTAGCAGAAAGGCTCTCTGGAGGACAGCGTCCTCTAGACGCTCCAGTGTGGCCAGCCGCAGACTTTCACATGTCAGAAGGAACAGAATTACCAAGAGCAAAGAGGAGAACACAGGTCAGAAATGCAGATTTTCCAAATTACAGTGGGGACTTTGGCCTTGATGCAGGGCCTCAGCTGAGCATCACTGCTCACTCTGGAAGGAGGGTGACAGTGGACAGGCAGTGGACAGGCACATGATGACAGGGATGGGCACATGGCAAGCCTTGGGCTTCTCACTGATGCAGACACAGCCCACTGTGCTCTAGCTCCCCGGTACCTGATGCTGGTTCACCAACCCTGGCTCTCTCCCCCATTCCCAGGGCCCCCATTCCTTATCTGGAATAGAGACTTTTCATCTGGGAGCTCATGCTAGAACAAAGGCCTATGTTCTGTTACCTCTTCTTCTCCTGTCCACATCCTGTCTCAGCAAGTCTTATGAATGAGCTTGATGGGGAAACAACTGCTGGTCAAACACTGACCAGCAGGCAACATGCATAAAGCTATCACCGAGTAACAGGCTGAGCAAGTGGGAGGGAAGTGATCTGGAAGCTGCTAAGGGTGACACAGCTTGATGGGGAACTCCTTCATTTTTCTTTTATTTCTTTTTTTTTTAAGATTTATTTATTTTTACTGCAAAGTCAGATATACAGAGAGGAGGAGAGCCAGAGAGGAAGATCTTCCATCCGATGAATCACTCCCCAAGTGGCCGCAATGTCCGGAACTGAGCTGATCCAAAGCCAGGAACTCCCACATGGGTGCAGGGTCCAAAACACGGGGCCGTCCCCAACTGCTTTCCCAGGCCACATGCAGGGAGCTGAATGGGAGGCAAGGCTGCCAGGATTGGAACCGGCGCCCATATGGGATCCCAGCGTGTTCAAGGTGAGGACTTTAACTGCTAGGCCATGCACCGGGCCCCTCCTTCACTTTCCTAAGTCTCTGCTTTATGAAGGGGGTATGAGCACTCTGTCCTCCCATGAGGAGCACGCTAGCATTCATCGCTACTACTGCCAACCCTGGGTCGCAGCAAACTTCTCCATTCTGGAAACTGCCAGAAATTTCACCCAGCATTGTTTACTGAAGCCCTACTATGTGCTCAGTCACCAGCACAAGGGACAAAAATCCAGAGGGAGAAATGCTGTTGGTCATTCCCCATAAGAGGTGTCCCACTCAGATGGCCGCCTCCCTAACGGTATCAAGCAACAAGTAGCATTGGCCTCAGATGCCATTCTCCTCATCCCACAGCCCAGGGTGGCATTTCATGGCTGGACCTTGAAGCAGGGACCTGCTTGATGCTCCAGTATCCTCGGCTAACCTGACCTCCTCTGCTCAGAAGGCTCTGTTGCCCTGGGACAAGCAGAGGGTTGCGAAGGGGCCCAACATACCCCTGGCCTCTGACTCTGGGGACAGTCAGGCCAGTCTGAGGTCAGTTCTGCAGGGCGTGGAGGGGTTGCCTCTGCTGTGAAGATGGTTTGAACTAGGGCACCCAGCTGAAGCCTGGTGACAGTCCCCAAATTAGGACAAACATGGTGACCTCTTTGAGGTTCAATAAGACTCAAACAGGGTAGGCCTGTGCCCTTCCTCGTGACCGGCAGAAGCAGGACACACGTCTAGCGGAGAGCATCTTGTTTAGCTCTGTGCCAGTCAACTAACCCCACCAGCCCAGCAGCAGGGGAGCTGTGAGCTGAGATAACCCAAGGTTCCCTTCTAGCAGATGTCACAAATGCTGGCGATGCAGTGATCAGTCTGTTAACAACCCAGAAAGAACCCTGTGGAACTGTTCTGGGAGGCTGGAACTCAGGACATAGTGCTGGGATGACCTGGGTAATCACGCTTTAGTGTGCGCACAGCCAGAATGACTGAGCCGGTCGGCACCTGAGGGGTTACTACAGGCGCACCGGGAGACCTCTGTCACTCACTCGCATGCAGCCCCTGTGGTAATTCTGGCCCTCTGTCATTTTCCTTCTGACCAAGCAGCCAACTGCTCCTTGAATTTGGCCCTGTCCTGCCAGGGAGCCGTTGTGCCCCAGTACCTGGAGGTCTTTGTCATGGCCTTGCCGCTCCAGGATCAGCACCCGGTCCTGCAGTTCCTCCACGGTTCCTTGCAGGAGGTCATTTTCCTCTAGGGTGGTGCTGAGACGATGCTCCAGCTCCCGTTTCCGATCGGACAGCATCTTGATCTGCAAGGGTGGAAAGCCACAGCGGGTATGGAGTTACGCTTGGGCTGATGGGTAGGAAGGAGGCAGGGAGCCCCAAAACATGAAGTTCTGCCCAGGGACTCAGTGTCCCTGTCTCTGAGAAAACAAATAGGAAATCCTAAGCTGGGGAAGCAAACCTCTCCCCTCTAGAAATGTGTCTGGGAAGGGTGGGAGTGAAGCTTTGGGGAAGTTGGAATGTGGGATGCCAGGCAGAGGAAGGGAAGGCGGGTGCTTTGGAAATTCCAGAGATAACACAGAGGCAGCCTCACCTTGCCTGCCCTCAGCATCACCCCAACCCTACAATGTGCACGGGCAGGCGGAATCGGACCTGCTGCACTACTCCTCTCCCTTCTCGAGTCACAAGCTCAACCACACGCCCACAACAAGCCACAGGCTGCTGTGCTCCACATGCCAGGGCTCCCCGCTATCCCTTCCCTACTGCGTGCCCCTCCGGCCCTGGAGGTCTCAGCTCAAATCTGCAGCTTCGAGTCAGAAGAGGAACTGGGAGGAGCACGAGGAACTGTGAAGGGGTAGGACATGACACTGCGAATAACGATTTCCACTGAGCAAGGAATTCACAAAGTGAAGCAAATTCTATTCTTTCACGAGACAGGCTGATGTGTTTGTATGATGGGTGCCAGTCAGTCTTGACAAGCGTAAAGCTTCTGTTGGGAAGGGTTGTCTGCTGTTCAGTGTCAGAGGGCAAAGACAGGAAAGCAGTGCCAAGTCTTTTGGGGTCCCAGGTTTGCAGGGAGAGAAGCTGCACAGCTGCTCCCTTGGGCCAGTGATGCTCCCCACTGAGGGTACTGCTCTACGCAAGGGTTCCAGAAAGCCTGCCAGCTCTGCAGGAACTTTCGGGATTTCTGTGGTCCCCCAGCTCCTCTGAGTTCTACACCAGCTTCTGGCCCATAAATCCTCTTGGGTCATGGTTAAAGTGTCCTCTAGATGCTCCAGTGTGGCCAGGGTAACAATTCCCCAAGGTCCTGCCTTGCTCTGGGTCCTCTGAGGGCCACCTGATCCCCCGCTCTGAACCGCTCTCACTCTCCACACTCTAATTGTGAGCAAAGGACACACATCTTCTCTGGCCACCAGTCAATCAGATAGGATGCTGGCCTGGGGAGATGAGGTATGTGGCCCTTGTCCAGAGAGATCAGGTATCGCAGCAGACAAAGGAACGCTGTCTCTCAAGCAGGCACCTGGCAGAGGGAGCCAGAGGAGCCAGCCCCTTTTGTGAATGGGCCCCCTCTTACCCCACGCCGAGGCAAAGTTACCCATGTGAAGCGAATTCCTACTCGATCCCATTTTCATTTAAACACCTTCTGAGCTTTAAATGCTCCTTCCCATGGATCAACTGTTTCCCATGTTTCCCTTAGTTCCCATGATCACTCTGTTCTCTGTTTCACTTACTGAGGTAATGAGTTAATCCAATTCTGACACACAACTGACCCTTTAAAAGCTTTAGAAGTTCAGAGCTACATGAAGCAACATCTTCGTAACCAATAATCTCATAGCCTGGCTTTCAAAAGTAGCAGTGATAACGGATGAAGCAAGGGACTGGCACGAAGCTGGTTCCCTCAACCAACCCTGCACACCCCAGCACGTGTGACCAAATCTGGCAAGCAGCATTCCTGGGAGTGACCCTGTTTATGACAGTCTCAGAAGGGTCAGAGCCTGGCAGAAGCACTGGACAGCAAAGTCATGCACACAAATGGTCACAGATAGGCATGCCAAACCCCACCACAACAAGCTTACTTACTTCAAGAACCTGCTGCTCAATACCAGTAGGAATTCCAAGAGAAGGGAGGAAGGGAAGGAGTGGGAAGGAGTGGGAAGCAGGAGAAAAGAGAAGACATTGACAGACTTTAGGAAAAACATCCTCAGGTCATTGATGAAGGGGGCAAGCGGCCATCTGGGGGGGTCTCTGGCAAGCTGACTCCTGAAGACAGGGGAGGGGCTCACTCAACCTGCCCTCTGCTGTCCCTCAAAGTCCGACTGAGACGAAGGGCTGCTGCTGAGAGGGTCCAGAGGGCAAGGCTGCGTGGAAGTCCCTGATTGGGGTGTTGATATGACCTTGGCCTTCTCCTCGCCTCCTGCAAGTGCGTTTTCCCAGTACTGCTCCCCAGGGGCTCTCTTGGTCCCTGGTCCCCCCAACTAACCCAGGGCCAGGGACTCTGGCGGCACATTCCAACCTCCCATTTGCCTTCAGTGACTTCCCTACATTCCAGGTACCACACTCGGTGCTTCCCACATATGAGGATACTTCAATAAGTTTCTGGAAAATAGAATTAAAACACAACATTTTTGGGTAAAAGACATTAAACAAATTCAAATATGTGACGAGTATTCAAAAAGTTATGGAAAAATGTATAAAAACTATGCACAATGTATTATGTTAAAAAAAAAGTAGATTCAAACTTTTTTACACCAAAATAAGCTTATCTTTTATATCAATTTTCTGTAAACTTCCTGAAGTATCCTTATATTCATATAGCAAATTGTCACAAAAGCTGTTCAAACTAAAAATCGTTATTATCCTCATTGTATAGGCGAGGACAACAGTTCACCCTGTTAAGGTGGACTGAACTGGACCAAAGCGGAATGCAGAGAGGGAAGCTGCCCTTCCCACACTATGATTTGGGACTGGCTAGCGGGATTAACACGGTCAGTAAAATGTAGGTCATTCATGCTTCCGACACACTCAGCAGTCACTCTGAGCAACTCTCCTCTTCCAGACAACAGGCTGCGCAGAGGACATGGATCAAGTGTTGCCCATTTAGTTTCTCACAGACATGCCTCTCCATGGAGCTTCCGAATCCTTTGATATAGAACAGGCTTTTCTTTTCCAGGTCAGAGGGTTTCCTATCCAAAGCGTGCTGTGAGAATGGCACCTGTAGTTCCGAGCACCACCCCGCCGGGAGGCTCACCTCGGCCTGCAGGCTCTCGAGCCGGATGATGTGCTGGTTAGTGGACGAGTTTTTCTCCCGGAAGTCTTCTCTGAGGGCGTGGACCTGCATGGAGAGTTGCCTCTCAACTTCTGACGCCTGCAACAGAGGAGACTTTCAGAGCTCAGTCAAACGCGTGCAGACCTGGCTGGCTGAGATTTCTGCCTAAATTTCTCAAGTATCTTTGTGCTTTCCATTTCAGAAGGTGTTGGGTGGGATTACAGGATCCATCCACCTGCTACAGAACCATTCCTCCATTCTCCAGCACCAGAACTAGACAATCTCCACCCCTGTCTGCACCATAAATCACAGTCCAGGTCGCCCGAAACAGGCTTGGAGCACAGCAGGCTACTAGGTTACCATGCTGGACCAAGATTTTATATTATATTTTAGTGATTTTTTTAAAATCAAAATGACACAATCCTATGTATCAACGTGATGGGCTGGCACTTTGCATTAATTCCAAATTACAACAAGGACGGGACACAGTATGCTTTCCAATGGGGATACAGAGAGCAGTAAGACACAATTCTTACGGAAAAATTGTCTTTCAAACTCATGGCCTAAACATAGTCTTTTTTTCTTCTCTGCAAGCTTGCTGTACTGCCTTGGTTTCCACACTTGATCTTAGCCACAAGGCCGAGAAGTGATCTGCCTTAGTTCCCTAACAATTAAAAATGAGAATCCAGTAGTATAAGTGGTTGGAACAGTGTCTCGTGCCCAGGCAGTACCATGTCTTACTACCTTCAGCTCATTGTCAGACAGCTCTGATCATCTTTTACAAATATCAACTCTGAATGAAGATATGATATTCAAGCTGCTGGCACAGAAAACTTGAAAAGGTCAAGGGTAGTTGAGGGCAGGCCTTAAAATAGTCTAAGGCACTCCGGCACAGGGACTGAGGGAGGAAGAGGAGGAGGACAGCCCAGTGCTGCAGGGAGGAAGTCAGGGGCTCTGCTTCTCTCACGAACAGTAGTATAGTAGTAACAGAAACTGCTAAGTCTGGGGAGTAAGGGAGAAGTGGATCAAAATGTACCCGAGCAAAATTGGAGCACTGTTTAGCCCCAAACTTCCTGTGTGCTCAGGATGGAAAATACAAGGATAATTCAACATAATCATGGAAAATGGAATTAAAAGTATGAGCTGAGTTTGATGCAAAATTTTTTTCACAGTACATACAAAATGGCTATTATGAAAAAGATACACATGGATTTCAAAAAGTTTCTAAGTCTAAACTTTTCTTGTAAGCTCTATGACCCAAAGAAAGCAAAATGAATGGAAAAAATGCTAGTACATTCATTTTGCTTTCTTTGAGTCACAGAGCTTACAAAGAAAGTTTAGACTTGGAAAGTATAGAAAATTAAGATATTCTTTGCAGTTGCATGGTTTACAGAAAAAAAAAGTCTTTCCAAACTGACAGGTTTTTTTTTTTTTTTCCCTCTAAAATAAAACTGTTCTTGACATCCTGTTCTTCCCTCTCTCCCAATCACCGCACTCATGGCCCTGTCCAAAGTGTGCTCCCTTCCGTGATGTCATTCCTGGAAATTTTTACCTGAGAAATTCTTAATCTGAATGGACTCCTTCGGAAGTGAGTTGTGTCTTGTCTCAAGGGTAAAATCACAACATGGTCTGCAGTCCCGTCATACTCTACGACATCCATATTATCAATACTCCCTTTATTTGTTTGCATGTTTGGGGAGTTTTCTCTTTTAGACTTCTATCTCCCAAGTTACCTTTGTTTCTTTAATCAAGTGCAGGGCACATGCTAAATGCTCAGATGTTTGCTGTGTTAAAAAAAAAAATCTGAACTTCTTAAGTAAGTTCATTTTAGAGAAAGCTATGACTTTGGCAAACAGAACAAAGATTAAGCTCAACCCCAGAGCGCTCCTTTAGCAAGGTTCCACCAGGATCACCAGGGAATTTGAGATCATTCTTTTTGATTTAAATGGCCCGTTCCTGGTCAGGGCACTATTTCCTCCTAGAGGTCATCACCATGGCTGGGCCGACTTACTTTTGGCTTTGATGTAAATCACCCGTGACTGATCCTGGATTTGCTGCTCACTGCTCCCGCCCACACCTTCACCTTGTCTTTGGTATATGGAACCATTTAATACTCAGAACCCACAACTTCTCCTGTGCCCTCTACAGACCTCATGTAAGCTCCTTATTTTATAAGGTTATTAGCATCTGAGAGGAGATGGACTTGACTTTTTTTTTTTTTGAGCCTGTCGTTGTTGACAACCTCCACCACTCACAACAGGAAATTAAACAGAAGGCTCAACGCCCAGACTTTCCCACCCTAACAGAGCTCATGCTTTGCTACCCTGGGATGACTCAGCAAATTAAACCTGGGGAAATGCTTTGCAAAAAGTTTGATTTATTAAAAGATTTATTTTACTTTCATTGCAAAGTCAGATATACAGAGAGGAGGAAAGAAAGAGAGGAAGATCTTCCGTCTGATGATTCACTAACCAAGTGGCCGGAGCTGAGCCAATCTGAAGCCAGGAGCCAAGAACCCTCTTCCAGGTCTCCCACGCAGGTGCAGGGTCCCAAGGCTTTGGGCCATCCTCCACTGCTTTCCCAGTCCACAAGGGAGCTGGATGGGAACCGGTGCCCATCTGGGATTCCAGTTATACAAAGCGAAGACTTTAGCTGCTAGGCTACTATGCCAGGCTCTTGATTTACTTATTTTTTAATCAGAAAGTCAGATATACAGAGAGTAGGAGATACAGAAAGACGTTCTGTCTGCTGGTTCACTCTCCAAGTGGCCACAATGGCTGAAGCTGAGCCGATCCGAATCCAGGAGCCTCTTCTGGGTCTCTCACGCAAGTGCAGGGTCCCAAGGCTCTGGGCCATCCTCCACTACCTTCCGACTGGATGGGAAGTGGAGCAGCTGGGACACAAACCAGTACCCATATAGGATCCCAGCACATGTAAGGCAAAGATTTAAACACTAGGCTACTGTGCCACGCCCAAACTTGAAGCAATATTAAGCACTTTTTATGTCTAAGCACTACTCAAGTGACATACATGTCATGTCATTTTATTTTTTTTAAAAGACTTATTTATTTTTATTGGAAATTCAGATTTACAGAGAGAAGGAGGGACAGAGAGAAGGATCTTCCATCTGTTAGATCACTTCCCAATTGGCCACATCGACTGGAGGTGAGCCAATATGAAGCCAGGAAATGCCTCCAGGGCTCCCACACGGGTGCAGGGTCCCAAGGTTTGGGGCTAGCCTCCACTGCTTTCCCAGGCCAAAGGCAGGGAGCTGGAAGGGAAGTGGAGCAGCCGGGATATAAACTGGTGCCCACATGGGATCCGGGCACATGCAAGGCGAGGACTTTAGCCAGTAGGTTACTGCACTGGGTCCATGTCATTTCACTTTATCTTGGTGACTATGGGATACTGTTGGCCCATTTAAAAATCTTTGTTTATTTGAAAGGCAAAATTAGTCAATTAAAAGAAAACAGAATGGGAATCTTCCATTGGTTGGTTCACTGCCCAATCAGCCACAATGGCCAAAGCCAGGACCCAAAGCTTTTTCCAGGCCCCCCATGTGAGTGCAGGGACACAAGTACTTGGGCCCTGCTGCTTTCCCAGGTGCATTAGCAGGGAGCTGGATTGAAAGCGGAGCTGCAGGGACTCAAACCAGTGCCCCTACTCACTACCCCACAATACCAGCCTAAACACATTTTTTATACAAACCAAAAAGCTGAAGCTAAAAGAAATGAAGTCACATAATTTAAATAACTCAAAAATGACAGAGCTAGTCTTCAGAGTTCAGATCCCAAATATGACCAGGGTCAAAAGGAAAATACAGCCCTCAGGTCTACCTGTAACCAGGCTGAACAGAAAATAAGACATTGCATTGGCACTTCTTCCTGAATGCTGTGAGACTGCTTCTGTAATTTACCTCCCGCCCTGTTCTCTCCTGCCCTCCAGTTCCCACATCCAGGTGTCTACTCCATACATCCTCTGGGACAACCAATCTGCATCACAAACCCATCACTGCCGCAACCCAAACTCCTGTCTGTGGGCTTCACCTGGAGCATGCTTCTGCTCCTCTCCTCTTCCCAGGAGATGGTCACTTCACAGGTCCAAACAGATGTCAATTTTCTCCCCCTCACATTCCGCATCCAACTGTCTACAAACCCTTCAGATAGGACCTTCGCAATTTCCCTCAGAAGACTGTTGTAGGCATGAAACAAGCCGACCGTATCTGCAGGAGTAGTGTATGATCATTTACTGAGTAAAATAAACACCCAGCATCCTATCTGCCGTCGCTCTTCTTGCAGCTCCAGCCACTACCTAACTACCCACATGGTTTCCCTGCTTTGACTCCTGCCCTCTGCTTCAATCCTACATCCCACAAAGCTAAGAAATCTTTTTTTTTTTTTTAGATTTATTTTATTTTATTTTTATTACAAAGTCAGATATACTGAGAGGAGGAGAGACAGAGAGGAAGTGGAGCTGCTGGGATTAGAACCAGCGGCCATATGGGATCAAGGCGAGGACCTTAGCCACTAGGCCACGCTGCCGAGCCCAAAGCTAAGAAATCTTTTAATAACTCAAGTTAGGTGGGCACTTGGCACATCCCAGATCAGAGTGCTTGGTTGCAGTCCCGGCTCCTCTGCTTCTCATCCAGCTTGCAGCTATGCAAAGAACGGGACAGCAGCTGATGGGGCTCAAATGCTTGGGCCCTGCTACGCATGTAGGAAACCCAGATTATGTTTCGGGATCCTGGCTTTGGCCTAGCTCAGCCCTGGTTGTTGTAAGCATTTGGGGAGTAAATCAATGGATGGAAGAGCTCTTCATCTGTCTTCCATCAAATAAAATGAAAATAAACAGAATAAAAACTCAAAGTCAGATCATGTAGAAGTTTTCTTTCTTTCTTTGGGTAAAACAGAGCCCTGTCTCGTAGAATTCCAATCTCTTTGGGCTGGCATTGTGGTGTGGTGTTACCAGTTCATGTCCAGGTGGCTCCACTTTTGATCCAGCTCCCTGCCAATGGCTTGGGAAAAGCAGTGAAGGATGGCCTAAGTGTTTAGGCTCTTGCCATCCACTTGGGAGACATGAGGAAGCTCCTGGCTTTGGCGTGGCCTAGCCTTGGACATTTAACCCATCTGGGGAGTGAACCAGTGGGTCAATATGCAAATATTATAAATACAATTTTCAAATAATTTTTCTTCTTCTTTTTAAATTCTGATCTCTTATCTACTGTATTCTCTCTGCCTAGAACAGTCTTCCCTTGGCTAAGGTGTCTTTTTAAATGTCATCTTATCAGACAGGCCTCCTTTGCTCACCCCGCCTACATCAAAGTGTCTTTCCTCCCTTTAATTTTTCTTTTCGTCATGTGGACGTATGGAACATACCACTGACGTATGGTTCTTTTGATGATTCAGCTATTAGTTGTCCCTTGACAAAAGTTCAGCGCCTTTGTGCTATTTGCTGCTGTAACTCTTTCCTCAGAACCATGCCACACAAACAGGAAGCTAATCTTGTGAACGGAAACACACACACACACACACACACACACACACACATCAACTCATTTTTGGCTTTAGGCTGTTTTTTTAATAGGAGTAAACTAATTTCATAACATCTCTAGATTATGTTATTAATTCAATCCACACAGAAAACATTCATTTTTAAATACTAACAATCCTTTAAAAAAAAATACTTCCTTATTTTTATTAGAAAGGCAGAGTTACAGACAGAAAGCTCTTCCATTTGACGGTTCACTTCCCAGATGCCACAACAGCCAGAGCTGAGCCAATCAGGAGCCAAGAGCCTCTTCTGGGTCTCCCACACATGTGCAGCATCCCAAGATTTTGGGCTGCTCCACTTTCCATCCAGCTCCCTGCTTATGGTCTGGGAAGGCAGTAGAGGATTACTTACTCCCTACACCCACTAGGGAGACCTGGAAGAAGCTCCTGGTTCCTGGCTTCACATTAGCTTAGCTCTGGCTGTTGTAGCCATTTAGGGAGTAAACCAGTGGATGGAGACCTTTTGGTCTCTCGATCTTTCTGAAAAGTTGCCTTTCCCATAAACATAAATAAATCTTTAAAACTTCCCTTTTAATCTGTAAGTAAAACTGAGGATGGATCACCCAATGATTTAAACCTTTCCCCTAATTAGTAGTCACAATACCTTACATAAATTTGATAACGCTTTTCCCTTCTCAGATTCACCTTATGTTCATTTTGTACAAATTATTCAAACAGAATACCAGGACAATGCTATTTCTTTACAGAACAAAATCCATGGCCATTTTTTTCCCCCCTCAAGAGTATCTGCTAAATGTTAAGCAGTCCATCTAATCATCTCCCAGTGGGACATTCACTGTTAAAATGGGGTGTTTATGATGAAAATACTTCTCCCATCTGGCCTCCCAGATTATGCATCATCTGATGGTTGCTGGATAAATAGTAGTGACGCGAACAAGGATTAGCCCCACAGGGTTTCTGCAGAGTCATTGGGGAAGCAACACAGAGAGTATGTGGGAATAGAAAGCTGGTGAGATTCCCTGAGTGCCGGAGGATGAGAGATCCAAATTCCTCTCCCAAAGCAGAATCTATCCTTTCCTTATCCTTACAATACCTACAGCTTGGAGACAAAGTTCTTTAAACTCTACAGCCTCCACAAAGCCTTTTCAAAATTCCACTCCTGGTTGTTGCTTTTCTCTCGATTGTTTATTTCTTCAAAAGGCCTTCACATATTCATCCAATGAGGATACCTTGCAAGGTCCTCTAGATTTTAGGTTACTGGGTACCTAACCTGAGCCAGGCACCAGTTCCAAGTGCTGTCACATACATTATTTCATTACATCCTAATAGTCTGTTAACCAGGTGTTATTAACCTAATTTAAAAATTTTTTTTTAAATTATTTAAACGTCAGGTAGAGACACAGAGATTGAGATCTTGCCTTTGGTGGGTCACACCCCAATGGCTACAAAAGGAATAGGCCAGGTAAATGTCAGTATCAGGAAATCCATCCGGGTCTCCCACAGGGGCGGCAAGTGTCCAAGCACTTGGGTCATCATTTGTTGCCTTAGCAGGTGCATTATCAGGAAGCTGGATCAGAAGCAGAGCAGCTGGGACTTGGACTGGTAGTCCTACAGGATTCTGGTGTTGCAAAAGCAATTTAACCTGCCCCACTACATCACTAGTCCCTAACCTATTGTTTATCTGAGGAAACTGCACTTCAAAGAAGTTAGATGACTTTCCCAATAAAGTAAGTTAGCTCCCCAAAATAAGTCTTTGCACTGACAGTAAACTGTTAGTTTCTTAAAACAAAACAACCAAAAAGCAAAATGTGACTCAACTCAACCTGCAATCCCTCTAGTATTCAGTCAGAAAAGGTCTCACAACAATCAGCAGATCAAAAAATGACATAAAGAGCAGCAACAATAAAAATAAAACATTTGGTGTGAGCAAGCAGGAACTGAGAGTCTGCTGGGTTTTTCTTGTTTGGTTTGGTTTGGTTTGGTTTGGTTTGGTTTGTGTTTTGGTTTAAGTAATCAAATGTAGTAAAACGTTTCTGACAATGTCCAGAAACTATTTTGAAAACAACAATTAAGACACAAAAACCCCACGTATATAAATCTTTCACTGAGAACATCTGAGTTTTGGTCAATATCAGTTGTGGGCATCTTATGAGTCTTTTTTGATGACAAATAATAATGAAGTATATCCTTTACTTCAAAAAATTATTTCTAAGGGACAATTCCAAAAGCTCACTCCCTGGATCTTCTCAAGTTGGAGGGAAATGGTACCGTCATGGCTAGCACTCTGGGCAAACATTATGGAAGCATTCTGTCTTACAGGAAAACAGGAGAAGCAACACTGGGATGGGATCCCCCCACTCCTGGTCTCCATTCCTGGCTGTTGCAAACCCACAGCACAGGCCAATCATCCTCTGTCTCCTCAAGCTGTGGAAGACATGAGACAAAGTGTCTCCCAACGCCTGGTATGTGGAGCCAGGCAGGTGCACCTGCTACCTCTGCAAATTGCTTTGTGGACTGGCTTTGCAAAGTTGAAACCAGAAGATTTCAAGTTGTAGACTGAGAAAAATGGAAAGTCAACAAGAATTCCATGAGAACAAATCCAGGTTTTACAGAGAGAGGAACACCCTGGGGCTCTACCACAGTAGAGAGACTTCAGACAATGCACCGTATGTCTCACTAAATACAAAAAACAACCATGGGAGGGTGGGTGGTGAGGTGGTTACTGGAATACCTGGTTTAAGTCACGGATCCTTTGCTTCTGAAGCAGTTCATACTAATGTCTGCTCTGGAAAAAGCAGGTGATGGCTCATATACCTGGGTCCCTGTTACCCACGTGTGAGAGCCGAACTGTGCTCTGTGTTCCTGCCGTGGGTCTGACCCAGCCCTGGTTGTTGTGAGCATTTGGGAGGGAGACGGCAAATCTAAGGTCACTTTCTCTCTTTCATATAGAGAAAAAATGAACTTTTTACAAACGTGGTAACAGAATTTAAAAAGCAAAACCCTAGATGACAGTTCAAATGTTTTCACCACAAAGAAATGTTAAATGTTTGAAGACAAAAATTATGTTTACTTGGGACACTTTACAATATGTATATATAGGGCCCAGCGGCGTGGCCTAGCAGCTAAAGTCCTCGCCTTGAACACCCCAGGATCCCATATGGGCGCTGGTTCTAACCCCAGCAGCTCCACTTCCCATCCAGCTCCCTGCTTGTGGTCTGGGAATGCAGTCGAGGGTGGCCCAAAGATTTGGGATCCTGCACCCATGTGGGAGACCTGGAAGAGGATCCAGGTTCCCGTCTTTGGATCGGCGCGCACCGGCTGTTGTGCTCACTTGGGGAGTGAATCATCGGACGGAAGATCTTCCTCTTCGGCTCTCCTCCTCTCTGTATATCTGACTTTGTAATAAAAAAAATAAATCTTAAAAAAAAAAAACAATATGTATATATACACAGCAATGGTACCCCCTAAACATGCATATACTTATTAATTATAACATGCATAAATATATATAAATATGTATATAATCATGTATTTTAAAATTCTAAAAAATAGTTTACACATTAAGAAAAACGTATTTTGTAAACCAGCCTTCCAAATCTGTCCCTATGATTTTGCAAATTTACAAATAAAGTTGTTTCCAAGTGAACGTCATCTTCTCAGAAAGAGTTAAAAGATGAAAAGCATATCTCATTTCCCCAGCTATTAAACATGCCCATAGTGTAAACCCATTTCCTGCTTCTCCAAGGTGCTGGAACATTGATTAGTTAACGTCTAAGGCTTTCAGGTGTAAAGTGCTGTCTCACTCTAACCACACCTCTGCTTCCTTTCTGTCAACCAACTTCCATGTCTATCTGGGATGTCAGGCTGCAGAATATTAATAAACTGAAGTCTTCCAAGCCTGAAAAATTCTCAGGAGCAGGAAGGCTTTTAAAAAGATAAAAATGAAAACTTGCAGCTTCTAGACCAAGCTCATTTAAATGCCAGAAGAATAATTTCAAGTGAAAAAAAAAATTGGATTTCAAATACCCTGCAACCTCAGAGCTCACAGTGACAGACAAGGTGCTAGAAACATTGAGATGATCACTCAGAGAAGCTAACCACATCATTTCTTCTCCTCAAAGCCAGTCCAGGAAGCAAATACCAGGGCACTTCAAAATGTTTGAGGAAAAATAGAATAAAAAGTATGTTTATTTTGGTGCAAGGGATTAAAATCCATGTATAGTTTTTTAAAAAATATATACATAGCCTTTACATGTTCTCAAGTACTCTCATACAGTAAAGATAACAACTTCAAACAGCAGGTACCAACGCCATTTGCATGCAATCACTGAACAGTGACCACAGGCCAGGCAACGGTGCAGCAGGCACTGGGTGGGACAAGTGAATGAGGACAGTAGGGATGACCCTTGACCCTTGCTAACGGAGCAGCAATAACATGAAAGCACATGCGGAAGCACAACTGAAAACCATTCCACTGACGGAAGTTCTAAACAACAAACGCTCAAAGAAAGCATACTCCACACTTCCTTCAGGACACATCTGAAAATGGCATTTCTGCACATGAGAGTCATGAACAGTTCTGAGCTTTCCAGCCATGACTATTACATAAACCCGGAAGAATGGGCATCACGCAGCATGAGACATACTTCCAGATGAAACTGTGAAAGAAACAAGTCTAAATGCTACCCTGTTAGCGCTTACTGACTCGCAGGGTCATCTCCACAGACTGAACTGCTAGCTTACACGGCAGCAGAAATTCCAAGGCTTTTACTGATGATGGAGTACATTCATGAAGCCCTGAAACTACATTCCCTCGCTACACCTTCCGATCCATTAACTTTATTGCTAGAAATCCATCCTCAGAGAATAGTTGGGAGAAACTGGCAAAGATGTATGCACTTAGAAGTCCCTAGGAATATATTCTTCTGATACATGCCCCAGAATGTACACCTAAGACGGGTTTATAATAGCATTATTTGTTAACAGCTAAACTCTGCAAACAGCCAACACCAGTAAAATACATATGGTGTTAATATCCATACAACAAGCGATAAAGTCATGAAATTAATTTAGCAACACACATTCAACATGGATGAGTTGTAAAAACAGTCAAGAAATCATTTACATAAGGGCTGATATTGTGGCATAGCTCGTTAAACTGCTATCGGCAATACCAACATCCCAAATGAGTGCTACTTCAAGTCCCTGCTGCTCTACTTCTGATCTAGCTCTCTGCTAACATGCTTGAGAAAGCAGCTGATGATGGCTCGAGGGCCTGAGCCCCTGCTACCCATGCGGGAGGCCTGGCCCAGCCCTGACTGATGCCAGCCACTTGGGAGTGAATGAGATGACAGAAGATTCATCTCCTCAGCTTTCAAGTAAAGAAATTATTTTTTTAAAGCAATTTAAGAAATTCCAAAAAGGCAAAACAAGATGGTTCTATTTGCAGCTATTCACTTAGCAGGTAGAACTCATAATAAAGCAAAAGAAATGAATAATGACCCGGAAGTGCGGTGGGGTTCCTGAAGGATGAAGGACACACAGGGTGGGCAACACTGCTTCTCAGCCGGTGTGGTGTGAAATGGGTGTTACAACATTTCGTTAGTATATACATGTTTATGCTCCTTCTGTACACTGCAGTTTCTAGAAATGTCCTTTAAAGGTACTCCTTGGAGCTCTCCTTACAGTAAAGTTTAACAGGGGTTCAAGAGCAGGGTAAGAGTCAGTAGCCAGTGATGTGCATCCCGGCTCAGCCACTTGCAGATGGTGTGATTTCAGGTAACACAGTTAGCCTGTCTGAGCTTCGTTTTTCTTTCTTCCATTTCAGTTAGGAGTGGGCTACACACCACCGAGGTTGACATGGGGATCCCGGGAGAGGACCTGTCTGGTCTCATGGTTGGCCTGCAGTAAGTATAACGTGTTCCTTTTATTTTTTCTTTGGAACAACAGTTGCAGAAACACATAAACTAAAATTACCATTTGTGCAAAGTACAATTAGGCTAACACCAACAGGAGATTAAAAATACACAGCTGCAATCCTACAGGAGATACAACACAGACCCTTTCAAAAATTTGTTTTCAAGATGTGTTTATTTGAAAGGCAGTGCTACTGAGAGGGAGGAAGAAGAGATCTTTTACCTGTTGGTTTACTTTCCAAATGACCACTGGAAGCCAGCACCCTAGAACTCCATTCAGGTCTTTACAGTCAGTGGCAAGAGCCCAAGGATCTGAGCCATCTTCTGCTTGCTTTCCAAGATACATTAGCAAGGAGATGGATCAGAAGTGGAGCAGCCAGGAGTTGAACTGGCAATCATATGGGATGCTGGCAAGGTAGCAGGTTAAACCAACTGTGACAAAACTCTGGCTTTAATTTTTTAAAATTTTAAAGGATAAAACAGAGTGGGAGTGTTACACAGAAGCCCTCCTGCAAACCTGAAGGAGGCAAACCGCTCTGCTGCGAAAGCTTGGGTGAAGGGCAGCCAATCCTACACCATCACAAAGAATGGGATTCAACCAGCCACCTGAAGGAACTCAGGACTGTGAGCACCACATGTAAACCTGACCCAGCTCACACTTTCCATCACAGAAAACCTAGTCAGGCCAGTGCTAATACCTAGTACTCAGAAATAGGGGGATAATACACAAAAAGCCTAAGACCTTTCTATTCCTTGAGAGGAATTGGTGGCTGAAGCCAAATCGCAGTGAGGGAGTTCCTTGGATGACCTTGTGCCCTAAACAAGGTCATAAAGCCACATGTCCTGCCTCCCTGGGGATCAGCTGCCTAGGACCAGACGCCTCTGTTCAAGATCAGTGCTTCCACTAGGGAGGGAGACCCAGCACGAGATGGCAGCTCTCTCACCTCCCGTGCTGTGAACTAAAATTCAGCCCTTCCTGTCTTTCTGAGTTAGTCAAACAATCTGACCGTGTTTCACATGTTCCTAAATCAGGGACTTGGGAAAAGAATTCTTAGCTTGCCATTTCTACCGTCGGCAGATTGTAATCATGTTTGAACGCTTTCCTAATTTCATTTTTAGGAAATGAAATATTTATTTTAGTCTATAACTATACTGGTTGATTTTCTAAAATCAGAAGAAAACAAGTTATATGTATCAAATCACATAGTAAAGTTACATGTGAAAATTTGACTTGATAACTGGGGCAGACCCTGTGATCTAGTGGGTAAAGCCTCCACCTGCAATACCAACATCCCATGTGGGTGCTGGTTCAAGACCTCACGGATCCACTTCCAATCCAACCGACTGCTAGTGTGCCTGGGAAAGCAGCTAAAGACGGCCCAAGTGCTTGGGCTCCTGTATCTACATGGTTGACCCAGAAGAAGCTCCTGGCTTTGGTCCTGCCCAGCTCTGACTATTGTGGTCATTTGGGAAGTAAACCAGTGGATAAAAAATCTGTCTCTTCCTCTCTCTGTAACTTTGCCTTTCATATAATACAAAATCTTAAAAAGAAAATATGGCTGATGACATGCCATTTTTATCAAGATGTACAATGACCACAAAGGATGAAAAACTGTGTCCCAATCTTAAAAGCCCGTGCCTGAACGCTCTGTAGATTACTTTTTGTGAATAAAAGATAAAACCAAAACCAAGCAAGGGAGGATCTCACATCAGCAGGAGCATGGTCTGGAGGGACACTCAGCTACACGAGGAATGAGGCAATGCCTCAGAGGTGGACACGCCCAGCCAAAATATATCTGACTTGCCTTCATTAAGCCTTTAGGTATAAAATACAGTTAACAGGAAGTATCAGGGTTAGAAGAATGAGCCATCAATGTGAGGAAGTAGCCAAATAAATAAAAGAACGTGAACTCTGTATGGGAAAACTGGCCCAGCTTCAACATGCTGTTGGCATAAAAAGGACAGGACAAGTTGCACTAGAACAAGTAGCTCTGAAGGGACACAACACAGGTCTTGCACTGGATACATATGTGTAAACCCACTGCAGAGGCTGACTTCTAAGTCTGACTGAGATAAACACCAATATGACTTGGGTTATGATTATGAAAAGTTACTGGGGTTTTGGAAAGGCAGAGATCACTGAGCTAAAAAGGAGGTTACAAAACAGTGCATGTGGGCCCAGCGGCGTGGCCTAGCGGCTAAAGTCCTCACCTTGAACCCGCCGGGATCCCATATGGGTGCCGGTTCTAGTCCCGGCAGCTCCACATCCCATGCAGCTCCCTGCTTGTGGCCTGGGAAAGCAGTCGAGGACGGCCCAATGCTTTGGGATCCTGCACCCGTGTGGGAGACCTGGAAAGAAGTTCCTGGCTCCTGGCTTTGGATTGGCACAGCACCAGCTGTTGCGGTCACTTGGGGAGTGAATCACTGGATGGAAGATCTTCCTCTCTCTCTCTCTCCTTCTCTCTGTATATCTGACTTTGTAATAAAAATAAATAAATCTTAAAAAAAAAAAAAAGAAAAAACAAACCTCCCTTTAAGTCCCAGCACTTGCTCCTTGTTTCTGACACCATTCACAATATTAAACTAACTCGATTCAATTCATTACCATCAGGAGAAGGAGTACTGACTTAAACTTGGCTCATTTCCTATCAGTTTCTTGCCTTCTGGGCTTGTGTGAATAGAAGGTTTTACATAGGTTCTGTAAACACATAACAGGGTGAAGAAGTTATCAGTGGATGGAATTTTGACTTATCAAGTCAGCAGACATCAGTCTTTTAAAACTGTGTGGGTTAAAAAAAAAAAACTGTATGGGTTCTATCACTTTTATAAGTGTGAGGAGTCCAGCCTTTTTATTTTTTGAAATTGAACTTTAAAAAATCTCTGTGAAAGGCAGAATCACTGAGAATAAGAGACACAGAGATCAGAAGGCCCCCGGCTCACCACCCAAACGCTCACAACAGGCAGGCTGTGGCCAGGCTCAAGCCGTGAGCACAACTCTACCTGGCCTCCATGGTGGCAGGAATCATGTACTTGAGCCAGCACCTGCCGTCTTCCAGGGATACATTAGCAGAAAGCTGGAAGCAGAGTGGAGACTCGAACCTAGCACTCCAATACAGTATGCAGTTATCCTAACTTATGAGACAAATGTCTGCGCCCTTTCATTTTTAGATCCATGACACACTCAGTAGACATCTGCCTAAGCACGTGTAACATACTTGGCACACAAAAAAGTGAAGCACACAAACAAAAAGGGAACTTTAAATAAGCACTGACCTCTAAGTAATGATGAAGGGTCTTCAACAAGCCTATGGCTCAGGGAAAAATAAGTATTAGGAAAATCTATGCATTTACACCAAAATAAACTTAAGTCCATTTTCTATTAAGTTTTTGAAGAACTAACACCATTTTGAATTATTTAAGAGTTAAGTGTACTGATGCTGAATTACTCTGAAATGTATCAAAACATAAAATGAAGTCATAGATGAACAGGACTGTTGCAAGATCAAACATACAATAATTTAACTGCAAAACACAGGAGAGGGCTATTTAAAGTATTCACTGAAGGCTACTTAAAGTTTTTCTGTTTGAAAATATTCAGAATAAAGCTTTTAGGGAAAATTCACATAGCTTGATATCTTGCCTATAGCTGGCATTCAGTCCTCAATAAACGAATTTATGAAACAGAAACAAGCTAAACAAGGCCCTGAATGTAGATCTGAAAGCACGTCCTATTGGTCAAATCTAAAATTCGATCAAGCCCTGAGTTTCTGATTTTCTGACTGCAAAACTTAAGCTGTTAAGACCTCCACGTGCAGGCTGTTTATTGTTCCGTTTTTGTGGGAATCAAGGGTAGACATGCAGCTTTAGGTCACACGTGAGAGGAAGTGGGCAGGACAAAGTCTGCATTTCTCTATAAAAACAGCACAGATGTGGGCAGGTGCACTGGTGACGAGGGCACAAGTACTGACTTGAAGCTAAACCCAGCATTCCAGATCCATCAAGGTCACTCCTGAGTCCGAGTCACGGACTCAAGGTCCCTCTTTCATAACGATGCATGTATCTGTTTTCCACCTCATAGGATTCTAATCAGGGAAATACAAGTTTTGTAAATCTTAAAGCTTAATGCAACTTACTACAGGAGAGCTTAGTGTAAGTTAACACAGGATGAAGTATCCTCATCACCCTGGTAGCTCCATGTGACACAAATCTGTCCCACTGTCCAAAATACACTCATCTCCTGGAAAACAGCGACAATCACAAATGGGAGCCCTTCCCTTGGGTTCTTCTACTCCCTTTATGGGGACGTGAACTTCCCTCTAAACCATGGGGCTGCAGTAAGGAGAATCTACATCCCTGTTCAAGTTCACTCTACTTATTATGCTGTGTTCCCACTACTAAGAAATACAGTTAATACAGTATATTTACTTACAAATTTCCATGAAAATAGATTTTAGTATCCTCTCTCACACACACTGGTAAAATATGAATCAGTTTTGTTGCAGTAGACATTTTATAATGTATACACACATCAATTGTACAGTGTAAATACATATGTATATATACATGAAATTCTCATTTGTGTATTATACCTCAATAAAACTGAAGAAAAAAGGTGAGTATGCATTAAAACAAAAACCAATTCTCTTAGGTCAAACATTCGGGAAACACTGGGTTACAAGGGTCTAGAATCCCTAGGGCCATACAGTGTTAAATGTTTCCTAGATTCATTCAAACACAAGATCTTTTTATCCTGAGACACATTTCTTGGCATTGAGGCTATAAGGAACATACTTTGAGGAAAGCTGCTGTAAATACTTCTAAAAATTTTAAATCTGCATTTCAATTCAGGATCCATGTATAGCAACCAAGTTAAAAATAAAGGAGAACATTTAGTTATAATAATCACAAATCCACAGGCTGCATTCCACAGAATGAAACTTAAGGATCTACATTCTACCTATTGAGAAGAGAAAATGGTACAAGCCTTCAGGTAAAATGACAGCCTTCCCGTCAGAGCAGAGTGAAACACTGCCCTGGGGTCCACAGTACATCTTGTGCGTACCCGTGGTGACTGAGCAGGCTACTCTTGTGTGACTGACAGCAGGGTTCCCCAGGGGTCTCTGACCACACACTGACAGTCACAGTTCTGAGGGCCATACCCTCAGCTCAAGGCCTACATTTGCTCAGCAGGCATTGCTAGTCTTCTAGTTCTTGGATCACAATCACCTCAACATTCTTTTTACCAGCCTGCTTTGCTAACTTCTAATTTAACTCCTTGTTTACCTGTAACCATGGCATCTATAAGCTGCCTATACTGTTAAATTACTGGCAAGTCCCTGCTGAATGCTGCCTTATTTCATAAAATAACAGCTCTTCTTCTTAATTTTTAATACCCTATTTTTGGAGGGAAGGGGAAGCAGTTCTTGGATGAGTGGTTCACAATGGGACTGTATAAAGGTCAAATAAAATAAGTCTGCAGGCAGAGAGTAAAACAGAATTAGAGATAATTTCTTATTAGCTAAAACTCCAGTGAAAATGAGAATCAGAGAGACGACGTCACTGCACTTCTAATAAAGCCTGTAGTCGACATAATCACAGAGACACACTTCAATTCCAGATCTTTCATGAAATGACCCTGATAATCCAACATTATGAGAAACACAAAGCCACTTAACAGCTAGTTTTCTAAGTAGCCGGTCTTCTGGATGAATTTTTGAGTCATTAAAAGAATAAGGGTATGGGTGAGGCACAGCAGGAGTAACAGTCACGACTTTTCAATTAAAATTCTGCCTTAAAAGTATCCGCTTAAGAGGAATAACAATCAACATTTCAGTGTCCCTGAACCTGTGTCTTTTTGCTGTTCGCCCATCTTTCTACCATGATTGCAAATTAGTAGCAAACAAACATGTTAATTAGAAATAAGTGTTAAGTGATGTTATTTTCGGTCCTGGATGAAAACAACTAAACAAGTCTAATGGGGACCTAAGATATTTTGGGTGTTCACTTAGCCCAAGAGAAATTACTGGGGCATAAATTACAATAAAAGTCGTATTACCAATAATATCTACTGAGTATAAATTGGATTTTTTAAAAGATTTATTTATATATTTTTATCAGAAAGTCAGACATACAGAGAGGAGGAGAGACAGACAGGAAGATCTTCTAGCTGATCCGAAGCCAGGAGCATGGAGCTTCTTTCTGTGTCTCCCATGCAGGTGCAGGGTCCCAACGCTTTGGGTCATCCTCTAGTGCTCTCCCAGGCCACAAGCAGGGAGCTAGATGAGAAGTGAAGCAGCCAAGACATGAACTGGCACCCGTATGAGATCCCGGTGCTTGCAAGGGGAGGATTATCCAATTAAGCCTCAGAGAAAGCTCTAGACTCCTGGCTTCGGATCAGCTCAGCTCTGGTCATTGTGGCTGCCTGGGGAGTGAACCAGCTGATGGAAGATCTTTTTCTCTGACTTTCCTTCTTTGTATATATTTGCCTTTCCAATAAAAATAAATAAATCTTTTAAACAAAGGTTACTTCAATAAGAAGCTCTAAATAAAAAGATAAGGACCTTGCAAGTGTATGTACCTAATATCATTTCACATATTGAATAAAAATTAAAATAACTCCTTAATATCATCTGACACCCAGTGAATATTCAAATCCTAGCTGTACCAATACATCACACTTTAAAATAACCTCATTGATGTGTAACTGGTAGACAATGAACTGCACATATTTTTTTCTTCCTGGTCTTCCACATGGGTGCAGGGTTCCAAGCCTTTAGGCTGTCCTCGACTGCTTTCCCAGGCCACAGGCAGAGAGCCGGATGGGAAGTGGAGCATCGAGGATACGAACCGGCACCCACATGGGATCCCAGTGCATATAAGGTGAGAATTTTAGCCACTAGGCTACCAATGCACACATATTTTTAGTATACAACCTGGAGGGCAGGTGGGGAGCAGCTGACCAGCCATCAGTGCTCTGCAGCTGGGAGTCTGACCAGAGCGGGCAGGACGCCTTCTGAGCATAGGCTGAGGGAGCTCAGCAAAGGAAGACAGCACCCTTATTACAGACACACTGGATTATGGGGTGTCCCCGGGATGTGCTCTCCCACACACCGGCCGTGCACCTGCACCAGAGACAGGAGTGTCCACCTCTTATCATGACCCTTTGGGATCCTGTACTAAGAAAGCTTAATACAGTGCACACTTCAAGACAGACTGAAACATCAGTCTGTCCATTTCAGAGCATGCACTAAGGGGGTTTAGAGGCAGTAAACTGATAAATGACAGTGGATTAGTCCTAAAGTTTCTTGTATTTGAAGTTCAGAGATTTTTCAAACCTATAAGCTATATATTTTGTAAATAAAATTTGGTTAGTTTTCAACCATTTCTTCAAATATTTTTCCTATACTCCTCTTCTGAGAGGTCAATGGTACATATATTAACCTTCTACAGCTATTCCACAGCTCACTGATGCTTTTTTTCCCATTTCACTTTGGATGCTTTCTGTTGCTAAACCCTCGGATTCACTTTTCTCCTATAAAGTCTAATCTATCATGAATCCCATTTGCTGCATTTTTCATTTCAGATAATGTATTGTTCATCTCTAAAAATCTGTTCTATAATCTTTTATGTCTCAACATCTGAACAAGCTGCAATAGGCACAACTCTC
Organism: Ochotona princeps; assembly: GCF_030435755.1. Lineage (NCBI taxonomy): Eukaryota > Metazoa > Chordata > Mammalia > Lagomorpha > Ochotonidae > Ochotona > Ochotona princeps. Next base: position 10,584,248 of record NC_080860.1, on the reverse strand, counting down.
TGAATGTCACACCATGTTAATCTTTTCTCATCAGCATGTGAGACATTCTCCAGGTTAGGCCATTATTAGGTCTCAAAACAAGTCTCTTTCAACAATATAAAAAAATCAGAATAACATATATATAGATTCTAGAACCACAATGTAGTAAAACTAGAAGTCATCAAGAACATTAGAAACAGTACAGAAATACGGCAATTGAAAAACTCAAAATGGAAGTTAAAACATTTTTAAAACACGTAAAAATGGAAACACAACTTATCCAAACAAAACAAAACAACCCTGTGGGCTCCAGGGGTTGATACTGAGGCTCAGCGGATCAAGCTGCTGCTTGGGAAGCCCTGCTTCCTACGAGTCCCTGTGGTCCAGCCCTGTACCTGCTTCTGATCCACCTTCTGCCACTACGCACTGCAGAGGCAGCAGCAATGGCTTGTCCTTGGGTCCCTGTCACTCACGGGCAAGACTGGTGTGCAGTTCCAGGCTCCTGGCCTTGGTCTGGTTTGGCCCTTGTGGTTGAGTGGGCATTTAGAGTGACCCAGTGGATGAAGATCTGTTTCGTTGTCTTTTAAATAATAAACATAGAAAAAGTACTAAAAGGAAAACAACAAACAGCTACACCGAAAAAAGAGACAATTCCAAATAGCTTAATAATGATAGTTAAATAGGAGAGCAATAAAATCCACAGAAAATAAATTAAGATTTTAAAAATACAAAAGATCAACAGAATTGGTTTTCTGATACTAAAATTAGTCAGCCTAGGCAAGAACAGAACCAAATTAAAAAAAAAAATCACAGAGGCGCTATTACAACAGATACAACAGAAATACAAAGAATAAAAAAAGGTGAAAAAGAAACACAAAGAATCATCAGTAACTACTATGAACAGCTTAATACCAAACAAGTCAGAAAATGAGAACAAAGACATAAATTGCTGGGTACATACGTCCTACAAAACCATGAAGTCAAGGAGCAGTAACAGACTATGAAATAAAACATCTAACCAAGAATGTCTAGGACTTGTTTGAATGAACTAAATTCTAGGAAATATTTAAATAATCAATGAAATCCTTCCTAAATTAACACAAAATAAGAACTTTGCCAAATTCACTTTATGAGGGCAGCATTACCCCGGAACTAACAGAAAAATAAAAACCATATGAATATTCCTGATGAGCATAGATACACAAATTCTATTAGCCAACTAAATCCAATGGCATATAAAAAATTACACATCACAATCATGTGGGATATGAGGATTATTCAACATACACAAATAATAAAGCTTATCGACGTATAATCATTTCAACAGATGCAGCAAAGGCATGCAGTAACATTCAATGTTTCTTTATGATAAAAATCCTCAACCTACTTGGTATTAAAAGAACTTATCTCCCCACAATTAAGACTATATAAAAAATCCACAAAGTGTTCACGGAAAATATGTATTATGAAAAAACAAGGCAAGGCTTTCAAAAAAATTTCTTAGTCCCAAAACAAATGCATACTAACTAGCTAGAACATGTCTGAACAAGCTCTGGTATGAGGCCTAAGAAAGACATTAAAGTTTGAAAAAAGCCACTACCAAACATAAATTCTACTAGAAGTGAAAGAAGAATGAATATCAAATTTATGATGAAGACTGAGCAGAGGAAGGGTGAAATTCCTGGTGTTTTACAGCGTATGCCCTCATGAGATCAACAATTTACAAATGGATGACTTATTTTTAAACCATGATGTCATGATTATGATGAAGCCCACAACAGACCAGCCACATCCATGCCTGAGGAAAAAAAATTAATCTTGTCCATGCCCTAAATGAAAAAAACCCATGACTGGTAACAGAAACAGTCCACATCCCCACTTTCATGCATCGAACTGTCACGCCTACATCAACTGCAGGCAAGGGAGAGTTTTCAGTGGAAATGTCAAACAAATGGGATCAAGACCCCAAATCATTGAACAACTGTAAAGGAAGATACAACACCGCTTTAACACAATGGTTCTGAACACCGAGCACCATCAAAGCAACGGCCACCAAGTGGGCTCATCGACAGCAAGCATGTGACAACTTTTTTTTTGGGAGGGGAGGCATGATCAGGGCATTTTGTTTGTTGACTCAAATGTCCACAACACCCAGGGCTTGTCCATGGAGAAGTCAACAGCCTGGAACTCCATCCAGGACTTTCCTGTGTGGGGCAGGGACCTGAGTACTTCGTCACTGCCTGCTACCTCAGAAGATGGGCTGGAAGTAGAGGTGCGGCCCCAAACTGCGCACTCTGAAGTACAATCTGACAGTCCCAAATGGCAGCTTAACCACTGCACCACAATGCCAGTCCCCGCATGTTGACTTTGTGCAAGCCCAAGGAAGCCAAAGTTTTAGCAGAAAACCATCCAGGAGAGGTTTTTTTGAGTCCCTCATAACAAATCCTATTCTTTCCTCTCACCAAACCAAGGAAACTCTGCAAGTTTTTATGGGAAATCTGTAGGAATCTCTTACAGTAATAATGCAACACCATCTGACAATTTTTGCTACTGATTTTTTAGGTTTATTTATTTTTATTGCAAAGACAGATACACAGAGAGGAGAGAGAGTGGAAGACCTGTCTGATGATTTACTCCCCAAGTGGTCCCAAGGGCCAGAGCTGAGCCAGCAACCTGGAGCCTCTTCCTCCAGGTCTCCCACACAGGTGCAGGAACCCAAGGCTTTGGGCTGTCCTCGACTGTTTTCCCAGGCCACAGGCAGGGAACAGAATAGGAAGCGGAGCTGCCGGGATAAGGACCCACGTCCATATGGGATCCTGGCGCGTGTAAGAAGACTAGCTGCTAGGCTATCACACCGGGCCCCGCTACTGATCAAAAATGAATATATATTTTAATTAATTAATTAATTAATTTTTATTAGAAAGGCAGATTTATGGAGAAAAGGATAAACAGAAAGATCTTCCATCCACTGGTTCAATTCCTAAATAGCCACAACAGCTGGAGCTGAGTGGATCTGAAGCCAGGAGCTTCTTCTGGGTTCCCACACTGAAGCAGGGTTCCAACACATTAGGATGTCCTCCACTGCCACAAGCGGGGAGCTGGATGGGAAATGGAGCAGCCGGGACATGAACCAGAGCCCATATGCGATACCAGTGCTTGGATTAGTCAGGTGAGTTTTCGTGCCAGTCCCTTGCTTCTGACCTTAAAAAAAAACCTTTAAATGGGGTAGGCACTGTGGCGTAACAGATTAAGCAGCTATCTGCAATGCAGGCATCCCATGAAAGCACTGTTTTGAGTCCCAGCTGCTCTGCTTCCCATCCAGCTCCTGGGAAGGCAGCGGATGATGGTGCTAGTGCTCACGCTCTTACTCCCTCACCTGGGTGACCCAGATGAAGCCTCTGGCTCATGGCTTCAGCCCGGTCCAGCATCAGCTGTTGCGGACATTTGAGTGTATCAGCAGATTAAAGACCTGTCTCTGTCTCTCCCTCTCTCTGAAATTCTGCCTTTTAAACAAATAAACTTAAAAAAAAATCTTTAAAGGGCGCCCATTCTTCTTTGGGTGGCACTGATATGGTTAAAGGCTTAGGACTCTTAGTTCTTTTGGGACGGACTAGATAGCTGACATCATGCCTCGCAAAGTGTCCTACACTTGATGGTGCTTATGTTGGGATATAAAGTCTGTATTTGTATCTTTTTTTTTCCATAAAAATTTTGAAATCTCATATATAACAAACTCACAGCAAATATGCTAAACAGGGAAAAACTGAAAGTGTTGCTTCTAAGATCCAGAACAAGGATGTCCACTTTCACTGTTCCTGCTCAATGCAGTCCTGGGAATCTGAGCCAGAGCAATTAGGCAAAAGAAATAAACACAGGGCAGCCAAACTGGAAAGGAGGAAGACAAATTATCCCTGCTTATTAATGAAAAGGATCATACAGGTAAAAAAAAAATTCAAAGATTCTAACAACAAACTCTTGGAACCGATGAACAAATTTAGCCAAGTTGGATACAAAGCCAACATAGAAAACACGTCAAGTATTTTACATTCGCTCTGCTTCTGCCACTCACCACTCTCCTTGTCAACTTGTGAACTTCCAAAACTATGAACTGAAATAAACCATCTTCCTTCGCGGACAGCTTCTCTCAGGTTTTTGTGACAGTGATGGAAATGTGAAACTTGGTACTCTGAGGACAGGGCTGTTAACTATTCCAGAGGCTGTGGAAGAGCCTTAGAAAAAATGGTTCCCCCTCCTCCAAATAAACCGGAAGGGTTTGGAGGGAGCAGGTTAGAGATTGTTCTGAGTACTGTCAGAGTTCTGTGGGTGACTAAGGAGGGCTCAGAACAGACAGGATGTGGATGCTATAATTCATGCTCATGAGGGCTTTCACAATTTTTATTTACTTTTCCTTTCATTTACTTAAAAGGCAATGTGACAGAGACACACACACACACACAGATAATTCAAAGTACCTGGCTCATCTTTTACTGTCTTCCTAGGTATATTAGCAGGCAACTGGACTGGAAGTGGAGCAGCCAGGACCGACTTGGCACCCATGAGATGCTGGTACTGCTTCTTGACCCCTAACACTGACCCTGCACATGAGGTGTGAGTTAGAATGAGGTTCTGCAGGGAGCTCGACTAAAGGCCGCCCTTGCTACCACATGGCCAGGAACCTGCATTGTGTTCTTGTCCTGAGTCTCTGTGGAAGGCTGAACTCACAGATGGAGGGCTGGTTTGTTTGGCAGAAGGGATTTCGAGGCAGAAAAGGATCAGGCTGCGGCCTGGGTGTTACTGGCTGCTGTTACACTAAGTTTTATTGTGAGGACCAGGAACAAAAGAAAACTGAGTGGAAAGATTCGACAGATTCAGAGCCATAGAAGCAAGAAAAACCTTACTTGAGACAAGAAAGTGAGATGGAGCTAAAGAGGTTAGCACAAATAAAAAGGAATTTTGTCTACAGGGCAGGAGAAGTGGGAGAGAGATACTCAAGGCAATCTGGAGATGGCTGAGGCTGTCCCTCCCCGCCAGCAGCTCAGAGACCTGCAAGGGTATAAGTGTTTTACGAAACCCTAGAGAGCTTTCAGCCTGCTTCCCCAAGACCACCCTGAGATGGCAAAGCACGGGGGGGCTTCAAGTGGGACCAGGTGGGGTCTGTGCCAGTGTCCATGTGCTGCTGGCTTTGCAAATCTGAGTGTTAGGGATCTTGGTGGCTTTCACTGAGATTTCAAAGGGAAGCCTAGGCCTAGGAGGCCAGGCAGAACAGTGTCACAGGTTAGAGTCCCTGCCTCGGGCAGTAGCTTGTGAAGCTATGGGAGGAAAGCCACAGTGTCCCGGCCTGGGGCAGTGGCTGGTGAAGCTATGGGAGGAAAGCCACAGTGGAGCTCAGGAAGTTAGAGCTGTCAGTATGAGACACCAACAGAAAGGGAGTAGTCATGTGGGCTGGACCAACAGGGCCCCAGGGACCTCCATCCAGATTTCAAAGAATGTCCCAGACAACCTGGGAGACCCAGGCAGGGACAGGTGCAAAGTCACTGCAGAAATCTCCAGCAGGCCGATGCCCAGTGGGGCTGCAGAGAAGACTCTCCTGTGAGAACTGAAGCAGGGTCTTCAACCAGCAGGGCGCAGTGAGGACCACTCCCCTCTCCAGAGCAAGCCCAGGATGCTGTTTTGGGGGCTTCGGGATTTCACACGTCCCCTGCTGGTTTTGGTCTTGCTCTGTTCTGACTCATCACTTCTGTTTTCCTGTCTCCCCTGTCTTTGTACTATGGAAGCAAATAGCTGTTTTTTTTTATTTCATAGGGGTTCAAAACTGACAGAGTTTTGCCTTGAGTCTCAGATGAGCCTTTGAATTTCTGAATTAACTCTGGACTAAATGAAGATTCTGGAATTAGTAGAGACAAAATGAATGCATCTCACATTGTGAAAAGGGCATGCAACCTTTGGGGACAAGGATAGTATCAGGGACTTCCAAAGGCTCATGTGTTAAAGGCTTGGCTTTAGGGTGGTGACCTGATCCAACTATGGTATTTGGGAGGTGAGCCTAGTGGGAGGAACTTAGGTCCCTGAAGGCATGCCCTTAGAAAACAGTTCCCATGAAAGCGTTGGTTATGTAAGAACCCCAGGTGCTATCTCTGATTTTTGGCCCGTCATGCGATCCTTTGCACTTGTTCTGCCATCCACAGCTCTCATCAGATGCCAGACCAAGGGAAACACATCATTCTAGACTGCGAAGTTTCCAAATTTTCTTTCACAAGTAGCTTCTCTCAGGTACTCACTATAATGTACTCACTATAAAAAAAAAAAAAAGCCAACTAATACAAACACCCAGGAATAAATCTTACTGAGAATCTGAAAGATGACTTCTACAAAGAATATGAAACATTGACAAAATAAATTATAGAGGACAAATAATAGAAAGACATCCCGGGCCCACTGACTGGAACAGTATAGTTAAACGCCCATGAAAGCCACAGTGATCTACAGCATCAATGTAATCCATATCAAGACCCCACCAAGAGAGCTGAGCAGGACAGCAGCTCATGCATCAGCCGTCCTAGCAGTCAGTTATTCAGCCAGTCACCTTCTCAAGAGCTGTGTGAGCCAAACTCTGGTGTCCATGTTAGAATCAAAGACACCCTGAAGGTAACAGGAAGGAGTCACCCACATTCCCCCTTCCCTGGCCCCAAGCGGCTTAGTGTGCAGATGGATGCCTAAACTTGAATCCCAGTGCGAGGGCCTCTGTCCTGGGCAGTGGGTGGGGAATAGCCTTGATTTACTGTGTATTGCTGCTAGCTTCCTATGGACCTGGCATGCACCCCCAAGACTGCACAAGGCCTAATGACTGTGACATCCAGGTGTGACCCCATTTAGTCATACTTTGGGGAGCCAAGGTACTGTGTCTATCAACCCTCCTCTAGTCTCGGGCGGACAGAAAGGAACCACAGAGCTGTACTCAGAGTCAGGCTGCTAAAACCACACATTAGAAATACAATTTCACATTTGTGCCCAGGCCAAATGCCATAGGTGAACTTTCAGACTTGATTCTGTGCCAAGTAGAGCTCTGTGGTCCCTCTTGACTGGTCTTCTAGCCAGCACCTTCCACGGCCGGCGGGAGCAGTCTCAGGCCGTGGTAACCTCAGCAGACGCCAGCCAGGTGAGCTGTGTTCTGCTCCCCAGTGCACCGAAGGATCTGGGTGTGAGCAGCACTACTGTCACAAGACCAAGCATTGGGGCCTTCTCCAGGCCCAGGAAGAGACTTGATGGGACCACTACCGCTTTTTAGACATCTCCTAGTTTATTCTTTATTTCCTTTTTAGAAATCTTAATTAAAAGGCAGAATGATAGATCTTTCATCTACCAGTACACTCTCCAAATGGCTACAATATCAAGAGCTGGGCCAGTTGGAAACCAGGACCCTGGAACTCCATTTACAATTCCCGTGCTGGTGCAGGTGCCCAAGGTGTTGGACCATTTTTCCAAAGTTGTCCCAGGTGCATGAACAGGCAGCTGACTGGAAGCAGAGCAGCTGAGACTCAAACCTCTGCCCACAGGGGATGCTGACACTGCAGGCAAAAGCTTAACCCACATGCCAAAACACTGGCCTCACTAAAGAGTTCTTTATTTTTTTAAACAAAATATTTATTTTATTATGTTGGAAAGTCAGATATAGAGAGGAGGAGAGATAGAGTAAGATCTTCCATCTGTTGATTCACTCCTCAAGAAGCCACAATGGCCAGAGCTGAGCTGATCTGAAGTCAGGAGCCTAGAGCCTCCTCCAGGTCTCCCACACGGGTGCAGGGTCCCAAGGTTTTGGTCGTCCTTCACTGCTTTCCCAGGCCACAAGAAGGGAGCTGGATGGGAAGCATGGCAGCTGGGACCAGAACCAGCACCCATATGAGATCCCGGCATGTGCAAGGCGAGGACTTTAGCCGCTAGGCCCCTAATAAATTCTTAGCAACACACCAGTAGAAGCTTTACAACAGATCTGGGCTTAAGCAATACGTTAGGATCAAAACAGTGAAGCTACCTAACACAGATAAAGGACAAGTTTATATATTAATTAAAAACTCAAATCATTTGATTCCAGAAAAGCTTAATTATTTCCTTCCATCAATATTTAGAGTAAGGGGTTGATGTCCGAGTAAATTTTACTGTTGGCAAGGAAGAATCAAGATGATGGAATAGGATAAGGATATGTTTAAACAGACGGAGAAACATTAGCCAGTGTGAAGCAGAGTGGGCACATTCCAGGAAATAGGAGAGGACAAAACGACAGCAGAGGGGCACCTGGAGACTGACAGACACAGGAAAGCAGCAGACACAACAATGTGGTGCTGCAGTGACCAATACCCCAGTGGCATTCAGCAAGTGCTGATTTGAACTGCACCAGCAGTCGGAACTGCACCAGCAACAAGGTGGGAAGGGACGTACACCGGGAGCTCAGGAGGTGAACCCAGACAAAGAACTGCCCATCCTGCTGGTCTGTTTGATTTAACCAGGAGCAGAGACAGAGCAGACGGGCGGTACAGGAACAGGGTAGATTTCACAGCCCAGTCCACCCTCTAGAGCTGAAAAGGGTGCCATTTCGTATAGGGAGGCAAAGACTACGATCTAGATAGTACTGCACACGCACTGAGCTGGGAGTGAACTCATTTCTGGCTCAGTGAACTGGAATAACCTGGCATCCTACAGATTCCACCCAAGATAGGTCTGAGTAGCCCTCAGAACTGTTGGCCAGATCAAGAACTCTAACAGTGGCACATCAGGTGCCATTTTGTACAGTGTGTAAAAGGCCTAAAGACTGCAGGGACAATGAGCTGCGCAGGCGCTAAGCTGGGAGCAAACTCACTGAGATCAGTGCATTGCGCTGGTCCCACGGGGAAAATAATACTGACTTTGGCATTTCTTTTACAGTAAAGTTAAAAGAATATACCTCTCCCAAACCTGCCTTATAAAGGATACTTAAAGATGTTCTCTTGACAGAGAAGAGGAATAGCACCCACCAAAACCAAAGGTAAATGTGAAGAACATCCCAGTAAAATAACAACAGGGGACTAAATCAATTAACAACTCATTCTTTTTTTTTTTTTTTAAGATTTATTGTTATTGGAAAGCCGGATATACAGAGAGGAGGAGAGACAGAGAGGAACATCTTCCATCCGATGTTTCACTCCCCAAGTGACCCACAACAGGCCAGTACGCGCCGATCCGATGCCGGGACCAGGAACCTCTTCCGGGTCTCCCACATGGGTGCAGGGTCCCAAAGCACTGGGCTGTCCTCAACTGCTTTCCCAGGCCACAAGCAGGGAGCTGGATGGGAAGTGGAGCTGCCGGGATTAGAACTGGTGCCCATATGGGATCCCAGGGCTTTCAAGGCGAGGACTTCAGCTGCTAGGCCACGCCACCGGGCCCAACAACCCATTCTTAAAGCAACAGGCCAGTAGCATGTTACTTAATTTCATGGCGTTGTAAATTTCTATTTTTCTTCCTGTTGTTTATTTTGTATTGTGGCTTTTCATTTAAGGGGATGTATAGTCACTGTGTAAATGAGATTATCATATTCAGATGCGAGCATACAATGCAGCATGCATCTCTACTTCCAGATCAAAGATGGACTCCCAATGAAACTATTGACTGTATCTTGATAATACGATTCTGGACTCTGCTACTGTCCATGCCCTCAATGATGAACACATGACTGTCTATGAAGAATTATATTATACCAATAATATGAGGGAACTCAGGGGAGGGAGAGAAGAGAAACACTAGGAATTACCAGGGTCTATTGAACTGTATCATAAAATGATATAATAAAAAATACTAAATAAAAAAGAGGGCTCGGCGGCGTGGCCTAGTGGCTAAAATCCTCAACTCGAATGCGCTGGGATCCCATATGGGCACCGGTTCTAATCCCAGCAGCCCCGCTTCCCATCCAGCTCCCTGCTTGTGGCCTGGGAAAGCAGTCAAGGACAGCCCAAAACCTTGGGATCTTGCACCCGCATGGCAGACCTGGACGAAGTTCCTGGCTCCTGGCTCCGGATCAGCACAGCTCCAGCCATTGTGGCCACTTGGGGAGTGAAACATCAGATGGAAGATCTTCCTCTCTGTCTCTCCTCCTCTCTGTATATCTGACTTTGCAATAAAAATATATAATCTTTAAAAATAAATAAATAAATCTTTAAAAAAATAAAAGAAAAAAATGTTACGGTTGCCAATGTGTGGGAGTAGGATTTTCTTTCCTCCAACTAGTAGTAGTTCCTTGGATTTGTACACATGCAGGTGTTTAAATCAACTGCAGGCAAGTAACCCACAACTGACCAACAGTCCCTTCAAATTGGGTTGTGTCGTCTTGACCCTGTTGGTCTGTTTTAGACTGAGGTGTGACTATTGCACTAGGTTTTTAAGGCATTCTTGCTTCCGGTGACACGCTGCCTCAGGCTCTCCCCCGTCCAATTCTAGCTGCAGACCTGGAATTGGTTATTTCTCCAAGGAGCCCTGGTGGCTCCTTTTTGTGAGGAACAGACTCAGAATCAAAACCTGAATACTAGGCTGCACTACTGTATTTCATTGCTTCTAGACCTTCTGAGGATGGAACAAGCAAAAACAAACAAAACAAAACCATGCAAATGAACTACACCCGTAGCTTCCCTCCCGTGTGTTTCCCTCGCCGTGTTTACACCAGTGTTTCCCTCGCCGCCCTCCTCACCTGTTTCGGTGCTGTCTCCATCAGAGCTGTTCTTCTCAGCCATCACTCACCTGCTCCTTGCTTGTATCATACTTGTTCTAACTACTGAAGTGTTCGGGAAATACTAAAACGCTTCTATTTCTGTCCTTGGGTTGTATGACATCGCATGACTCCGACCACAAATCTTATTTCACACAAAATGAAGGTCTACTGGCAACAGAGTAATGCATAGCAACACTTACAATGGCCTGTCTATTAATTATTTACCTAAAAGGTCAGCCAATTTTTAAAAAAAGAAAATTGCCTCTAACTCTTGAAACTGTATAACCTTCTGAGTACAGAGTACTATGATTAGCTCTAGAGATACAAATTAGTCTAAGATACAAACTTCATAGTCCCTGGGTTTTAATTCCTAATTGCTGAGACAAAACATGAATAAGGATTTCTCTAGTCCATAAGACAATCAACCCTAAAAGGTGTATAGCATGACTGACCTTAAAAACAAAAACAAAACAAAAAAAAAACCCTATTTTTTCTAGATGAGGAAAACGTTCTTGAACCTCAAACACCACAACCAAAACCTACATCCATTTCACGAAGGCGCACCGCCTCCTGGGAGTAGTTAAGGAAGAAATATGCCTTGATTTCAGCAAGATTAAGGCCATTTTGCTTCATTCCACAACATAACCTTTTCCTTACAGATGTGCTACCTGGGTGGAAGCGAGGCTTACCTCAGAGGACCCGCCAGCAGCCTGGTGTCATTCTGACAGGGACCAGGAGTCCATCTAGTTCTATACTGATCAAGTAATTAAAATACTTGTAGCACGAGCAGCTGACACTAAAATTAGGTAACAACAGCTGTCTCCAGTATTGCTTTACATTGGAATAATAATGCTCATCCCTGGTTACATATTACAATCACCTGCTTTCTTTCGAATAAATAAATACATCTTCTAAACGAAAAAAAAAAAAAAAGGAGACACAGGGGCAGGCAGTTAGCTTAGCAATTAAGATAAAGGTTGGAACATCCATGTCCCATGTCTAAGGACCTGGCTTCCATTTGCAGCTCTGGCCCCAATTCCAGCATCCTGCTGTCGGGTACTCTGGGGAGAAGTCATGGGTCAGGTAAAAGCTGGGTTCCTGCCTCTCCTGTGGGGACACCTGGATCTGGTTCCCAGTTTCAGCCCAGCCCAGTACTGCATATGATGGTACTTGGGGAGTGAACTGCCAAGTTGGGAGCTTTCTGTCTGCTGGTCATGTTCACAAAAAGGCGTGTACACAAGTGTTCATAGCAATGCTATTCACAATCCAGAAATCTATTCACTGGTTAGTGGATAAACAAAATATGGTCTAATCACAGGTGGAATACTATTCAGCAATACAAATGACTTATGTGTTACAGCATGATAACCATCACAAACATGCTAAATGCTAGAAGTGTGACACAAAAACTATACAGTGATACCGTTAATATGAAATACCCAAAAAAGGAAAACCAATAGAGGCAGGGAACAGGTAAGAAAGCCCTAGGACTGCAGGAGTGGAGAATGAGGAAAGAACCTTGCACTTGACAGAAATTATATAAAAGTGGATTGTATGGCCCAGCACAATGGCTCAACTAATGCTCCCTTTGCAAGCACCAGAATCCCATACGGGTGCCAGATCGTGTTGTGGCTGCTCCACTTCTCATTCCAGCTCCCTGCTTGTGGCCTGAGAAAGCAGCAGAGGATGGCCCAAAATCTTGGAATCCTGTACCCACGTAAGAGACCCGGAGAGAGCTCCTGCCTCCTGACTTTGGATTGGCTCAGCTCGAGCTGTTGCAGCCACTTGGGGAGTGAAACAGCAAATGGAAGATATTTCTCTTCGTTTCACCTTTTCTCTATAATCTGCCTTATAAAAATAAATAAATCTTTTTTTAAAAAGAGTGGATTATAGTTATGGCTGCACAACTCAATTCATTTACTTAAAAAAATCTGAATTATGTACTTATAATGGGTGAAGTTTATATTCTGTAAGTTATACCTTAATATGCCTACTTAAAAATATTTTAGGTCTCAAACCTGCGAGAGGTTCTTACACTCAAAGAATGAAAACCAGTGATCTAGACAGGGTGAAGAAACTCTTCCTAGAAAAGAGGCTGCATTAAATCAAGTGAAAGCTAAACTCTATGGATGGGTGAAGCCTTTTAATAATCCATCAAATCTGCATACACATGAACCACAAGACTGAATGTAGTCCTAAACATACCCAGCGTTCAGCTAAGGGGCTCAGTCCTTCGCAGAGCAGCCTCGAGAGAGCAGACAAACCTGCCAAGCACATGCACTTACCGCAGTGGCAGTGAACGGCAAGCAGAAATGATTTTGAAGAAGGTATTCAAGGGCTTCTGGTAGGAGGAGAGATCGAACTGCTGGGCCGAGAATGGCAAGGCATCTTGAAGGAAGTAACAGCTGAGCCTAAGGAGTGGGGGTGGGATAATGGAACTGCACCAGGTGGCCGTGGGAGGCCGGGAGGCTAGGTGGGAAAGCGCAAGGCATCCTGAGGAAACAAGCTGATTTGGTTGCACAAATGCAATGGTAATGGGAGAGCTGGCTGGAGACCTGGAACCTGCGGCCCCGTCCAGATGGTAGGCAGCCGCCTTTGTTATGCAAAGGCAAGTCCTTGGAAAGCGGTGAAGTGCTCCGAAGCCAGGGAGTAAGGCAGCTGACAATAGGAAAACGGGAGGGCAGGACTTCAAATGCGGGACTCACTGGGGGTTACTGCATGGAGAAAGTGTCAAGCAGGGGTGCAATGCAGGAAAACGAAAGGGAAAACTCAGCAGCTCAACTCTCTGGTCATAGTGGGATGGCTGGTCACCTTGAATTCTGTGTCCCCACTTTAGGGCTTCTGCTTGCCTGACTCTCATGGGATCCATATAATTCATAATTCAGAAAAGACATTTTCATTTTTTTTTTTCTGCTTGGTAAATGAATTGCTTTCAGTTTAGGTATGTGACATGCGAAGAATAGCTTTCTCACTTAAATCATAGCTTTCTCACTTAAATCGTACCGGCTTTCAAACGGGATGTCAATTTTGAAAGACTGGCTTCAATCCTATGCTATGCTCAATTTCAATTTGGTTTGAGAAATAAGGCAACTATTTAAATAGACTGTAAGGCTCTGAGTGGATCTGAAAAGGTAACTGCTATGCTGTTCACAAAACACCCATTAAAAACTGAAATCCTAAATAAATAAATAAATAAATAAACCCCAAACTTGAATAATGTGGGAGTGCCAGCTAGCTGAGTGAATAGACTGCATAAAACAAAGTACTACCATTTAAGTCAACACAGGACACAAGGTATTAGCTGAAAATATTTTCAACCTTGTTTTTGGCACAGTTTTTCTTTTTTAAACCACACATTTGCATTAACCACAGCTTCACTGGCTTTGTGACCTTAAATGAGTCACATCCTCTTGGGCCTTTGTGGTTTATTCACACAAAGTGAGAGCTAGCCATGATGGGTTAGCCTGGTTCTTCAACGACTTTAAGGTGAAGAGGTTCTCACCATCCTGAAAGTCTGTGAGAAGGCTCCAGTCAAATGAGTCATCATCTGTCCCTTCAGTCCTCAGAACAAATCAATAACCCATTTCTGGATCCCTGCCACCTGTGCGGCACTAACGCACTGCTGTGGATAAGAACCCGCTAAAGACTCATTCCCTGGTTTCGTGTTATCTAAAAAGCTAACAGAAAAGCCAACATAGTAATGCGTGAATCTAAATGAAAAAAAAAAAAATACTTGGACCAACGGCTTTACTGTTTAGGTAAATCAACATTCGTTCCCAAATGTGCCCAACTGAGAGCACCATCAAGGATAATAAACACACTCCACGTACAACTGTCCCAAAGGAGACAGGATGCTGGTCTATGGAAGCAGGAGCTGGACACGTATGGCAGGTCTCACGTCCGTATTGCATCATCTGTTAGTTTTCCTTCTGCAGACTGGAATAGAGGAATAGACTATCCAGGACTCAGCTAATACCTTGTGTCCTTAATTTAAATAGCATTAGAGCACAAGGAATCAATATGTTTACTTTGATCTTAGAAAGTGGGGAAAGATAACATGCTAAAATGTCTCTTACGTCACAGTTACGTCTTGCAGGTGCTGTGAGCCCGACCAGAACGGTGCCATAGGAAGGATCAACGGTATCCATAGCAACATCATCAGACTTGGACAATATAAAAAGCTGTAACCTAGCAACTGATGACGAGAGGTTGTCTGTAAGGGGAATTCTTCCAGTTCTGCAAATGACAAACATCCAGCACTGAATGCAACTAATCCACACTAGGGCAATGTGGAAAATCTGACTTGTAAGAAGCTGAGGAGTATCAACCTCATAAAACCTCAGTACTGTGATGCACAATTTTAAAGAGGAAAAGCACATAAACACCTCCTCATTCTCCACAGCGACAACTGTGTGCCGGAAAAACACCTTATGTGTCATGACTGGAATGGAACATTAATTGTTGTGCAACCCAGTGATCTGAGTCTCTACTGCTTGTTCTACAGAGGCAGTGGATGTGGGTGAGAACAGAAACCACCCCTGCTTCCACAGCATGGCAAGTATGATCTTCATGCAAAGAAGGTAGCATCTTAAAGCTACCCGACACAACGTACATAGCACGTGAGAATGTAAGAGTTATCCTTCTCACAGAGATCACACAGACTGATGTGAATGTTTGCAGAACGAAGGAACCACTGAACTCAATCCTCTTGTTTTACTGACATAGAGCAAGGATTTGCCACAAGGTCAGGGAGTTAGTAACAAAGCATGGGTTAGAACAGCCTAGCTCTCCTGCTTTCCAGGTCAATCCTTTCCATTTATGTAAGACATTATTTTTCCCCGTTCATGTTTAACCAGCAACAGTGGACTTCCCAGGAATGAGAAACTTGCATCATATAAAACCATCAAGGTTCTTAAGGTTTATCTGTTATAACAGTGTCACCTACCTGTTATAACCATAAAAGGATCTATCTCAACCACCCCAAGGCAATTAGAAAAACTTTTTATTTTCACAACTTCAAAAGAATTGACTCAGCTCTGTGATTACCAGGGATTGCCCAGATAAAAAAACACCAAACAGCTTCTGCATTTGGGTAGAATGCTGTATGCATACCCCCCAAAAAAGGTGGGGACTGTTACAACCATGTCAGTTCTAGAATCCTCTCTGGTCAGGACTGGAAGGGACTTGCAACTGGTCCTTTCAACTCCCCCAGAAAACAGATGGTCAGAGAAGGGGAAGTCTGGAATCTTTTCTCCTGACACCGTAAGACTGGGACTGGCCAGCCATTCACGGATCCCTCTTCTTTTTTCCTTGGCACTACCCGGGCCTGTATGTCCCAGCCTCTCTCATGACAGAGGGTGGCACTGGGACAGAGCTCTGATATGGGCCAGACCCAGGAAACTCCTTACTTTTTTTTTTTTTTTAAGATTTATTTTATTTTTATTGGAAAGTTAGATATACAGAGAGGAGGGGAGAGGGAGGATCTTCTGTTCACTGATTCACTCCCCCCAACAACTGCAATGGCTGGAGCTGTGCTGATCCGAAGCCATGAGCCCAGAACCTCTTCCTGGTCTCCCACGTGGGTGCAGGATCCTAAGGCTTTGGGCCGTCCTCTTTCTGCTTTCCCAAGCCACAGCAGGGAGCTGGATGGGAAGTGGGGCTGGTGGGATTAGAACCAGCGCCCACATAGAATCCTGGTGTTAAGGTGAAGACTGTAGCCACTAGGCTACCACACTGGGCCTTGATGTTTCCCCTTCACCCAGGACATGACCTACTGAAAATGGCAGAATCTCAATTTTTCCCCCCTTTACCAAGTGATAGAGTTACAACCAGTTTTTTACACAGCCTACCTCACAACTGCACAATATTCCTCTGCTAGAGGGCAAGGGGCTCTAATGCCAGTATCTCCATTTAGGCCAGTACAAGCAGAGGCCCTGATGGTCTCTCCTGTGTTAAGTGTGGCGTTTATATACACTATGTCTACTTCAGCCATGGTTTTTCAAAGTATCACAAGTTTTAACAGCAAATTTGCAGAGCATTTTACAAACTGCTGGTCCAAACTGTTTTACTTCTAAAAATTATAAAACAGCACTGGACAGGTTTCCAGAACCTGGTTAACAGAGAGGTATTATTGGCTCAAAGGGTGACCTACTCTTCTGCTAGCTGCATTTATTCACTGAATACAGATCTTCTAGTTCTCAAAGCAATAAATTTAGGGGCCAGAGAGTGGAACTAGCTAGCAAAGGTGACAAAACACAGCAGTTTTCTGTTAATTATTTTTTCTCTCTGCTTGTAAACCTCGAACTTCTTCCCACCTGCAAACTATCTGCAGGAGATCACCTTGCACTGGGTAAAGGTGACTTACTGAGCTGTTCCCATTTCTCTAACACACAATGACAAGTTGTCCCTAGGGACTGAGGGAATCCAGACTTTACTACCAAAAAAGGCTGACAGTCCCTCCTACAGTAATTTACTTGAATCGTAAGCCTTGCCACCGCCAAAACTTAAACTTAGCATGGAAGAGTTTCAGAAAGTTCATGAAAAATGTTATTTTTTTTTTAACTGAATTTTTCTGAGAATTATCTGAAGCCCCTTCAATGCACTAGAATCTGGGGCTCTCCTCCTTTGGAAAACAAAATCACAACTAGAACCAGACGCGGCTGTAACCAACATAATGAGCCTGAAGGCACTGATATAAAGTAGGACTCCCCGGACAACTAATGAAAAACAGGTTCAAATAATTGAGATAAGAATACCAATAAAACACCCATATGCTAGGAGTAAGCAACTAGCACTCTCATGGGCTAGACCCACTAATTAGCAAAGGTACCAAAGTGGAGACGCTATCTTCAGAGAGGAGCCCCTTCACCCAAGAGAGCCCTGTTCCAAGTCAGCTGAAGGGATTCTCTCAACGGGACTTTTAATCTTTTGAGCACACAATGGATCTAACGGACAGAAACTGCTAGAAATGAATCCCAAACCTTTGGAGTTTTCACCCCAGTGACATTGAATTTAAGAGGCATGTAAGAAACAGCAGCAGCAGCAAATACCAACAGTAAGAAGTGGAATGGGTGAGGGCCGGTCAGGAAAGGCCACTGTTCTGGCTAGGACAGGACGTAGACCAAGTAAGGCTGTAGATTGCAGATGCACACAGAACGAGTAACTGATTGCTTAGTTTGTAAAACATGTATTATTTAATAAATAATTATAAAGCAACTGTCCAATTCCCATGAAGATCTTCAAGTAGAGCACTGTCAACTTCGCAGAGGCCTCCTCCTCAGTCTCGTTCCCTGAAATCACCCCCTGCACGTCCACTTCCCAGCCCCTGCACCGGTAATCATTATCCTAAATGTTATAGTGAGATTGCCAGTTTTCTTTACCCTTGTACTACTTATGCATGCTGGATAAGTTCTTTGGTCTTAACACAGACAGATGTTAAGGAGTGCACAGACTATGAAAACATTCTTGGAAGGCAGTATGATAATCACTATGAACAATTTTAAATGCCATACCTCCTGACCTAGCCAGCCCGTTTCTAAAGAAAAATGCTAATATGAGTGCAAAGATACATGTACGAGGATGTTCAAGGCAGCAGTGCCTGTAACACTAGAACACTGCAACCAGCACATACGCCCTTTAATAGGACAGTGTTACCCTATCTATCGGTTGTATACACTTTACGAAATTTCTGGAAATAAGAAAATGAGTTCAAGATACAGCAAGTGAAAAAAATCCAAATGCCATGCTTAAAAGAAAGCAAAATATTAAAAAAGTATTCATGTTTATATGTGCCTATGTGACATGTATGAAAAAAAACACAGAAAGTAAATAAACACCAAACTACCACCAATCTTTGCGGGAGATGGTCATGGGAACTTCTTACTGTTTAACATTTGTATTTTGTCTCAATTTCACATTAAACACTGCTTCTTTTAGTCATTCAAAAATGTGCATATACGTATGTGTATTTAAATGTAAAAAATCTAGAAAACGTAAGAACCTTAAGACAGAGGCAAAACTACAATTCCTGAGGTACAATCTACTGGATTTTTCTAAGCTCAATTCCTTAGGAAGTGACTCCTGTTCTGGCTTGATCTAAATTCACAAAAAGACCTCCCACTGGGGATTACCTCTCACAGACACAGATTCCAGACTGCCTGGCCTCCCATAAACTACAGTGGGTCTCTGTTCTTTACTGTCATCTCTTCATCACCAAGATCATTCCTCAGGTACCTCTGGGTCTGGGCCTGCGTGGTTGAGACCTCAGTCGTGGGTTTCTCCTGGTCTTGGCCCCAGGCCTAGCTTCCCGCTGAATGCCTTTTATCCCTCTGTGTAGCTTGGGTTCACATGGTGATCACTCTTTGGCTACACGCGGGCCTCTTGAACAGCTCTTACAATGCCCGCAGTACAGCTTCTGGCTTTGGCACAAAGTCTAAAAAGCTAAAGCCATGGGGACCAGGAACACGAGCACAACTCTGTGTGGAGAATTATGGAGAGTTTGAGGAACCTGCAGACCCACAAAGGAAAGGAAGGCCCAATGAGAAGCAGCCTGGGGAAGCAGAAGCCAAAGGAATTCAACACACCACCTAAATAAATGAAGCATTCAAATGATGATTTTGAGGTGAGCTCTGAGTCTGACTCT
Organism: Ochotona princeps; assembly: GCF_030435755.1. Classification (NCBI taxonomy): domain Eukaryota; kingdom Metazoa; phylum Chordata; class Mammalia; order Lagomorpha; family Ochotonidae; genus Ochotona; species Ochotona princeps. The sequence goes on along the minus strand of NC_080860.1, from coordinate 10,564,899 downwards.
GCAAAGCAGCAGAGAAGGCTGCCCAGGGAACAACTCCAGATGGTGGGAGGGGCTCTGTTCAGAAGCAGTCACTGTTTAGCTTTCCACAAGGGACTCTCCAGCTGTCACCTCCTCCACATGACAGAGCATTCTGTAAGAATGGACAAGACGACACTGCAGTTGGAATCAGGAGTTCTGCAGTCCAGTGTGCATTTATGCTTCCAGGAAGCGGGAAAGCCATGACACCCATACCCAAATAACAGCCAAGTCTCCCATGAGACAAGAGAATTCTTTTGTAAGAGCGAAGATTCTCATTTTCAAATCCATGTATGAGGTGAGACGATGACAGGGTAAGTCACTACAGGGATCCACTGACTGTAGAGCATGAGTGAAACACAGCAGAGCTGTCCCCACCCACTGGGGATAGAAAACACAGCTATATAAAGCTTAACTTAAAAATGAGGCTCAGTTAGAAAAGAATAACTGACAAACTAGAATGATAAGACTCTAATAATCAAATTTGTTAACATGGTCTTTCTCTGGGAAAATCTCACCTTGTACTCTATTCATCCTTCTTCCTGTCATGATGTGACATTTTTATTTATTTGAAAGTTAGAGTTACAGAGAGAGACAAAGACAGAAAAATCTTCCACCCACTGGTCCACTCTCCAGATGGCCACAAGAGCCCGGGCTGGGTCAGGCCGAGGTCAGGAGTCTCATCTGGGCGTTCCGCAGGGGCTGCAGAGGTCCAAGGACCTGGGCCATTAGCAAGGAGCTGGGTTGGAAGTGGAGCACCCAGGACGTGAAGCAGCACCCACATGGGATGCTGGTGTGGCAGCTGGTGTACCTGCTCCCCCAAATTCCAGCCCCATGAGATAACACTTAAAAGGATGCACTTTCTAGCTCCTCCTTGGTATGACTGAATTGCCAGCCTCACTATTCTTTCATTTTGGGATCTTTATAAAGTAAAACAAAGGTGACTTGACCTCAACCACTGTGGTATCACCACAGCCCATCCA